>NW_028322123.1:2884286-3204763 GCF_001445615.1 Aspergillus lentulus
CACCTTATGGTGTCATGTTGACTACGTCCTGGGGCGGTCACCTCGGTTGGTTTGAACTTGGTGGAGATAGGTGGTTTGTGAAACCGGTGTGTATTTTGCTACAGACACCATACGCTTCTACTGACCTTTGAGACAGGTGACAAACTTCCTGAACGCCATGGCGAAGGAGATTGACCTCGGGACGCCATTCGTAGTTGAGCATCCTGAGAAGCTTCCTGGTCATATTGCGAACTACTTTGACCTGAACGAAGATGCAGACACGGCGCCCAAACCGGACTTTGACCCTATGCGGCGCAAATTGGCCATGAAGATGGTGCAATAAGGGAACATAAATACACACTTCTGGCCTCGTTGGGAAGGTCGGTATACAATGCCCATTCGTGTCACTTTCGGGTAATACATAGACCTGCGGAAACGCCAAATAACCCCATCTAGATACATAAAATTGGTATAGATAGAATAAACTTTTGTACATAGAACACTCAAGCAAAAGAAACACTCTTCCTCTTTCCTTTTGACTTTGAATCTGATTTGGACGTCGAAGAATCGGGTTTAGAGTCTTCATTGCCGCCGCTCTTGCGCTTCCGCTTCTGGCGAATTGATTGTTTCGCTTCTTCCTGTATTCAGAAGTTCCTGTTAGCCAATGCCTCCATGCAGAGCCAAGTCCAGCCAAGATTTTCCCTATGTAAACGATAATGCAAATATCAACACATACCAACTTGTTCTTCTTTTCCGCGTGTCTCGCTTCTGCTTCCTTTCTCTTGGCTTCGCGAATCTCCTCTAATTGACGCGCCTTCTGCAACTTGGACTCAATGTGGCCCTCTTGTTCGGCATTGACCATGGCAAGGATAGTCATCATTCCCTCCTATACAGGGAGCAGGTGTCAGTGATCTTCAGCCAAAGCGAGAGACAAAGATTGGAGAATGGACACACGCACCTGATCATCAACAAAAACCTTTCCCTTCTTCTTGCCCTTTGGCTTCACAACTCCGACAGGTGTAATCATATTCAGCTTTGGGAGGCCAAGTTCTTCTTCTGTATATTCCCTCTTCTTCGTCTTCTTCAATAGTGATGACTCCGTGCGTGCCTTCGACTTCACTTCCTTGGGTGGCGGGCGCTTTGCATTTTTCTTGCTCACTTTCGAGGCGGATGAGAGAGGCTTGCTCTTTCCTGATTCACCCTTGGAGGATGACTTGCCTTTGGCTGAAGGCTTATTTGGCGCCATATCTGTTATCTATCAAGATCGTGCCTCGCAAGTGCAGAGGGAATCGAATTTGCGGATATTCTTTCGCTTAAGGTAGGCTGATGGCGAGAGGACGAAAAGTAGACCAGAGTCGTATTTTTTTTAGACAGATTCAACAGTTACTTGCGCTGATAGAATGGGCAACAATGCGTATATGGAGATTATTTTCTGGAGTCGACCATAGCAAATCTCGATGCTCTCCAAACAACTGCGGACGAAATTTTTCGCAAAAGGAAGGCGGTAGGGCCAACCGGCGAGGATCTCAAACCTCCACTTCCAACCCATCCATCGTCACGCTAACTTGGGCCTGGAAAGGAACGTCGACTTTCAGCGCACCTGTCCCTCCCCCAGCTTGCTGCGTCTAGGCTCGGATCACCGACCACTTCCAAGATGACCATCAATCCCACTTACCTCGCGCAGCGCACGCGCTCCTGTACGTGCAGTCCTTCCCGCCCTGAGACCGTCCCGCGATGACCTTACAAATTGCCGCGAGTTCAGTGGATGAACTGGTCAATGCTAACGTACATGTTCATGGCAGCCGCCAATTGGGCTGATGCAAAGTCTCGCGTCATTCGGTCCTACAGAGCATGGCTCAGAGCGGTCAGTTCGCCCATCCCGCAGCTATACATACTCTGATTTAGCCTTTGGATTTCCGTCCATTGAGCTGCTGAAAGCTCTGTGCTTTGGCGAACGTTTCTCTGCAAGCAAGAAATGGCTAACATAGAACAACATTGAGGAGAATAGTCCCCGGAGATCCAGACCATGTACTCCTTGAACCTCCCCGTATCCGCAATCCGGACGAAGATTCGCCAAGAGTTTGAGAAGCACCGCTACGTCCAGCAGCTGGGCGTTGTTGATGTTCTGTTGTTCCAGAGCCATGCAGAATACCAGGTCAGTTCAGAGCAACGATATATCCTCCGTGGCTTGATCCTTTGTCTCGACATAGCCTTCTTCGGACCTCACTGATGGTATTTCTCTAGGAAACGCTCAACTACTGGAAGCAGCTTTCGCATGTGATGAAATACTTCCGGCCAGAAGAGGAGCCCGGAGCTAGGTTACCCCCTAACTTCATCTCCGGCTTCTTGGAAGGCCGCAATTGAATTTCCTGTTCGAGTTTCTTCACTTGCCATGAGTTTCTTCCGTCTTCGGGGATTGGGGCATTGCGTTGCGTCCCAGATAGAGAGCGGTCATGTAAATATTGTCAGACTAGCAAATTGCAGCTTTTGTTCATTGCATGTTGCACTTCATTCTACCTTTCCAGTGCTTGTACAAATCGTAGAAGGCAACTACGTCTCATGAACCGACGTTATCATTTGCACATCTGCTGCACATCATACATTGTAGAAGGATATCTAATAATTCTATTAAAGACATGTTTACTCCGGTAGAATGCTATAGACAACAAAATCGTCCCAATAATGAATACCAAGGAAACTTTTTGCTTCAATATACAACGCCATAAATGTCAAATCCACCCAAGAAGAACCGTGCATCACGAGGTCATCTTATCGGCCTGGGCAGCATTGAACGCATCCCGCGCCGATGTAAATTTGTCTGTGACGACATCACAGAGGTCCATCAACGCCTCCAAGCCCTTCTCCAGGGCTTCAACTGCAGTTGTCGAATCTGCAATACTCCCGTCAGCTCCATTAAACCGCTCGTATGTGTGGTGTGGCAAAACACATACCGTAAGTCTGGATACGCAAGTTCATCTTGGCTTCCGAGGGATGCGGGATCGTATATCCGCAGAACTCAACTTCGGGGCTGAAAGAGGTAGGGGTCAGCAGTTGCGACGTCTCCGAGAACAAGAATAAGGCAGACTCACTTCTTCATGATGGCATAACGTAACGCATTCCCCAGAGTATGCCCCTCACCTTCAAACTGAAAAGAAGCTGCGGTCTCGGTGGCACCCGGTAGCTAAGAAGAAGATTCAGTAAGCGACCAGTCCGCGAAAATTCGCATTGCGTGCCTGATGGGAGCAGAACCGCGGACGATGGGGGACATATAACGCACCACGACAATACGCTTTTCCTCAAGCTCGAATTCCTCCTGTTCATAGTCCTGCTGCTGTTCTAGTTCCTGAGGAGCAGTGTCCATCATGGACTGGTCTTGATCTTGGGAGTGTACAGAGGCTGGCATGGTGGATATTCGAAGAAAGCTGAAAGGGTATGTAGCACGTGTAGTCGTACAGAGAGTGATAGTTGAATGCGGGCTTCGTCAACCTGGTCCAGGGGCGGAAGAGTGCGTCGAGTGCGCCTTCTCAAGAATCGCTAGCTCAGATCTCGTCTGTCTCGATGGATATGTCTTCCTTTTTCCGGTTGTGAACCTTCTTATCCAGTTCTTCTTGTTCCGAGATCAGTAGTTTGTAAGCAGCGGAGCACCTTCGGGGCGTCGCGTTCCTAGGTGTTCTTCCAACGGAGCAGATCGAACTGACGGAGCAAGTTCAAGTGGCTTTGACTGTGAAATAGAATGCCTGAACGCAACTGACTAGTGACGCCGAGGAGGAAATCCGAGTTGCGCAGTTCGAGGTCCCCCAAGGAAGAAAAAGAGTAAAAATAGTTATCGATAGCGCGCTGACCGCCTTCGATATTCGGTGAGTCTTGGCGGATCATAGGCCGCCAGGCGTAGATGAGTTACCTGGACATTCACATACATCCCTTAGAACACATAGAGGAGCTTTACTGCATCTGTACAATAACTGGATATGCTCTAACTGATTGATTATTCCAAATATCCACAGTTGCAGCAAGCAGAGTTAGGGTTGAGGAGTTGCTGTTCAGCCAAACGAATCTCACCTTGAAGATATACGGAGTTTCAGTACGGAATCCCATGCTTTACCTTCAACAACTGTACTTAATCGGCCAGTGTGGTTTGTCAGCTCGGAGCTCTTTTGGGTTTGAAGAGTCAGAACGTGCCAGCTACGCTTAATACAGGATACACAACATATTATACACGGAGTACGGAGTACTAGATATCCATGTGATAATGTGACTGCTGCTCATGTTGCAAGAGGCCGTCGGGGATAAATGCAGGTTATCTATTGGCTGTACTATTTCCCACAGTCCAGCTTTTAGTTGTCAACTCCCTCAGGATCGACCACTACCCCGATTTTGTGGATGTTGTGCAACTGTGGCTTGTCGAGCAGGGGCTATCAATATCTTCAGTGAGCGCAGTGCAGATACAGGATTCCGTTGGATCGGCTCTGTCGGTCAATGTTTCAGTTCAACTGGCAAGACTGAAGTAGCAGCATAAGCGGTCATATCAAGGGATATGATATCGGTCCTTCGGGCTTTCGAACAGCTGCGACCTACTAAGACACATATTCCTGTAGCATTGTCCTGATTTTGTTGTCATTTATCTAGGCAGGGAATTTTCCGAAGTGTAGGGATTACGGAGCAGTGACAGGCTGACAGCCGACAATTGGCAGACACTAAAAGAAACTATTGTATTGAAATGGAACAATGGACTCGGTGGAGACCCAGTTGAGCCTGAGCAGCTGAAATCTGAACATGGTAATAGACTTGTAAACTTTCTGCTATTTGGAGTAGATCTCAGATTAAGATCGGCTAAAAAATGTACGCAAAGACCACTGGCCAACTGCTGTGAGCCTGTGACATGCCCATCGGCCATGACACTACTTCTCAAGCTCTCTGGTGGAGGAATAGGTCTGTGCAGACTCGTTATGGTGTTTTCCAGTGCCTGAGGATGACTCTCACTATTCAATAGTAATAATGGAGAATCAGAGAAGCATTGTTTTATGAATTAATCAATACATTTGATTTTGAAGGGTTAGTTCTCACGATGGTATCTGCTGCCATGATCTAGATTTGTAGCCCGTGTTCCTTAAGTTCATACTTCCTCGAGGCCGTGATATAATTTCGCTAGAAACACTCATTGGGCCGAAAGATCACTAGTGCATCCATCTTAGCACGTAATGCGACTGTGCTAAATTGCTAAGGTTGGCCTAGAAGAATTTCCCGGAGATTTGGATCATGGACTGTCTATCTACTACACCCGTCTTAACTTTCTCGACCTGTCACAATCCCAATGGATTTATGAGCTAACTTGCGGCTCGTGCCATGTCTCATCAAGAGGAGTCAGATTACAGATGGATTACGAATGTTCAGTCAGACAGTCTTGCACGCTGTAGGTAACTTGATCAGAGGGCAAGTCTAGATGGCTAGAATGCTGCCGACTCTGTACTGATCTTTACAGGTAGATATCACATGATAGTGATCTTTATGCGTTGCTCATAGCATGGTTATAGCTAAAATAACTTATGCAATGACAGGGGTTGCAAGTTTGCTTATATTTATTGCATATTAGCCATGAACCACTTTACACTATGATTAGACTACTGCCAGAGACCTAGCTCATCAATAATATAATCGCTGCAACAAGAACAGGGATTGGCTCTCTTCCTGCATTAACTAGATCGATCCGTGCGTCGATATCTCATCTCAGCAATAATTGCAGGCCGCACAGGTCAAAAGTACCAGAAGTAACCATCTTCCGTAAGGTAGATCTGAGTTTCTACCACTACAAATGCCCCGAATCCATAAATCAATGTTGCACCCGCACTGACTCCTGTAATGACTAGCATATCTGAAGGGAAGGTGATGGACCGCACGAGGCATGGGTCTGTGTACGGAGAATAGATAAAGGGCCATATTCTCGAGTAAAACGCGGACACTCGAGTGACTCAGAAGCCCTGGCGAAGCTCGATCCATGGGGTTTGGATATATGACCTCGCGAAGAATCTCACGAGAGAAACAGTCGATAGCAGCATCTGCTGGATCTGTTGAAACCAGGGATGTCTAGTATCCCGGTTTTGTTTGAGACGAGCAACCCTGATGAGCATGAACGGCTGAATATTATTGTAGCTCATGCTACATGTAATAGACCCACGGATACTATATCTAGGTAGAAAAGAAGAAAGGTGATTGTGTCGAATTCAGAACGACGTTCTGATGGTGATCAGGAAGAGCAGATATATGCATAAATTAGTCCCTCGTGGGCATGGTCCTTGACAGACTGCCTGGTTTATTGGAGCAATTCCTTCTGTCTCACAGTCATCTCAGTATCTAGTCTACTCCGTAACGTCAGGAAGATTCAGACGTAGAATCTGATGATATTAATTTTCTCTTCCAAAAAGATAGCTCAAAAATGACCAAGCGAGAACCCATGACGCTAGAGAATTAAACAACAATGCCATGGTTCAGGGATTTGATTGGAGGACTTGAAGGTCGTGGTGAGGGACACTGGCGTCGCAGATTTGGACGCCCTGGCTCGCCACAGGGGAAAGAGGGGCAGCATTTGTGTGTACTGTAACTGATTAGGAATGGACTGGACCAGTATATCCGCGTTTGAGAAATGTTTGCTACTATGGATCTCTGTAGATTATTAACTCTTGCTACCCCCTGGTTTTTGAATGTAAGCTTGCGTAATTATTTGTTGTAATTCGGTTGAACTATGAGTATAACCACTAATTCATTGCTCGGAAGTCGACTCGGTAGAACCTGGGCACCATGCCGTTTGTTATCTTGAAGATATGCCTCGAAAGTCAGATCTGTTGAGAATGTATTTATTTCCTTTCTTGGTTACTTGATACCAAGCTGTCGAATCCAATGTCAATGCTGGGTCGACGCTAGATCCAAAATTAATGCCAGAGGCGGGAAGGAAGCCAGAATGGGGTCAGACCGTCAGACCTTATGGTGTTCCAGATTTCAATCGTTGTAAGTATGATACCAAAAATATCTGTCCGTACTTATGTAGTGTTGTTCAGGTTGCAAACCGGACTGCGATTCTGTAAGCACGCCATTTACTCGGCTTTGACTTGAGGCCGAGGCATACCTAGTTTTGCTTCCTAAAAGCTGCGTCTGCTTATGTTTAATATATATATATATGTGTGTGGTATGATATCCCGACTGAGATACGAATCGCATCCCAGCCTGCATTGTTGAAAGTTGGCTGTCTTAGTTGTCACATCATTGACGGACAAGCCCTGGGCAGAAACAAACCATGTCTCAGAATGCTCCAATCGAGTCTCATCCCAAAGTCTCATCGTCTCCACTCACCCTTTGCCCTGACAATCAGGAGGAAATAATAGTAACACTTAAAACGAAATAAATTAAGTACATCTCTCTTTGATCTCAGCTTTGGTATGTTCAAACTCGAAGTATCGTAGGATATCAATAGATGCCATTATCATATTCAGTAGAAGTACAGAGCAGAGTACCTTATGGAGTATGTGATGGCTGTATGAGTGATTTGGCGACTTGAATAAGGATACCCAATAATCCAGGAATTTCATCCATTTAATCCCTTACGGGGTACTTGAATCTCGGAGATGTTTTAAAATCGTCCTACAGAATCAAGTGGTCACAGCTTGTCTGGTTTCATCCCCACATGCTCCTCCTCCCCTTCTCCATAGTTATTAGTTAGCCCGTCCATACTCCCATAGCCTCATGTTGTAGACTTGTATCCATCGAGGCTGCTCCATATTCCGATATCCTCCTGTCAGCCTCTTTGAGAGTCGCCCAGCCCCTCTTTAATTAATATTATTA
Source organism: Aspergillus lentulus (assembly GCF_001445615.1). NCBI lineage: Eukaryota > Fungi > Ascomycota > Eurotiomycetes > Eurotiales > Aspergillaceae > Aspergillus > Aspergillus lentulus. The sequence goes on from NW_028322123.1 coordinate 2,892,096, forward strand.
CTCGTTAGTAGCTGAGCACATTTTTACCCTTCTGAGTCCTGATATTTTTTGCTTTCCATCCATATCCCAAGTGGTCAGACACTGCTATACAAGTTACAACACCAACAGTGTCCATGATTATTGATCCACTTCTGTATTAGATAGTATACGCCATTTTGTTTCTGATTTCTCATCTTGATTTTCATTGTTATCATTATCGTTATTATTATATTATTTTATTGCCTTCTCTCAGTCCGTCGTCTTATATCTGTCTTCCAGTCATACCTGTCTTCGTCCTTGGTTCTCTCTCTTTCCTCTCCTCTTCCCCCTTTGACCTTTCTCAATATCACCTGTCACTTAACTCTTCTTTTCTTCTTTTTCCATATTTCTTGTGTCTTAGCCTTGTCTTTGTTCTCTCTCTCCTTTTTAGGCAACTTGCCTGTTTGCCTGCATCCTAGTTGGCCAGACCTGTCGAAATCCCTGTCCATTTTCTCTCGCTTGTTGCTCTGGATCGATCTCCGGCCTGACCGACCCTGTCGGCGCCGTCACGCTGCCGCCAGCCAGCTTTACTTAACCGCCCTCCCCGAAAGTGTCTGACCACTTCGTGTCACACCTCCAGCAGCATTTTTCTTTTCAATTCATTCTCCTTTTGGGCGTGGGTCATATCTCTCGGTACCGTGACTCTTCGCTCGTCTTCTTGACTGCCCCTTGACTTGGCAGCGGCGGTGCTCTGCTTGTCGCTGTTTGTGTTTCGGGTTGCTTTTTCTGGATATTTGTTGGCTAGGCAGCTTTCACTCCTTGAAAAGAGGAAAAGCCCAGCATAGCCGCTAACCACCGCCGCGCTCTCCCATCCGCGCGCGATTCAACTTTACGCCTACCAAGTTACCAACAGCCGAAGTCGATTCTCTAACAGAAAGACACTTCGATTTCCCGGACTTTTCGATACCACCTCTCATCAACCATCGAATCAACACCATCATATACACGAGGCCTATACACACTGAGTGCGGCACAGACCTATACCTACTCTAGACTCTCCGAGCTTCAACCAGCGATATATACGGAGTACTGTCCGATCCACATACTCTGATTGTTCCGCACCGTCTTGCTTCGTCCGCGGACCTGTGCGACTTACCGAGGACAACAACTCCGTTATTCAGTCAATCTGGTTCGCTGTCCGTTCCATACCATTGCATATAAACAACTAGTTTTCCGGGATATTCTTAAATAGACTTTATACTATCATGTCTACGGCGGTTGCACCTGCTACAGCCGCTCCATTGCCGTCGCCGCATATGAATCGCGATCCGAGTCCAAAAAATTGCCCGACCCTGGCACCGACAACGACAAGTTCCAGCTCCAGTTTGACACCTCCACGAGCATTTGGCGTCTCACAAGATGGATCTGCAGCGACGAAAAGTTCACCACCGGGACGAAAACACACATCGCCATCGTAAGTGCCTCGATTTATAATACGCAAAAGGGGTGATCTGGTGTTTGCTAACACTTTATTTTTGCTGCATTGTCTAGATCACAAAATGGAAGCATCCCCCCCAAGGTGATAGTGAAAAAGGAACCGCCCTCTTCGCCTGCTATGCAAACTCAGACCCACACTCGGCCCCGACCCCGAAAGCTGGACCTCTCTACCAGCCTCCCGGCTGCGGGAGGTCTTACAGCTCGTGCCGCCGGTGGTCCCATGACAGCCCGTGACGGAGTTACCATGCATGACGTTGGGATCGCATGCTTGTCACCAGGGTTTCAAACTCATGACCCGATTATGAGGGAGCAGCTTCAAAGAAGTCTTTCCGTGCGAGACCAGCAGAGGTCCATCATAGAATCTCGGTTGCACAAGTCGGCCAAGGATGACGGTCCGGATGGTGTTAAACCATCGGAGTCAAACTCATTTGGTGCCCCCAAAACGGGCGCCTCCAAGCGTAGACCTCCGCCTGGTCTGTCAATCGTGCCTCCGTCTGCTGCACAATTTGCGAACGAGCGTGTCATTCAATCGGCGCCGCTGAATCAAACCTTTACAGGTCGATACCAAGCGCAGCCGCTGACTCGGCACGTTGTGAACCAAAGCCCTACCCTCGGGTCAACTTCTCACATTCACCATGTACCTGCTACTCAAACAAATAACCGCCTTCCCCCGCTATCCGACGTCTTTGGCTCTGATGCTCTAGGCTCCCGTGACCGGGATCCTAATCGCGGCACATACTATCAGGCTGTTTCAGGCGCAAATCCGTCACAGTCCAATAACCTTCCGCCGTTACCATCTCCAAGGATGCCGGGATCTGCTGCGCAAGCGCAAGGTCGACCTCGGGAGTACCGATCCGCAGAGGAGGCTGTCCATGAATTAGCTGGTGGACGAGAGGAGCTTCTACCACGCATTGTTCACTATGGCGGCCACCAGCCTCCAACTCCACCGTCTCCTCATGTAAACAATGGACAAGCCAAGTCGCGCACTAGTACTGACGCTGCACCTTCGGCGCCCCATCAGCCTCTCCAACCTGTATTACAGTCAACCGAGGGAACTGCTCGCCGGCGCCCGAGAAGTGAATATGAACAAGATAACGGAAGTCCCCCCTTGGGCCATGGCCCCGAACCGCACTATCGACCCAATCCAGCTCTAGTTTCTGGCACAAACACCACTTACGGGCCCTTTGGAGCAGGCAGAGACTCTCCTGAGACACAACGGAGAAAGAAGGAAGAGTTTCTCAGCCTGTGTGCCAGGGCTTGGGATCTTTTTCATTCATGAACCAGGCTCATCTGGGGCCTGTTGTATCTTATCATTCTGTCTGATGTTATTCGCTTGTTTCAGCTTTGGGCTTTATTCTACAAGTCAGATCTTGCGGTGCTCAGATCCTCTGCATCTCGCAAAAGAACTCACATGGGCCCAAATCAAAAGCGGTCTTGGTATACTGAGATTCAAAACAGCTGAGAATCGGACAGGCACGAAGCTTTTTGACTGAATGAGATTAGTCAGTTGAGATTGATGATTGCGAGACTTACGACTTATCCTTACGAATTTTTTCGAACCTCCCTGACCCCAGAGCAGGAGCTGTTATCATTTCTGATTTACTCCTTGGGTCTCTTCTTTCCGCTTTTTTGGGGGCTGCTGTTCACTGGCGTTGTATCTTTTTTTTTGGATCGGGTGCTGGACCACGCCAACTTTACACAATACTATGTCCATATCGTTCTTCTCCTCCGCCGATATCATTGCTGGCATTTGTCGCCGCTGATTTGGGTCATCTTGTTGTGATACCATTGTTTTCGTCCCCATTTTCTTTTCTTCCATTTCGACATAGCATTTCCGTCAGACAAAGCTCGTTTCCTTTTTCCCTTAAAACGTTCTTTTTTCTTGTCCTGCACCTTACAGTAATGCCCGGCGCAGATCAATCCTCTCGAATCAGGACTGGTGATAACTCGGAAGAGACGTCATCTTGCAGTTTTTTTTATAGCACAATTAATGTGGACTGGTAGATACAGTCAACTTTTAATAATGAGTTCTCATGATCATTCCCTTGATCTATTCAGAGTCCAGACGCAAGCCTTTCATAGAAGAAATAATGTAGAAGGAAACAAACGGTTTCGCCATAAAGCATTGACGGATTGAAGATATGGGCACAATGTCTCTAAGCAAGCCGCCTGCGTTTACCGCCGCCGCCATCATTGTAAGGCGTGGAATCATTCCCAAGTCCGCGTCGCTCCATAGGCATTTCCTTCCTCTCCTTAGCAGTCAACTTCTTCTGCCTTCTCTCTAGCGCCTTCACACGTTGCCTAGAGCCCATGCTCTCATACTTCTTAAGCAACACCTGCTTCTTGAGGTCTGACTTCTTGAGGAAGTAGGGGTTACTCTTCTTGCCTTCGCGGATGAGCTCCTTCTCTCGTTTCTTGTGCTCCGCTAATACCTCCTTCTCCCGTCTTCTGTTTTCAATTGTGCGGAGACGGTCCGTAGCCGACCGGATATCATGCTTCAAGGCCTCCTTCTGTCTCGGGTCCTTGGTCTTTGCGAGCTTCTCCTTCATTTCCTTGAGCTCCGCAGCGCGGTAATCGTCCAAGAAGGCGTAGGCGCTTTGGGAAGCTTCACTACGCCCGCTTTGGCTGCGTACCGCGGGATCAAAACGCGGGTCCCGCGATTTAAGGGCGGCCGGCGGCTCGATGATGGTGCGCTTGCGGGTAACGGGGTGTTTGGATGACTGCACCATCGGTGCGTGTTTGGAGGAGCGAGAAGGCTTCTCGGAGTCTTTCGACTTTGAGGATCCCTGTCGTTTCTGTTCACGGGCTTCGCGGATGCGTGCGCGAATGTCGTCTAATGGGGAGGCAGCTGGGGTTTCTCCATCATCTGTTGTTGATTGGGTGGCTTTGGATTTGCGCTTGGCTTTGGCTCCTAATGAGGCTTGCGCTTTGGCGAGTGCACCGAAAGAGATGTTGCTTAATGAAGCCTGTACATCGTCTTGGTCGTCGTCGCTGTCTTCATCGTCCTCGTCATCTTCCTCCTCGTTTTCGTTGCTCATGGCATCTGACCCATCTTGGGACTGATGATGACTTTTAGAAAGTGTGAAACCTAGCGCAAGATTTTGGGAGGCTTACCTCAGAGCCGTAGTCCCCTTCTGAACTATCATCGCTAATATTCGATCCTGATCCCTCGACCTCTTCATCATTACTTTCCGACTCTGATGCAGATGCTCCAGAGTAAACCTCTTCGTCCTCGTCTGGTAGGGCTCGCACTCGCCGGTTGAGAAGATCAGAAACCGCCATCCTCTTCTGCGAATTTAGCTCGATGTGTATAACAGCGAATGGACTGGAGCAAAGTATAAGAGCGCAGTAACCAGCTGAGCCTCAAATACTCTGCGGCGGTGAAGACCAGCGCAGAAAAAAGTTGATTATACTGCCACTGAATAAGGCGGTGGGCTTGGCGGCGGGACTCTCGTTGGCCGCTTTTCTTTCCGCGCGGCGATGGTCTGTTGTCGCCTTTTTATTTTGCCGCTCTTCCATCCATCCAAGCGCAGACAATCTTGGTCATTCTTTCTTTCCTTACGTGCAGCGTCAATTCTTCGTCTACTTCATGGTTTTTAGGCGCTGGGTCCATCCATTCGTTAGGCTTGCTTCGTTTATCTCATCTCTGCCGCTGTCAGTGACTGCTGTCTACCCCCGCATGCTCCAAGGCGGGGCGTCCGAGAAGGTGTGTTACGAATCCAGGTACAGGTGATCACCATGGTCGGCGACTGAACACTTGGTTGTCCTGTATAGGTCCTGCCCCATCTCAAAGTGCCAGCCAATTCTGTTTTGAGGGCGCCACCGCATATCAACCCGTCGAAGAAACCCCAACTGCAAGCTACCGTCGGTAGTGCTCTCGAAGATCTAGGCATGACACGATCAAAAGCTGCGAGAGATGGTACACATCAAGCAGGATATCATCCACAGAACAATAATGGTCTACACGATACAAGCCAGAATTCAAGGAAATCATGGAGGCCATATAAAGGTCGTTGGGATTCGAACAACGCCGGTTGGCGCTCCGCAACTGTGATTTCCTCCGGATCTGACAATGCTGTGTCGAGCGGTTCGCGGAAGGACGGTATACGGCGCAATGCCAGATCTTTTGACAGAATGTCAAAAGAAGAACCGTCACCGTATAGTTCGCATCCGTCAGGCTCTCAGCAAGCTCAAGTTCCCCACATGCAAATACAGCAGGCCTTCAATGTGCCGTCTACCATTCCGCCATTTGACCCGAATATCAACTCGATTCCCGTTTTGCCTATACCATCAAATACACCAGACGCTTTTAACAACACGGCTATGCAGCTGCCGTCCGTCCCGTTACACCTATCACACTTACAATCGCCACAATCGCAGAATTTGCCCAATAATTTCCCGTTCACCCCTTACGGTTTCCCGCCAATGCCAGACTTGAGTAACCCTGGAAAGATACTGCCTCTCATGCATCCGATGGCCCAATTCCCTCCCATGAACTTGAGTGTTTCCAATCCAGCATTGGCACCACCAGTTTTCGGCGGATTCCCGTTCTGTCCCTTCGACCCGATGTATCCTACAACAGCTGGCCCTACTGGAAGCAGTTCTCAAGGTCCAACACCGCAACCATTGCTCCCAATCCCGGCGCGTGATCGGCGGTCTAAAACCCCGGAGCCTCCTGCGCCGACTAAGGAGTATCTGACGCAATCATTATTGGCCCCGATACTAAATCCCAACCGCCAGCCTCTACTAGTCATTCTTGACTTGAACGGCACTCTGATCTTTCGAAAGCATCGACGTCTGCCCCCTTCTTTCGCCAAAAGAACAGGCCTGGACCAGTTCTTGGACGCTTTGTTGAAAAACTACAAAGTCATGATCTGGTCCAGTTCGCAACCAGAGACGGTAAACGCCGTTTGCGAGAAACTTTTTCCTGGCGAGAAAAGGAAGTCACTGGTAGCTGAATGGGGCCGCGATAAGTTGAATCTCTCGAAATCTCAGTACAGGTCAAAGGTGCAGGTCTATAAGACCCTAGAGACAGTATGGAGCAATCAAGAGATTCAAGCCTCGTATCCCAGCTCCCATCAGAGCGGTCGGTCTAAAACGAAGAAAAAGGCAGCGCGGGGGAATTCGCGCTGGGACCAGACGAACACCGTTCTCATCGATGATAGCAAACTCAAGGCACTCAGCGAGCCCTACAACATCCTGGAAATCCCGGAGTTCACGAACGCGCCGGGTATCGACGAGTCTCACATATTCCCGAAAGTCTTGGAATGCCTTGACGCCCTAGCCCAGCACGACGACGTCAGCAAGTTGCTCCAGCTCTGGAACTCAAAGCTCGCGACAAGCATCGCGACAAACAGCACGATCCTTGATCTCGACATCGGAGTGAATCAGTCTCCACAACAACAAAACGGAAGTTCTTCGACCACACCCTCAACACCCCAGGAAGTAGCCCAGGCACGCAAGGAACGACGGAGAGCTCGCAAACAGGAGAAGAAAGCGGCGCGACGGGCTGCCGCCGCTATCGGCGCTGCACCTGCGAATGCACCCACTGCCATTGCTATTTCTGCCATAACAGCTGAGGGGGTCAACGAAGGGGTTACTCCGATTGACAGCACCCCAGCTACACAAGGTGACGACAGCGCTATCCCGACAGATACAGCTGTGCCGCAATCGCATACAAGACGTTCTCCGTCTCCCGCTTCCTCAGTGCAATCGGAAAACTACCTTCTCGATCGCCTAGAGGAGTCGTTGAATGATCGCCGCGACTGATTCGACTTTTTGTTCTGTTTTTTGTCTTTATTGATTCACGGAGAGGATACCCCTGTTAAGCGTTGCTGTAAATCTAAATGCGAAGTTATCGGTTGTCTTGAATAGATACATTACAATTTGAGCCTCGTGAGGCTTGCCAAGAACATGCATGGCGACTTTCAAATGCATCATCTACGCCCACGGCGTGCGTCGAACATATTACTGGATACATAATACGAACAGAAAACTGCTAGGATCAAGAAGTGCTTTTTGGCTTCTTCATGGCTAGACTAGCTACTATCATTCCACATTTCAAGATATCATTAGCGTGGATGTACAATATCCATGCATTTTAGGAAGAGAATCTTTTTTGAAAGTCAAGTCGACGAATGAAAATACGTAAACCATTCAGTCGTGGGCAACGTAGACATTAGGAGGGTCAAATTGGGCGCGTGGAGGGGATGAGAGGGATATCAAATGGGAAGCCAGGCCCATAGCCCTTCTGGTAGCAGGTACTTATGGAGTGTATCCTGAAACCAAAGGGCTTATGGCCCCGGCTTGAGTTCATATAGAAGCTAACCCAATGTCATGAGAGGAAGAGAGGACATCATGAGGTTGCTGATAGCATTCCCAGAATACCATCTATTTGAAGACGTGACCATCAACGTGGGGGTACTCCTTGCCGTCGACAGTGACGGAGGTGTCCCAGGCCCACATGTCCTCGACGAGCTTCTTATCCTCGGGGTTGGAGGGGTCGAGCTTGCGGAAGTCGTAGCTCTCCCAGTCAGGGGCGACCTCGAAGGCGGGCTTCCAGTCCTGGCCACGGACGAGGAAGACACCGCGGACGACGCAGTTGTAGTTCTCGCCGTAGACGGACTGAGCACCGAAGAGGTACTTGCGGGAAGCCTCAAGACGGGCGTGGAAACCACCTAGGATGGGAAGTCAGAATGTGGGAGCAAGATGAATCCAAAGAAGTGAAATCCTTACCGATTAGGTTGTTAGCCATGAAAGTGAGCTTGAGCTCGTTGTTGTACTTGTAGTCAACAGCATAGAGAGAGTACTCCTCGGGCTTGTAGTTCTGCCAGAACCAGGGCAGAGCAACGGGGCGGGTGTCCTCGTTAGAGTACTGACGCTTCCACTCATCGAGGACGAACTCGGGCTTGCCAAGAGCCTCAAGAGGGTGCTTGGGCTTCTTCTCAGGCTGGGCCTCGGGCTCAGCAGCAGGAGCAGCAGGCTTGGCAGGAGCAGCCTTGGGCTTCTCCTCCTTCTTGGGAGGAGTGTACTTGATAGCCTCCTCAGCGAAGACAGGGCTGGGGACGACAGCCTTGAAAGGAGCCTGGTTGATGATAGTGTTGTACCATCTGACGACGGCAACGTTCTCAGAGCGCCAAGCCTTGTCCAGAACGGTAGCGAAAGCGCGGGTGAGGAGAGAGGCACCGAAGTAATCGGCGAGGGTGATGCGCTCGCCAACCAGGTAGGTGTTGGCGGTGAGGTGCTTCTCAAGGACGGCGAGGGCCTTGTTGGCAGCCTTGGCGGCATCTTCAACGTTCTTCTTGTTGTAGGGGTCAAGACCCATCAGAGGGCGGTACCAGCCACCGAGCTTGGGGAGGACCTCAGCGTTGACGAACGAGAGCCAGCGGAGGATGGCAGCGTAGTCCTGCTTGGTCTTGCCCAGGAGAGTGGTCTTCTCGTTCTGGGATGTCACTTTAAATCCAGTCAGTCTCAAAATGTTCAGGACCAGTGGTGGTTTGCAACGATGAAACAAGGACAATTCCATTTTGGGAAATTTTCTGCCAAAAGGCGGGGTAACCAAAAGGGATTCAGAGTTGTAATGTTATCAACACAGTAGTTCTGCCAGGGATAACTAGTAATAAAAAATTGCTCATCATGTAAAGGAATCCAACATAGCTGTAGTGGAAAAGAGACGTTTAAGCAAGATTGAAACATACCGTAGACAGCGATGGCGATGGACTCGGAGAGAGTGAAGCCATTGGCACCCTCGAAAGCAGGGATCTTGCCGAGGGGGCTGAGCTTGAGGTACTCAGCAGACTGGTTGAAGGCAGCGGCAGAGTTGGCCTCAGTGTTAACCAGCTCGAGCTCCAAGTCATTGCACTTGGCAGCGACGAGGGCGGCGATGGTACGACCGTTCTCCTGTTTGAGTCACTCCGATTAGCCACCTGTCCAAAGCAACGGAAGCAAGACAGCTGAATGGATGTCATCCATCAAATCAATCGGGCTGATTATCAAGAATCTCACATACAGGAAGACCGTAAAGCTTTCCGAAAGCCATTGTGAATGTGAGGTGTGGATGGGGAGATGTAGGAGGGAAAAGAGAGGAAGAGGGAGGAGGGGTGGGAAAAGGAGAAGCTGCTCAAATAAAAAAAACCCGACACCTGAGGGGCTCTGGCGGAAAAGAACGACGAAATTTTGTGCGAATCAAGACTCGGCGTCGGCGACCGGAGGAACGTTTGGTCGTTCACGTGATATGTCATCGAAAAACCTCAGGCTTGCCCAACAACGGCAGAACAAGGATAGGCTAGGATTTCGACGAGGTGACCACGCTGCTACAATATTTCCCTCTCCCTACATTCTTTGACAGTTCTACTACGGTTCAAGCAAGGCTCCTGCCTGCCGGTTTCCTCAATTATGGCGTGGCAGAGGCCTAATTGCATCGTTCAGGCGGTGCAGACGGTCCGAACAGCTCAGTTGCAGTCCATCCTGCGAACCTCCACAGTCACTTCGGGGAGCTTATTACAACAGCGAAAGGGTACGCGAAGTTATGCAACTGAGGCCCAAACCACTGGTGGAAATGCTCTTCAGGTACGAGCAGCTCCCGAGATCGATTTCTCCCAACTCGCTACCCGTCCTGCTCGGGTCATTCCCGCATCACCGGCCTACTTTTCCGGCAGTCCCAAGTTCATCGATCATTTATTGAATTTGGAACGTATCTGCGCAAAGTACGCATCACTACCTACGGTGTCCCCGAGCGAAGCGCCTCGAATGGCATGGTTCAAACTTGCACAGTTCCGCGACTTTGTCGGCGAGCCCGTACCGACGAAGAAATACAAGAGCTTGGTCAAGATTCTGCAGCGACTCAATCGCATTGAGCCTGCTCTTCTCCCGGGGGAAGTCCGCGACACCTTGAAGACCTTTCTTCGGCCCGGTAACCCGTACGGAAATAAGCCGGCGCCGGCGACGGTGGACGAGATGGGGCGAGCTCGCGGCAAGGGAAAGCGCAAGACCTCTTCGGCGGTGGTCCACCTTGTCGAAGGAGAGGGTGAGGTCATGGTAAACGGCAAGACGCTTACGGAAGCTTTTCCCCGTCTGCACGACCGTGAGAGCGCAACTTGGCCGCTGAGATGCACGTCGAGACTAGACAAGTATAATGTGTGGGCTACAGTTCGGGGAGGTGGAGTCACTGGCCAGGCAGAGGCCATCACATTAGCGCTTGCTCGGGCACTGCTCGTCCATGAGCCGGCGCTGAAGCCAATTTTGCGAAAAGGTACGTTACCGTTGAGGCCGCCTCGGTGGGTAGTAAAGAATGTTGCTGACAATTTTTCTAGCTGGTGTCATTACCGTCGATGCTCGTCGCGTCGAGAGAAAGAAACCCGGTCACGTCAAGGCTCGCAAGATGCCAACCTGGGTCAAGAGATGAAGACATGTTTATTCTCCCTTGATCCCGGCGTGCTGTCTGTTCTTTACACCATTTACTGTTCTTATTTCCCCGACCTGTATCATTATCTCACTTGCCATCTTGATTTTGAATGAATATACTTCCAAATCCTCCGCATCACCGTGAGTGCCACGGCGGTTTGTTTCAAGACAAGACACTTGCATGGGCGGTCTCGGCGACAAGCAATGTACCTTAGTTTGAGTCTTATCCGGCGTTACCCTCAAATGACAATGAAATCGATTGATTAGAATTGTGGATAAACACTGGACGAACATTGAGAAGGCCCGCAGCAGGAACTATGACTCCTGACCACTGTCAAATCAGTGCACAACATCAAGACGATTCTAACTTCCCGAGTCTCGGTCTAATTCCAAACTGTAGTCCGAATGCAGAAGAACCAAGCAACCCAAACATGTAAAAACGAACAGAAAAGGCGCAGGGTTTTCCGTACGAGAGGGGGAGGATTGCGCAGACCTTGTACGACTACGGACCCAGCCCAGTGCTGACAGAAATGAGTACCAACGTTACACAGTACATACACTGCCGTTGAGGTCTCCTCGAGTCCGAGTCAGAGTCTCGAGTTTCAGGTCGATGAAGGGATCATGGGTCGCGGACTCGAACTCAGACTATCGCAGCTATTTATTGCTATTGGGAGCGTGGCGCTGAGATCTTCGATCTGCGAACTGAGGAGAATGAGGGAGCCTGGATGCTGGAAGGGCTGAGTGAGAGTTCGCAGGAGGGTGGTTGCACTTTGCTGAGTCTGAGCTTGTTTCATTGTTGTCATCTCCTGGTCAGTTTGCAATGTTCCTGCCTGCCTATGACTTTATTTATGGATACAATAATCATAGTGGCAGGCAGAAGCAATTTTTATGATACCCTTTGACCATGTTCAGTATATGTTGTTACCTAAGTACCTATGCCATGTGTATGGTCTTCACCAATCATATGCCCTACCTTATATTTTGATTGAACTTGACACTCAACCCTCGTTTCGCATTGTACGATGATCTTCCATGAATAGAGATCCTGCACTAGTGACAGCAACTCACATATCACAAGAGTTCACATTGATGGTTGACTAATGTGCAGCTGGCAGCCTGGCACGCCTCACTTGGAATATCCGTAGTATCATTGGCAAAGCTGCAAAGCTGGAAGACTATGACGAGAAGGATAACAACAGGATGAAAACATAAGGAAATCACTCAGCCTACTATCAATTATTGAGTCCCAGGCGAAGTATTTCAAATCAACAAATACCGATCATGGGTTCTATTGGATCACGCCGCAGCCGTCAGTCCCCGATCTGACGCCTGGGCCTGGGCCCCGCGCACACTAGCTTCTATAGCTTGAACTGTGACTTAAAATCATTCGTACCATTTTCCCTCTGGGAATATAGCACAATCTATCAAGATCCAAGTGACATCTCTTGCAGGTCCCCAAGCTCTATTGGGTTCGTTTCTGGTTTCTAAACTCGACAAGCGACCAATTGGTCGGTCCGTCCTGCATGCATGGCCTTTCCCAGGATTCCGGTCGCGAGCAGGTCAGTACTGTCGATTGTCTTTAGCTAGGTACTCAGTACTCGTCGATCACAGTATCCTTGTTGACTGTTCGCTACTTTTGCACGAGTTTGCTCGTGTTCAATGACAAGTAGAACTCGGCGCTGATTCTCTCAGAGGGAAGACAAGGGTCATGTTAACAACTCAGTGCGCTCCGCACCTGTGATTTCATAAACACAGCTTAATTTCTGTTCTAGAACACGCTAATAGAGTTTGTTCGTCAGTTCGGCGGTGACTATCAAGACTATGACTTGATCACTTGGGGACAGGCGGGTACGTACTTTGTGCGTTTCTCCTCTGGGGGCTTTCTCCTTCCCTGAGGATCGGAGTACAGTGGTAAGCATACATAACTCATACCAATATTCTTCTTCGGTCTGTTGTTCTTCACCGAGTTTTGTCTTTCTCTTCTCGACTTGTTTCGTGTTTTGTTTTCCGAAATTCCACCAGATGAAGCTAATCATTGAGAAAGTTTAACCTCTGAGCAGCCACAAGGGGGGAACCAGTGTCTCGGGCTCCTGGGGCTGAGTGGGATTTGTCAAAATCGAGCCATCAATAAATATGATCAACAGATGACGAAGATCCCCGAAGTGGATTCGTGGAAGATCAGCCAAGCACTAAGCATGGACAGCGTCATATAGTAGCCCTGATGTGTTCATAGTTCATAGTTCGAGTCCTAGACTAATACTCAAATATTGTAGGACTAGACTAGACCATAGAAATATAAGGCAGGATGCAACAATAATATGTCCAGCACTCGGGTGACTCGAATCTAAGACAAAGCTAGTGAGCTAGTGGTACCTTACTTTAGGAAACTACCTACTTACCTAGTGGCCCTCTCCTCTAACCTTATCGGTCATTCCCCTCTGTCGACTTGGATCTGTCGATTTTCTGGCCTGTTTCTTTCGGTCTCTCTGCATCATCGTGCGCCCCAGCACTATGGAAGGACCGATTAGCTCCGCGTCTTCGCATAGGGTTAATAAAAGCAGCTCGAAATGACTAGTTGTCATCTTTCTTCATTTACTCTTTTAGTATGCTTTCCATCCTGGTGGTCCAACTACGTAAGCAGAAATATCAATATTCTCCAGTATATACTCGCTAGATCAGATCAGTTAGAGCATCGTCAGGAAACGCTCTCGGGTCTATGCTGCCCAATGATGACCCATAAGAATCCCAACAACAGGACTACACCACGAATCATAGGGAGAAGGGCAGCAATTAGTACAGTATGATATAGGTAGTATTGATAGAAACAGCGCGAGAAGAGAATTTCTGCCCCCAATGGCTCGGAACAAACGAAAAAAGAAACAAGTAGCATCCGCCATCACGTTCGGGTTGACCGAGTCAAGTGGACACAAAAAGCAAATGGATAGAAGACAGGTATGGACCACTTCATGTATGCTTGATAGAACAATAGTAATAATGATGATGATTATTCCAAGCAGAAGATCTTGCTGCTGTCTTCTAACTTGGAATTAGATCACTTGCGTTGATTTTTCTTTTTCTTTTTCTTTTTGTTTGTCCCTTTAACTCCCCCCATTCCTCTATTTTGTTTTTTTTTTGGTGTTTTTTTATTTTTTATTTTTACTTTTTCCCCTCGTTCTCGTCATATGTTGTGTATTTCTTTCTTTCCTTTTTTTTCTTTTGTTTTCGTTTTTTTATTGAATTTAATTTAATTTAATTTTACTCATCTTTTTTGTTGCTTGCGCTTGCTTGCCTGGATGTAAGCGCATCAATAAAGACCACCAAGAGATCAGCAATACTTCAGCCTTTCCCTTATATTGCACTGCTTCTAAATGATACAGCCCCTAGATGCTGATCCTGTCTTCTCCTGAGAGTTTAAATATATACCCTAGAGACCGCTTATTTCTTGATCTATTCTAGTCACTGTCAGTTGAAGTATATCTTGCAACCCATCCTTGCGCTCTTGTTCCCCCACTCTCTCCACAGTCTCTGGTGTCCCTCATCTGTCAGAGCAGGTTGCTTGGGCTGCAATTATAGGACTACAGTCATTGGGTCTTACCTTTTCTGAATCATAGAACAATTTATTATTAGCCCTGGTTCTCTTCCGCTCTTTGTCATTCTGCCGCACTGTTGTGCGTTTCGTTCTCTACCAGAGGTTACCATTCTCAAAGAACCACGACTTGGGAGGGGCTCAGTGTATCAGAGAGGTACGTCGTTGCTAATGATGCGTACATATTCTGCATTTCAATCTGGTTATGTCAAAACATCTTCATTCATAACGCTGATGGATACCAGACAGCGCATGCTTGCGCAACACGGTACATTGAACCGCACAGAGATTCGGCACGAGACTCGGCACATCCGATAGCAAGAGTATCGTTCCGAACTGCTTGTACCAGTCCATGAATGAGTGGAAGAGGAGTAGGAACTCACGTTGTAAAGGCTTTCACACAGACGACGTCGTTAACGACCAAACACCACAATCCGGCAAACTGGAACCATACGCGAGTCCTCCACTCTCCCCCGAATCGCATTGGTCTCTTGACCTCGATCCAGCGCGCAGGGTCTCGTGGGACCGACTGCGTGGTATGGATGGCGATAGCCGACGCATGAAGCAGCATGATCCCTCCAGTTTCACAACCAGCTCGGGGCAGACACGTCGAGGGGTCCCCAGTTCATCCCGCGGTGCTGCGGATCGTTTTCGACAGCATGGCCAACCTTCAGCACGTGGAAACCATCCAGGATTGTCACAAGCAGCGACAAGATCTCGACTGTCAGCCTACATGGACTATGGATACACAGACACTGCGTTTCAGGGTGATTCCCTGCACGGAGACGAATTACAACCGTATCCTACGACGTTGCGCGAACAACATCGCCAGCAGTCGATACAGCAACCCTTCGCCGCGTATGAATCGGAGATGGTATATAATCTCGGCCAGCAAGGTCCGACACAAAATCCGTACGAGGTCGTGCCACAGTACCCAGCACGGCAGTCTGCAGCGATTGACGCCCTGTCCAGCCAATTTGCCGTTCCACAGTACTTTCCAACTAATGAGCCGATGGCAACAGGGGTCCCTGCAGAGGTTTCGCCCTACCTGAACCCGCACCTCTCTTCACCTGCTTATAACCAGCCCGGTCCCATTGGGCGCTCGAGCGCAATGCAGCCCTTTCCCGCAACCATGGCCGAGTTTACACCTGTGGGGACAACGGCGAGACGTTTGGAGCAACAAGAAACGTCTCAGCAGCAGCAACATCATTCACAGCAACAGCAGCAGCAGCATGTAATTGCAGATTCGACAAATTTGAATGAAGAATATGGTCGGTTTCAACGAGTCTTGCGGTCGACGTTCGATCACATTCGCGCCGGTCGATTGGTAGAGGCCGGGCGATCACTCTTGGAAATCTCCGAGTGGCTTGTCACTAATGCGCGGGAACTCGGTATGTCTCTTCCCTAGCGTTTGTTTGGATTCCCACTCATCACCTTATCCACCATCCTTCAAGAATCGTACCTTTTTATCGTTACACTGAATACAATAATACGTTCACAATGAATACATCATCTGTTTTTGTTGATCGCACTCTTGGCACACGCCAATGATACCTTCGAGCCTGCGTAGCGGGCATATGAAGATCAATTTTATGATGAGGCATTTTTAGTTGCTGACCTTTAACCAATCCTAGGCATTTTGAGCGACGATCCGATGTTCTATTCTGATCGATTACAATTATGGAATGACTTCAACATCTGCTGGTTGGCTGTCTGCCAAAGACAGAAAGATATGACACAGGAGGTGTTGCGTACCGGCCATCAACCGTCGAACACCTCAATGCTCAGTAGCGATCGTATGGACGATATGGGCAGAGAACTGATTCAACTATGCGATCAAATGGAACAGCATGGACTGGTGGACTATCAGATGGGCATTTGGGAGGAGGAGATACTCTGTGGTAAGAACCCTACATTAGTCGAGAAAGAAATCCTTTCCAAAAAATTTGGCGCAGCTTTCTGATTCGGCGACTCATCGCATAGTCCTCGGGGAATGTATCGATCTGATAGAAAGACGACCAGATAATATGCGGGCACATGGAGTGAACGCCGCCGCAGCCACCACTTCGCGGTCCTGAGTGATGGTCTCCGTCGAGTTCGAGCTCACTCTCCCGAATGGCGCAGTCATATTCTGCACTTCCGTGATTGTGCTCGCGTCCGGCCTAACGCAGGAACTAATTTAGTTCTCAAGGACGGATCCCACGAGTCCATACGCACACTCTATTGTTCATACCACCGTGTCGGACTATGGAGTACCACCGTATGGTCCGATCCTCACTTCTCAGTCCGCACTACGGAGCACTTTCCTTGAATCATGTGTCCATGACTGCATGTCTCTATTTCTTTACGAGTAGGGCGATAGGGCGGAGAGTTAGGCCTTTTAATTCCCCGGCTCCATTGTCCGCAGGGCATGAAGACCTGAGAAGCTTCCCCCGCAGGGCTACCATAAGCCCTCCTGGGTAGGCATCTGCCATGAGAGGTCTCCCATCATCATTCTCATCTCCGGCGCTCTTGTTCCTGAGACATGAGACTGAAACCGCATATTACCCACTATCGTCTCATGTATCATTGATGCCTCCTTCAGGCAACATTCAATTTTGTATATATATATACCCCTCACGCGTGACCCTTTTCGTCGCATTTTCGGTGCAACCAGTGGGCGAGTCTTTCTGAGCGTATTCAGGATATATCACAGCTTTCTAGCGATAGAAATTCTTGAAACTTATTTCCCGTGCGGCCTACTCTGACCACTTCAACAGAACAAACCAGTAGGGGCGCGACCGGGTAACGCTGGGCCACACATCCAAATTCAATACAGCCGCCTGTAGCGCCGTGTGACGCCGGTGCAAGACTAGCAGGTCCCGGTTTCCAGGTTCAGAACCCGCAAGGCTATCAGCACCATTGTGATTTGTGAGAGAGCACAATGAGGGGGATCCGACTCCTTGGTCGCGGTCATCACCGGACTCCGATCATCCACGATCGCCGACCTGCACCTGATCGACCAATCGTGGCGCTTCTTCCTCCTCTTTGAGGATTGCCAAGTAGCCTCACTTTTTTCTTATAATGTCAGAGTGACCACCTGCCTGGCCCAGCTCCGCCGGAGGAAAGATGTGGGGGCGTATGACCATGACCAAGACGTAACCAAGACATGGCCGAGACATGACCAGGAAGACGTCGTCTCGACCACTGTCTACACGAATCTGGACAAGTCGAGCATTGCATTGATGCAATGCAATCTCTTAGACTTTAGGAGACGTGCAATTACTCTCACAATCCATGACTCCCATCATGATACCAAGAGTCTACCTCTACGAATTAGTTTCCGGAAAATCCATCAAACTCGAACTCAAGCCTTCTTGAAACCTAGAAATGCAACTAGGAGGGAAGGAAGCGTCCGAGGGGGCTTCCTGTTTCTCCAAATGAAAACACGACATGGTGATATCACTACGCTCGATTCCTCACATTTCGACTTCGGGGTGTTCTACAGATCGCGTCCCAACACCAAGGGTCGGGAGTCGCTCCCGGTTCCGCGGACGCTAGCCTACCGCTAACCACGTTACCATACCAAGGGGCTAAGGTATCTTGATGGATACTCTGTAGACTAGATCGAGACGTGATATCCCTTGGACGGATGGAAGGTGATGACTATGAGCTGCAGCTTAGATATTCATTATTCATCCCATAGCTAGATACACGCGACATATTTTGAGCCTTCATGAACAGGAATATGGTAAATCACTGGCACAGAGAGACTGAATTTACATGTACATATATTCCTTGCTGATATGTGTAGCTAACCTCGTAGGTACGTATATGGCTAAAAATTCCGCTTTATGTGGTGGCGTTACATTCTACAGGACGCGTAGTCGTAGATTATATGTATCCTGATGTGTTGACATTCTTGAGTCCCTTGCTATGTAATTTTTATGAATAGAAGAGACCTCCCGAGCAAAATAAGGTAACATGTGTTGACACCACCTCCATCGACGAAGGATAAATTTGGAATCAAAAATGTTTCTTATTTCCTCGTTGTTTATTTTCTCTGTAACGAAAGTATTCGTAGTTTGATGGTATGCACCGCCTATATATACTCGCAACCTATAAAGCCACACGCGTGAGGAAGATATATATTGGATGGTCATGGACTGTATATGTGCATGTCGTCGTGTCTGTGGTTCCTTCAAGGATGCCAGGATGTAAACTACAGAGGTCATTGATCATCGATGATCGTGAAAATTCATGTCAGAGCCAAAGAGGCAGAAAGGACCGGCAAGCGTTCAACGTTCGACCGCAGCAAGCAATAGACAAAAACAACAACGCCAGGTAGCAAGACTCGAATATACTCATGTGCAACACTTAGATTTGGCCTGTTCAAAACACCGGTCGGTCAGTCCTGCCCTGTCCTTTCCGGCGAACAACCCGCTAGAACATACTCAGTGTCATGCTCAAGCTGACATCGGTATTCTCCACCATCTCCGTGAACTCCTCGAAGCTGATCTTGCCGTCGTGGTCCTTATCAGCCTCCATGATCGTTTTATCCACGATCTGCTGCAGCTGCACGTCCTTCAAGTTATTGCCCACCATCATCTTCAGCACGATGAACAGCTCGCCGTTGGAGATGTAGCCGTCCCGGTCAATGTCGTAGACCTTGAACGCGAACCGGAGCTTCTCCTCTTTGTTGCCCTTGGAGCTGAAAGCCGACAGCCCCGACACGAACTCCTGGAAGTCGACATCGCCGCCACCGTCTTCGTCGAAGATCGCGATCATTCTGTGTATCGGTAAGCATATGGCCGATGCCCTGGTTTTCCTCCACGGTGCCACCATCTATCGCTTCTCTCACGTACCTCGTTGCGAGCGGGTTGGAGGACACTTGTGGGAGGGAAAGGAACTCGTCACGATCGATGGTGCCGGAGCTATCCTGCGACAGTTTAAGCTATATTATTCCCGTAATTCTTCACGTATTGATCGGACCTTGTCAAGTTTCATGAATCGCTTGCGAAGCCTGTCGACCTCATCTCTGTCGACTGTCGCTGATGATTAGATCGCGCCCTCAATCAAAGGTAGAGGATAAAACGCCGGGTCAAGACTGACAGTTTGAAGCCGAGACAATGTTGTCTAATAGCTGTGATGTCCCAACAGATGCTCTACGCCTGCGTGCATCATACATAGCGGCATTATTTGGTTCACTGGGTTGCTCCATGTCGGTTATTGGTCGTGTGTGATTGAGCGGTATGCTAAAGTGAAGATAAAAATCGTGGGGAAATTATGAATGAAATAAACTATGGATGTGCAGTAGAGGCTAGTGGAAAGTGCTTATTAACCTGGTTGTGATAATCAACAGGAACACAGCCAGTGGCGGATAACTTTGAGGAGTGATGGCGAGTGGGAAAGTCTATTCAGCTACCCACTGGTGCGGCTCCGGGATTCACATAGCTCATTACATGCCAAGGACATCACCCGTTCATCAACTTGATATCAGCCAGCCCCGCACTAGCCGGAAACGGAGAGGCAAGCGAACCCCTGAGGCCGTGCGCCGGCCTAAGACAGGCCACGTCTGGGTGACATTACAACGTCAACTCAACCGCCAGTGCCGATACTACGAGATTTCAGTCGTCAATATCTTCAACCATCCATCGATTTTTATCAAAAAAATACGACTACGCGCTTTCGCATGATCAGGCCTATCGATACATACTAATTTTGGGACCACTGTCCCATGGTCGTTGCCGCATTTGCGCCCCAAAGTTCGTATGACTAGATACGGGGGTATGGGGAGGACGCGCCCAAAAAAGCTCACCTCGAAGGCCTCAATCCCCATTGTCCGGGAACATGAGATCGATATCATCGACGATGAGGTCCAGAATGCCCTACAACAGGTGGAAACTGGTGTCGAGAAGGCTGAGGAGTCGGTCAGTGTTTTTCCCCGACTAATTTTTAGCCATCCCTGCATGTATCACGTGATCATATCACAACCTCACCTCTCAGTGAAAATTTTGTCGACCGATATATTGGGCTCCAATCAGCGTTTGCTAACGCTGTTTTCAATAGGAATTCCATCTTCAAGCTGCTATCAGCGCGACCGCCCAAGGAAAAGTAAACGAAGCTCACATTCCCACACCAGAGACCGTCCTCAGCAATCTTCGATATGACGAGCTCTATCCCCCCATCTTCTCGCAGCCGGCGACATACATCCGCTTCTCCTCAACTGTCGAGGACTGTTGCGGATGCCCGTATAACATGACCGAAGAGGACGATGTCTTCTTCAAGATCATGAACGAGAAGCGGGAGCCGTCGAACCGGATCACAGAGGATCAGTTCGAGGAGGTGATGTACTTCTTCGAGGAGACGGCACAGACGAAGCAACCATTTGCAGCTGTAGATAGCCCTCCTGTCCTGAGCTTCGCAGAGATGCAAGACTCGATGGATGCAACTGTAGAGGAGAGCGTCAAGCGTTTTGCAAAGGACATATATGAGCACTGGAAGTTGCGAAGGATTGCCGCTGGGAACCGCCCACTCCTACCGAGTCTCAAGGTGAGCAGACTTCGTCGCATGGTTACCAATTTCCCACGACTGACCCTGAGCAGTTCGAAACCGGTCAAGATACCGATGATACAGACCCGTATGTCTGCTTTCGTAGGCGTGAAGTCCGTCAGATTCGGAAGACCCGCGGCAGAGATGCCCAAAGTGCCGATAAACTGCGCAGGCTCAGAAAGGAGCTGGAAGATGCTCGACAGTTGGTTGCACTGGTGCGCCAGCGGGAGTTGGCAAGAAAAGAGATGCTCTCCATGGAGCGGCAGATTTTCCTGCAGCGTTCCGAGGTGAAGGAGATGAAGAGAAAACTCAACATCAAAGACGATGACGAGGATCTCATCAACCAGAAGGTAACGTCAATACCAGCGCGATTTCCTCATGCGTTTGCTAATTTGCTGGAGCAGCCAAAGAAGAAGCCTGCGGAGGCGCCAGCTGCACAACGGCCGACCGCTCCTCAGATCCGGATGCCACAGAAGCCCGGTACGCAGGCTGCGGACGACCTGCAACTGCTGGAAGATGTCCAGGCGGAGAAAGAAAACGAGATTCTGCGGGATATCAAGCAGAACATCGCGAAGCATATCAAGTGGAACGAGGGCTATGTGGATTTCACAAGAGCGCCTCTCTCACCACCTCCGGAGAAAACCTTCCGAGCCGCATTCCGCCCGGCAATCACCACCCAATTGCCAACTCCTCCTTCTTCAGATTCGTCCGACAATATGATGTTGGACTCTGCGTTAGATACCGCCAATTCCCTCTCCTTCCGAGATAAGCTAGTCCCTCGTACATGGGAGATGAACGAGGACACCAGCAGGATACCATCTTTCAGGAGGCGCATTGGGCGCGGCGGTCGGTTGATGATTGATCGTCGAAACCTGGTGTCGCGGTGTAGAATCGAGATGGATCCGCTGAAGGCTGATCGATTCAAGTATGATCGGGAGGATTCGGACGATGAATCAGAACTCGAATGTGATCCGTACGATGTCCAGATCATGCAACATCGTGCCATAATGGCTGCTAAAGCACGAGATCAAGCTGCTGCTGCCGCCCAAGCACATGCGCAGGCTCAAGCAGCGCAAGCGCAAGCACAGGCTCAAGCGCAGAAACGGTTGCAGGCCGAACAGACCACAACCAACAACGGGCCCCCGAACATGGGGCAGACAATGGGATCGAACCCCGGGCCTGGTGCCGTCGCCTCAACTTCGTGAGATATGAGCTGGGCTTTATTTCCTCTCTCTTCGTCGTGTCTTCTTTTTTTTGATTCCCCCCACTCATATCTTGCATTTGGCGGGCGTTTTTCGATCCTTTGTTCCCCTCTGCGTCGTCTTTTCACCTCAATACTCCTGTACTTGTACTTTTACCGCCCCTCCGCTACCTTGACCTCACGAGCCGCCACCTTTTTAACCTTGACTCCGAACCAACTATTTCGTCCCAAGGACGATAGTTGTGGATAACCCCCTGTTATCATGATATGACCCTGAAATTATGTGAATGTTAGTGTACATAGCCTGTTCTCTTTCCTCTTGACTTTTTTTCGAAACCTATCAGCCGATAGACTCGTGTACGGATAGCGGAGCTTGATGTCAGCAACGAAGAAAATAACAAAAGAAGAGACGAATGATCCCTTCCATCAAACCTAAGACGTAGCGGCACGTGTTCCGCATATGTCAATTCCTGGGAGCTTTCGTTCTCCTGGAATCTCCACTGTCGCTGTGGGCGCCTCGTTTGAGACCGGACCCTCCGTTGGACTGAGCGGAGTTCGTGATGAACTCCTCAAGCATGTTGGCCAGAGTTTGCAAGATATGTTTCTCACCCAGGCGAACCTGAATAGCCATCTTCTGCCGTCGGTCGAATTGGTCCAGGGGCTGAGATGCTTCAGACTGAATGAGCCGCGAAAGGATCTCCTCATCCTGGGCAACAGTTGTGGGGTACTGGCTGCCCATGAGCTGGATGGTCTTTAGCAGAATAGAAGCTTCGGCGTGCCCAAGGGACGGCTTGGGCGGTCTGCTCTTCGATTTTTGATGCTCCAATTGCTCTGGTGAGAGTGTGAGCGTCTTGAGCAACAAGAGAAGCTCATCCGGAAGGATGTCTGTAAGCGAGTCCTCGGGCGAGGGTCTGGGAATGACATATCCGTCATCGAGGAGTTCCAAATCTTCCAACAACGCGAGCTAGGGCACAAGTCAATTATCGAGCCGCGGAAAATGTTGAAACCCGGAAAATGGAGGAGGTGGTAGGTACCGGAGGATGACTTTCAATGTCCGCATTTTGAAGACCGGCAGACCGGCAGATTTGGTCAAGTGACAATTCGACCACATCGTACTGAGCGTAGTTGTCGGTTACATAGCCATAGCGCCTTAGAAGATCGGCACGGGGTAATTCTCCATAGTCGTTGAAAATCTCCTCACCAGCGTGGATGGGCTTGATGGCTTTCATGACCAAAGAATCCTCCTCTTGAAAGAGGCGTGCCTGCAGGAATTGAAAACAATGAGCACTGATATGGAACACAAGGAGTGAGTGTGCGGGAAAGGACACGCACATTATTTCGATCCGCATCCGCGTTGAGGATGTCTGCCAGCGGTACCATGCCTTTAGAAGACTGGTCCTGCTCATCATCGGTCACGTAACCGTCTTCTTCGTCATTGTCCTCATCGTATTCATCCTCTACCTTTTCAATATCAAATGCATAGGCCATAATGAGGGACCCCATGATATGAGCCAAGCCCAGAAGGGCCTGGGCACCGGCTTCACCGTCCCAGGAGGCTAGGCTCTCAACTGGCGGAAAGAGAGAAGGATTGGCCCTCACAACCGGTGCAATCATCTGCATGATCGAGTCTTCGGCACCCTCTTTCCCTATCTTGCTAACGATTGCACTGCCTTGCAGCTCCTGAAGTTCAGAAGGGGACCAGAACATCAGCGTGTCAAAGCTCTTGGGAAGAACCTTAAAGTACGGCGCCCAAGCAGATTGCTCTCCTAAGAGATATTCGTACATCATCACCAGAATCAGGGACAGCCATGGGCCTAGTTTCTCCAGATCCTGAGAGAGCAGATCCTTCAACTTCGAATTCTGCACCGACAGAACGAGTCCGCGGGGGATGGAGAAAAGCTCTTCGCCGTCGAAGATATCGGACCGAGCCACTGATGAGTGAAGATAAGTGATCAGATAGTGGTATTTTGAAGATGGTGCTTCGTTCTGGACAGAAAGAAAAACAACGGATCTAAAACCTTCGGATGGGTGGCCACATACCTACACCTCTCCCAGCAGATTTTGATCGTAGATCAGCGACATTGATTTTCGAATTGATTCTCACACCCGGATTTCCAGCTAGCCATGTGATAAACTCATCTGACTGACGCTGGAAGCTGTCGGAATCAGGAAAGTGGGCTGAGGACGACATTCTTTTACCGATGAAGAATGTTTGTGCCCCGTGTGGGTGGAGTAGTATGAAGGGACCCCTCAAGATGAGATACACACAGACGGTTTCGACAAGACAGAGGGGACGGATCGAGGAGATAGAGAGAGAAGTAACTCTCAGGAAGTCTCCAAGGCAATGGAGGGATATCACAAAAGCAATCCAACGTTGTGGGAGGGGAAATGAATGGAGTGGGTTCTCAGTGCTAGTGAGCTGGTAGTTGAGTAGCATTTAGCTTACCTTTATTGTATACCCCCGTCGTCGGATAAACGCTACCACCGTGTGTCAAGCCGCCCGTCCGCCAATAGATAGCGCCGCTGATTGAAAACGGGAAAAAAAGAAATAGCGAATGAAAGCCGAGATTACCCCTCTGCAGGCGAGCTCGCCGTAACGAATGAGCCAACCTCTAATGCATGTGATGATTATCTCTTGAAATTTGAATCTTAGAATTGTCCGATATCAAGTTCTTTCCAGTCATGATTGCAATCGGACTCGAAGGCTCCGCCAACAAACTTGGGGTGGGCATTATGCTCCATCCCGAGGATGGCAGCACCCCGCGGGTCCTTGCTAATATTCGTCACACCTATGTCTCCCCTCCAGGTGAGGGGTTTCTTCCCAAAGATACTGCGCGGCATCATCGCTCTTGGGTAGTGAAGCTTGTAAAGAGAGCGCTCAGAGAAGCTCGTATCTCAGTGCGTGATGTGGACTGCATCTGCTTTACCAAGGGCCCTGGCATGGGTGCTCCGCTTCAGAGCGTCGCTGTGGCTGCCCGGACGCTGAGTCTATTATGGGGCAAAGAATTAGTTGGTGTGAACCATTGTGTTGGACGTATGTGTGACCATCGACGCTGTCCGCGGTCTCATACTTGAGACCTGAACATTCGACAGCCTCCCGACATTCCTACTAGAGAGCTAACCACTCGCTTAGATATTGAGATGGGCAGACTAATCACTGGCTCCACCAATCCTGTCGTTCTCTACGTCTCAGGAGGTAACACACAGGTGATTGCCTACAGTTCGCAAAGGTATCGGATCTTCGGCGAAACCCTCGATATCGCCGTGGGCAATTGCCTCGACAGATTCGCCCGAACATTGCACATCTCCAATGATCCTGCGCCAGGGTACAACATTGAGCAACTAGCGAAGAAGGGCACGCAGCTGGTCGATTTGCCGTACACAGTGAAGGGCATGGATTGCTCCTTTTCGGGAATCCTTGCCGCCATTGACGGATTGGCTGCATCCTACGGCTTGAACGGCGAAGAGAAAGAAGAAGAAGAAGGTGCAGGAGATGATTCTAGACCCACACGCGCAGACCTGTGCTTCTCGCTCCAGGAGACTGTGTTTTCCATGCTCGTTGAGATTACCGAGCGCGCTATGGCGCATGTGGGCTCCAAGGAAGTCCTCATAGTCGGCGGCGTCGGGTGCAATGAACGATTACAGGAGATGATGGGAATCATGGCTCGCGATCGCGGTGGTAGTGTCCATGCGACGGATGAGAGATTCTGTATTGACAATGGAATCATGATCGCGCAGGCAGGTTTGCTCGCGTACAAGACAGGTTTCCGCACTCCGCTGGAGGAGTCGACTTGTACGCAGCGGTTCCGAACAGACGACGTGTTTGTAAAATGGAGAGATTAATATGAGCACCAATAATGATGATGACACATACGGCTCGGTCTACAGACATAATTATTCGCCTTGTAATACTGGGAGCCGCCATTAGGGACCTCTGTGTATAGGAGAGCTTGATACTTCTATCTCGTCCAGAAGAGGCCTGCAATTGCTCAATGCTAAGAAAAAAAAATGTACATCGCTTGGGAAATCTAGTCGATAAATACGGGAATGGGAAGATCACCTGGTAACCTGACGATGACCGCAACACAAGCGTGCACCAGCCCATGAGGAACAGATAAGGTACAAAAATGTTGGAAGGGGCAGCGGCAATTGATGACATTGCATATCGACATTCATGCTGTAATAACCAAGAAATGAAATGTAAACAGCGCGGTCATAAATGAAATTGTTCATCATATGTGAGTGGATTGACTGTAGCCATGCGCCGTGAGGCATGTGAACTGATACGGCTCTTGCATATATGCATCTATCGGAGGAATTTATGACCATGAACAAGTCGACGAAGTGTCCTTATCGTCGAAACAGATCCTGTAAAGGAAGCGGGGGAGGCGAGTGGCGTAGCGAAGGGTCACTGACACCGAGAGACTGCGGCCCCTGACCCAACCATTTCGGGCGCCAACGCCCGCGGTGTCCCGGAGATTGGCTCCCGCATGGTAAGAGACTGCGCAGCAAGCGCCTTTTCCTAGCGGTTACTAGCCCGTGATGTGGCTGGTCGGCTTGTACAGTATCGTTGTGACATACTGCGCAAGGTTGAGTCTATACTCTGAAAAAATGTGGTGGAATTTGGCGGAGATCTTACCTTTCGTTTGTATCTGGTTGTCACACTGGTCGCCAGAACGCCATTTTTGATGCTACTCGTTGCGAGATGATTGAGTACCGTATGATTAGGATAGTTGAGAACACTGCTGTCATCTTTCATCGGCGTCGTGCCGTTCAGGATCGATTTACCCAAGAAAAGTGGAAGACTTGGGGGCGTAGGAGTATCACCAATCACATTAGCGGCTTGCTGGTATTCTGGACTGTCTTCATCCTTGTCAAGATCGACAAGAAATTGGGGGATAATAGTCTGGAAGTCACCCAAGGGAATCTCCTCTGGTTCTTCCTTGTCCGACTGATCTTCGACATCGGCTCCATTGCGGTCGTCCCCAGTAAAATTGGGAATAACCTGGGGAGGATGAACGCCTGAAGGAACTGCACTTTTGTTCGTTCTATCACTCCCCCTGCGCGATCGGTTGACGTCGTCCGCGCTGACCTCAATGTAGTTGACAAGATGATTCGTAAAATCGACTGCAGTCGGCAGATTATCTGAAGCCCGCATTTCCCCATCCACAATAAACTTCAGATGGTGTGTACCAGGACGGAGATTTAACGTTGTGGACATGATCCCTGGATTACTTTCACTGTTCACAATCATCGATTAGCACTCGTGCCATCATCTTGTTGGACCAGACAGCGAGAAGTTGCATGCTGGACTGGAGGGCGAGAAAGAAGAGGAGAGTGGTCGAAGACAAAAACAATGAAAGGTGTTGTTTGGCCCTCATGATGGTTTCGCAAGCCCATGCACAAAGAGGACAGATTGAGACGCAGCAGTAAGTGTGGAGGGTTACATACTTTCTGTGCAGACGATATTTCTTTTCCCAATTCACAAAGGTTCCAGTAACGTATACTTTTTCTCCGGGGCCATTCCATTCGATAAATGTTGGTACAGCCCTGCCTACACCGCTCGGGGTATATGGTTCGAGCTCGTCAAGCGTCTCCTCATCGTCAACTGCAGTGTTGGTGATGCCTGCATTGTCTTGATTTGCTTGTTCGCCCAATGGACGGTCGCTCGAGACAAAGCCGATATGTGAGTCCTCTGGTCCGATGATCGGTGAACCTGGAGTAGCCGTCGCATCGCCGATGGGTAGGGGCATCCGAGGCGGACGTTGAAGGTGGGTGGATGCACTATAATATGTGTTAAGAGGTGGGCCAGATGGTGCTACAGACGCATCATTTCTGGCAGCAGACCGAGAAACTGGTACTTGCACAGGATTCGAAGGATCCGGTGAGTGGATATCCCTGTAGTGAGGCTCTGCCTTCTTTGCATCATGTCGGTCCTGTCGCTCGGAATTACCCTTAGAAGAGTCTGTAATATTGCGCGATTGAAGGCGCTGCTGAACTGGAGTTTGATGTGCTGGGGCCGACTGTCCTGTTGCTGTCTCGATAGACGCCGAGGGGTCGGCCGCAGTTGCCTTTGCTGCTCCGGAGATCGCGTTGGTTGACGGCCGGCGATTCACCTTCTTATCGCCTGCGGGAGCCGATAAATTCGATGAGGCCGAATTTGGCGGAGCATCTCCGGAAGGGCCCTTTGAAGGATTGTTGCCCATCTGGGGCGAATGTGTGTCTGAGACGACCGGTGTGCACGGGGAATAAATGAGGGGGAGGGACAAGAAGTGACCACCGTATGTTAGGATGCCAGCATCAGCGCGCCAGCCTCCAGGGGCTGTACCGAGGGCCAAGCGCAAAGTGGATGAGCAATGATGCAAAATAAATGAGTTGGATGCGAATGAGATTCACAGTAAGTGTTTCAGGTAGACATGTAGGCAATCGAATCGTACTACGATTCACTCTGTCAATGGATCATCGGTATCTCACAGCATTTGATGATGTCGACGTTGTTCCGGGACTTGCCAAAAGCGTCCATTTAGGGTATAGGGTTTGATTCTCCAGCTCTGGGGTTGTTTTGTATTGGTAAGGTGCCGATGCCGCTTTAGGATAGGTAACAGGCCAAATTACTAAACTAAAATTAATTCGGTTTAGCGCCAACGCAGAGAGCTGAGGCGGGTCTTCGGCTCCACTGGATCTCTATCTACCGACATCATACTCCATTCCTGGCAGTAGTAGAACTTCAAGAACCTGTACCTTCATATTTCGTGGTCAGGTTGGGGTTGGGACATCGCAGTCGATAAACGTCCATCCCCTCATTGAGTTCAAGGATTAGTCAGCCTACTATTGCACCTTGGTTGTCCGTCATATATTAAAGGAATGCGACTGTAGTCCAAGTGTTGTATTTCAATGGCATGGGCTTCGGCAGTTGCAACTTTGCTTTACTCTATCATATACCCCTTGACATTTTTGGCATATTGTGTGTTTGGACTGTTAAATCTCTTGGTCACCCCACTGTGGAAACTGGGACTTGGTGTCTTAAACCTTGTCCTCCTCCCTCTCAGGATTCTTGCTAAATTTGAGGTATGGACGTGTTGAAAATTCCTTTACGAGCTCTTGTATTCATACACTGCACGCCGCTACATTTGGGTATTAGAGCGAGACGAGACTGACATGTGTCGCAGGCCGTGCTGCTATTCTTCGCGACGGCTCTAATTATCGGGTTGATTCTCGGCACTGTAGTGCATCTGTCCAGTACATTTGTCATCGAGACACTTAACGAGTCATTGGGATTCTCTGAAAATCCACCGGGTCGTGAAGTCTCAAAGACTCGGCCACGTCGGTCCGCCGACGTAGTCCGGAAGCTTCCATTTGCGGCAAGACCAAGATCACCCAGGGACATTCTTGTGAAATGGCCTGACACGAGAGATGTCAAAGCTCGCAGTGACAAGGGAGGGTTACTCTCTTCCTCGATTTTAGAAGAGGAGGAATTCAGCCATGATTCTACTTAGCAGGCTGAATGTTCCGCCAAGGCGTGTGGAACCTCGGTCTGTTAGCCCATAGAACCTTATGAGAAGATTATGATTGAAGATGAGGAAAGGTCGAAACAAAACCAATTGCAGTATGGAAGCATCTATATGGCATCGAACCCAATGTCCATGTTGGACCCTGTCAACTGAGGCGGTTCGGGGAGGCATCCTGGTTAATCGCGAGCAGGGGCCATAAGAGGGTAGATTCACCGGTCTATGGATTGTATGTACATTAGCCAGCATATAAAATGAACTAACTGCCAGTGCAGACGGATCTCCAAAAATAGCGCACAAAAGCAACAAGAGCAACGACTCGTGTGTTGAACGTTAATACGCCGAAGGCGCATTTCACCCAACACAACCATAGATGCGACGAACCTGAGATATGCTCCCAGATCAGACCTAACAATTCGAGTAGGACCATTTGCAGTCCAGGACGTAACACGAATCCTCATCTGTCCAAGTGACAGCATACCATTTAGTAAGCCACTACGACTCCGGCCGTGGTTGATGGAGAAACCGCTAGTCTACTTCGCTGTTTCACTTAGACGGTTAATGCTCAATGAGAGAAACAGGATACTATGCCCGTTACAGGGCAACGGCTTGCGTCATGGTTTTGTTGGATGCTCTGCCAATAATAGTCGCGGATACCTCGGATGTGTGCCTGTCCCAGGGCAATCTGAAGCTGAAGGCTGGGACAGGTCTGCCATTCGCAGTTGTGACCATATCAACGCCCCCAAATGTCCCAGGATTGGATGTCTTTTGATGCTGACACGGTTATATGAGCCTCGTAAAGCAGAAGGACTACTGCATGGGGACGATCGGGGAGTTCCCGTTGTAGCCTCCCAAGATATGGTAGTTAGCGACGGAGAGAGCTCTGTTGACCCGTTGCTTTTGAGTTATCTGCGAGAGTCCTGACCTCCATTGGAAAGGGCAAAGGACTAAGCCATCGATGTTCAGAGATCTCGACTCTCTTATCGCGCTTGTCCTCCTTGTGTGGCCACAGTACCGAATTTTGGGTCACAGCACTAATACGCCTGCGTATGTCAGAGACGCATTGAGAAGTGACGTTATTACCTTTCGGACTGTGGACGAAGAGCCTCGACGACGGCGGTTCCTTCGCCTGCTTTTCGAGATGACTGGCAGACTGCTGTGACTCTTGTCCAGGGGCTGCACCTAGTGACAAGGGTTATACCACGGAGAAAGTTGTCAGTCGAATGGAATCGTGTTGACAGGGTAATTCGACTCAATCGCTGCGGGGAACTCCATTTGACGCGCTGACATTAAAGTGGTCTGTCTGAAAGAGAGATGTTAGCATAACTGCAAATATGTCGACAGAGACAACGAGACAGACGCTGAGGAGGAGCTTGTTATAAACAGGCAATTCTAAGAATATTGAGCCCAGTATGAGAAGCAATAATCTTGGTTTTGTCAAAGAGTTGCATTGTGAATTTCTATCAAACGACAGTCAAGACAATACTAATGCCCGACATATCAGGTAAACTATCAACAAGCATGTAGACGCAGTCCAACAAACACCATAATGATGTCCATCCTGCGATCCACCCCAACAAGATATGACAGCAGACTAGACGCAGGAGTTAACATGTCAGAAACAATAGTAAGAAACTCAAAAACCGCTGGAGTACTCGGACAGCCGCACAGACTCGGCGGAGAAATTCAATCTACCCCGGACTCTGGTAAAGAATCGAAGTTAATGGTGGATGAAAGTTAAAAAGCGAGGAAGTAGATCCATAGAGTCTGAGAATGATAGCACGCCTTGACTAGTCTATCAACTGAACCTTGCGTTGTTTAAGCAGGGAGGGAAGCGAGTATGCACACACTCTTGAGAACAGGCCATGGATGATGTAATTCCTTTATCCCTTATGAGAGATTAGATGGTAGATGTTGATCCATCGGAGGCAAGAATGTTCTTGACAGATTGTACGACATTGTTGACAGCTGGAAAGTTTCGAAACCCTTGCATTTCTTCATGCCCAAAATCTGGATAACAAACTTTGGTCATCGAAATTAGTGCAGAGGCTTATTTAGGCCGGCTGAGGATCAGGGCCCAGAAATAGTGAGTTTACATGATTACATCTGGGAGGTATTAGCAAAGTCTATTTCTGATGAAAAACTGGGTCGTCTGTAATTTTCAAAGCTTGCACTACTTCTCCCTGCCTGACCTGGATGGAAGTACTGTGTTCACTTGGATAGATGATACTAAGAGGATGGACTAGGAGTACGCCGTCTGCTCTCCTAGGAGACAATACAAGGCAACAAGTAGATTGCCTGTAGATAACAACTAACACACAACAAGTAATAGCAACAGTCACAACTGCAGTCCCCCATACTCAGATATGATTGATGGATGAGGCCCCCACTCTAGCCGCGCTGCAATTTCATCATCCCACAGGAGCAATGTAGATCTGCATTCAAGGAGTCAAATATGTGCAAATGTCTTCAGTAAAATGCCCCATTCCTGTCGGAAATAATTGCCTAATCAATCGCGTGGTACTGGGCCTATGATAAGGGCTGCAGCACTTACTCCTTATTGTACACTTTACTTCTTACGCGGTACTGCGTAGTCAGAATTGCTGTGTAGAATGTAGGATTTTGGACCCTACAGGCCTAAGCTGTTCATGTCCAGCTCTTAAGCCTCCTGACTAACTGGAGGACTAGTACTAGTTAGTGATAGATATGGTCAATTCGCATAAGGCACCAAATGGGCACTAAAGAGTCCCCGTAAACTAACCAAGAACGGGCATAGCTTTCCCCCAGGGCGCTCTCGACTTCCAAGTTCCTGCCCCTCCTTGATGGATCATCACCAAGAATTACACCGAGAATACCCCAGCTAGCAGAAATCGAGGCTATGAAGGATCAAGAGGCAAAAATCGGACCAACAGGATTCTGAAGCCATAGGAGGCTGAGCGTATTAGTGCTGGAATGACGCGAAATGATGGTACGACTACAGCACTGACCTCGTCGGACAGAGAGATTATTGCTTGAATGCGAGTAGGCTAAACTAGTCCTCCGTATCTTGATGCCCCATGTCGAAGAAGTTTCCTCAAGCAGTAAAGTGGAGGATGAGACACGCGCAGACGCCAAAGCCACGTTTTTTAATTTATTTTTTCCTAGTATAATTTTCTCCAGGTCTCCTTGGCCAATTTCTATTCCGCCATCTGAAACTAGATCCCTGTTGTGTGGCAGAGGGTTGTAAATAGCGCCATTCTCCGATCTGTCTTACCCTGTACTAATAATACCACCATAATATGCAATATTATCATGATCAGAGACATGGGCCGCGGCGATCAACATGGTTTCGAAATCCGAGGCCAAACTGCCAAACAAGTAGGCCGGGTGGGGGATAGCAAATCAGCGAATAAAAAGGAAGAGAAAAGAAAGGAGGCTACCACCACAGACCATGGCCATGCAAGGGGTCAGTTAGTACAGAGTAGTGGACTCGAAAATGACCTTATGGGGGGAACAATCTAGAAGATTTTTTATTTCAGGAATTCCAACTGCCATGCGATCCGGCTGATTGTCTCAAGGGTCGGGATTCGCTTAAGAACGCGCTGATTGGTGTTGAGCATTCTAGCAGGGCGATTGTCTAGATCAATGGCGCATGGTTCACGATGGAGTACATCAGCAGTCTCTCAGTCACTCTAGCATAGATGGAGTAGCTACAGACGACAGCGAGACTTTGTCCGTGCCTTCAGAAAGCCAAGCAACAATGGATCCCAAGGGCTGACCGCGAGGAGGCTGAGGATTAGCTAGTCAGGTCATGTGGCAGTGGCACGGCTTGGACAATCGCAGACGACTAAGAAAAGGCACATACGAGGTGAATATATCGTAGAAAATAGTAAGATGTCGATGGACCACAAGAATGCCAGTCGATTCAATTACATGTACAAGTTTGGTCGATCTTCTGCGTACAACAGTTCATGGAGCTTTAAAATCAGGAGACATCTAGATACTCCGGAGCGCAGTCCAGTTTAGTTGAAGTTATCATGATCGTCTCGAGTGACAAGATGCGACGGCTCCAAGTATGTCGGAGGCTCCAATGGCAATTCAGTTGCCTTTTTTCATATCATTTCACTGTTGGATGCAATTTGCACACAGGTAAGACAGCAGTAGTACCCACCAAACGTGGAGTACACAGTGTGCTCTCGGTGATCGACTTGGTCATGGCTCTTGAGTGGATTGGAACATGTACGAATACCATTATTAGTGGTCATGAGGTGTACTCTCGGTAGACGACTGCGATACAAGGCATCCCTCATCATCAGGTGGCTACGGTTGGTAAAAAAAAGTAGCATGTCAACGCTGACTTTACATTCTCTGCATTCGTTGCTCTGTATTACTCAGAAGATGAATCTGAAACTGCTTCAGCTTAATAATGTCAGACACCTTCAGGTAGATAGCTGACAAAAGATTGTAAATAGATGTAACAAGCGCTAGACTAGGATACGGACAGTATGGCTTACGGACTATGGGATACATGAGATTAGGGACTAGGTATTGCCGTCAGTGGGGAAAATGCTAAGATAGGCTAACGCTTGGATTGGAGGCCCGTAATTCGGGACTGCCATGGGATGGTGGAACGCCTGGGCAGGGAGTCTGAGCAACCATCGCCATTGGAGAGAATTAGCTGACTGGTACGCCAGAAACGACGCTAAAAAGTTCGCTGGGCTCCAATCAAATGAAAGTCTACGAATATGTGATGGCTGGTCATTTTTTAGGGCACGGAATGAGGTATTTGCACTAACGCACCTAGCTGATCTCGAACCAAGACCAGCATCACCAGACAGCAACGGGACGAATAGATATGCCATCTATCTCATTGGTCAGGGAATCATGAGCCGGTCATTCTGCATCGTCGCTCTTTTTCAGTTTCATATCTTGTTGCCTACTCTCAGCTACATGGCCAAGTCCAAACTGCAGAGAAGTGAGACCTGGTCCCGACACAGGTGGCCACTGGCCGCGCGCCGCCCAGAGATTCGTAGGTATGTGTACGTAACTCGGATGAGCATCCCTATTATGGCCCATTGCATGGGTCCGGAGTACTGGATGTGGGTTTGCGTGCTTTTACTGTTTGCTGAAAATTGGCCAATTATCAGGCCTCAGTCTTTCTCAGTTGGTGTAGTCCGCAAGCCACAAGGGGCGAATCAACCATGAAGCCCAAGGGATGCTAGTGAGTTTAGCTGGATTCTGGGGAATCAAGATTCGGTTCTTCTGAGTCGAGCATTTCACATGAACGAGGCTCCGAGCATGAGATTGCAGATTTACAAATCACCATGGAGAAGCACTGTTATCGTTTGTAAATCCGCATCCTTCTTCCACCTATGCTTGTAGTTAGGCCGAACTACGGGTCGATGACTGCAGCGATGCATTGCCTTTTAAGACATCGAGCAGGCTGCCTGGTTGGAACACCCTATGATGCAGGCGCAAGCTTAGCATTGAACACATGGGCACGAGAGAACAGATCAGAGGGAAGCATAATAATAAATAGACATAGGATATTAGCATGCTAGATTCACCTAGATAGTTTTCTAGATAGTGGTTATTGATTAGTGGTCAAGCCTACGGTACCTAGCAGATTATCTTGTAGGTTGCCGATTGACCCCTTGAGCTTCGTGGAAGAGATGGATGTCCTAATCCAAGAAAACAGTTCCGGCGAATGACGGGAGTACTCACCCTACGCGGCGTCTACCATATGCAGGATGACATTCCTGCACATCGTTTGACCACATCATGGAGACGCTAGCAGTTACGAAGTAGATTGGATTAAGAATCATCTACCTCACGAGGCCTTGCCCTCTTCTGTCTACTCGTTCCCTTGCGCGCATTTCCGCGGCGATTTGGTGTTACTATGGGGCGTGCCTGGATTCTGAACTTACGATAATTGGCTATACAGTAGGTGCCGGCTAGTACTAGTTGGTACTACCTAGTCTGGTGGTGATGAACTCGTGTCCGCTCTAGGACGGAGTGCCGCCTGTTCTGGCTGCCTTGGTTTGAGATGATCGCCTGCTTCCATCAGGCTGACTTGGTCAACCTGGCTGTGTGGGTGCGGCATTTCTACTAGAAGCGTTGGAGTCTCAGAGTCACATAGTCGCGCATAGTACTAGCGATATGTCAGAACAACGCCACAACTGCCGTGCTTCCCCAGTACGTAGGACCATCGTCCTCAGACAAACTACATCCAATCAAACCAGCGTTCGCCGAATCCCAGCCGACCGTTTCCCGACCATTACGGCAGTAATCTGCGTCCAAGAAGAGCATGCCACTGTGAGTCGTCATGGACTCTCAATCGTGATAATCCAGGCTGTTCAGCAGTTGTCCTCTTCCTGCACTAGCGCACGTCTACAGTTTCCTGGCCATGGCGCCACGGCTGAACTTGGGTTCCGACTAATAAGTTGGGACACCGCTTCAATACCAAACAAAGGATCTTGCAAAGATAGAGATGCGACGAAAATGTTTTCATGAGAGATCAAAATTTGCAAGAAAAAAGAAATGCTTCACTGAACGCAGGGCTCCAAGAATTGCGAAGAAAGAGAAAAGGAAAGGGACAGGGATCCTCTCTTCGTTCATGCAGATACGAAGGGCGAATCAGACCACTCCCTCTGGCTTGATATGAAGCTCGGCTAGCCGATTTAGGTCATTGGCTAGGACGGGTCACAAAAGAGTACCTACTCTGATGCCCCATGCAGTACTGTACTTCATTAAGCGCACTGCAAAGTACAAAGCCCCCAAATCCCAAATCTGTATACTGGAGATGATCCATTTGTATTATGGGTGATTCTGATTGATGAATAACAATTAGTTTGAGAGGGAGCTTCCCCGTTTGGAGGACCTCAAGTTTGCTGCATCTTTCTGAAATTACCAAGGATCAGCTTAGCCTTTTTTTTTCCTCTTTCAGCCCTTCAGTTTTCAGCAAGATTCCCCAACTTTTTAGCTGCATGCGAATGCGATATGAATATGATGTGTTCTGTCTGCTTGCCAGTGTTACCATATCTTCCTACATGTGGTGCAGCCTGAGTCGCCTAATTGCTGGTCCTCCACGCCACTCTAGTGGACGTTTCCAACAGGAGGAGATAATCAAAGCCGTTGAAACTGTGGGGTAGACCTTGATTCTGTTACTGTGTGTTGTTTACTGATATGTAGTCATATTTTCGGAAATTGTCTCTCGAGCAATATATTGCTGCAAATGTGAAAGACTGACACTTTTTGTAGTAGTTTTGTGATGGAAGATGGGTGGGGATAAGCTGCCCACCCCATCAGAAGCTGACACTCAACGCTTTGCATCTTCAAGTGTCAACTATCACGGCGCCCCCCCCCGGAGAGTCCAGGCCGACGATCAATTCCCTTAAGTATTAGGGTCTGGCTCGACGCCGAATTGGCGAATGCATGATCTATCTATCTGCAAAGTTCCTGTGAGCCCAACCTGAACGCTGAGAACCTGATGGCTTGTCCGTAATCCTTACCCATTAACGGTCCAATTATCACTCTGGAGTAGAATTTCGATCTTCGAGGAAGGCGAAAGTCCTAACCGAATTGAGTTTCGACAAGCACGCGCCAATACTGATCGCCTACTGT
Source organism: Aspergillus lentulus (assembly GCF_001445615.1). Classification (NCBI taxonomy): domain Eukaryota; kingdom Fungi; phylum Ascomycota; class Eurotiomycetes; order Eurotiales; family Aspergillaceae; genus Aspergillus; species Aspergillus lentulus. Next base: position 2,929,381 of record NW_028322123.1, read on the forward strand.
TCACCCAAGTCATCGGAAATTGGCGCCAGGTCTATGGGTATTGGATACCTAATGGATATCTAGGCGTCAATGATTCTGGCACTCCATTCATAACAACTAAAATTTAGAAATATTTCCTTTTTTGTCAAGACCTACGCCTATTGCCTCTGGTCCGTCTTACCGAGCGAAGGAACCCTGCTAGTGCCGAAGGATTGTCCCATTGAACGTCCGTCACAGACGAGTACGGTATTTCTGATCAACAAGGCACCATTTGTGAGAACACGACTTGGATCTGCTGGGGATCTCCCGTGAAGGTTTTTTTATTTTTATTTTTCTTATGAGTTCAATAAGCTCAAGGGACGAACCCCTAAAAAAAAAAAAGGTCCCCACGAAGTTACCGAAGACTTTTAGTCCAATTCAACTTTAAACCTAGATCAGCCATGGGATGAATCTTGTCGTTTACTTTAGGTGACCGCACAGTGGGACTGTAGCACAAAGTATCTCCTATGCATACTTCAATTCTTATCTCTCTTTTTAATTAACAGTACTCACTTACTCCTTTTCTTCGCTGCAGGATTCTGTTCTTTTGCGCCCTGATCAGCAAAGTTATCCTCTCTTCTTTCAAATTAACGGAATCCTATTGCAATCTCCGACCGGTATGGAGTAGCCACAGAGGCTGTGATTGGTACTGTCCGTCGGGCAAGTAGAAAAGTCACAGGCTGCAGGATGGCGAAAGAGGAATTCCCCTCATCCTGTATTCCTTGTATGGCAACACTACTCTTCTGGTCTACCGAGCACCCTACCCATCTTAAAAACAATACGAATGGAGACGGCAATCCTTTTCGAGTCCAAGCGACGCAGGGCTGGTCGAGTGGCGCACAGTCCTCTCTTTTCCCTGGGCCGGTGACCGGGCCGCCAGGTCGCGGACACATTTTGTGTGGTCAATACTATCAGTCTTTAACGACTACTTGCGACAGTGAGTGAAGCCGATAGGACTGCCAATATTAATGTATCGAAGGGGAATGGAGTACGATGCAGCACAATAACGGCGACGATGACAGCCTCAAATCGCCACCACCAAGGTACGTAGTTGACCGGGTTCCGGTTCTGGACGACCACGAATATCTTCCGGGTCCGGGAGACGGCAGAATTCTGCACGAAGGAGTCGAGCGATTACGATTATCGGGGAGCAAGAAACAATAGGTAGCTACTAAACTAGCGTTTCCATATTCGAGTTGATCTACTCCGTATTTTAGGCGTGGTCCACCAGAACAGATCAAGTCTAATTAGCATTGGTAGGCTGGTCATCATTTCTCCAGACCCTCTTTGACGTTCAACCAGAAATTGCCTCAAGTCTCCAGCAGTAAAATCACATCATATTCCTAGTACGGTCTGCGGAGTCGACTATGGCCTGTCAGTAAAAGTAAATCTGGGCTAGATAGTTTCATCGCAGATTATCATGATTTGCTCAGTTCCCCAGTTTCATCCTCTCTCCGCCTACTACTACTCTTTTTATTGGACTGACTGACCACGGATCCTGTCACTTAGAAGCAGTTTCTATGATATGTGGGGATCCTCAGCAGAACGGAGCACAGTAGCAGATATAGATCTTAGTGCCCCCTGGTATTTTATTGAGACTTTCTTCAGGCTTTCACTGATTGATTGGCCTCTCTAATAGTATTAGTATTGTATCATTCTGAATCATCTCATTTTCTCAAGTTATGATGATGTTCGAAGAGTGAGGGAGTCTTCAGGAAGCGCGGAGCCATGGTTGGACAACCTCCTCTAGATACTCCACCTGCAGGCAAACCCCTCAATTACTGCTCGGTGCTCACTCCTCAGTGTACTCACAGACCAGACGCTGTTTTTCATGGCGTACACCAACGATATTATTCAGTTCGCTGAGAAGGCGGAAAATATTGAGATGAGTTTGGACCCCTGTAGTCTTCCCGAACCTGGCAGACCTGGCTTGAGATTGCTGTGCAGTGCAGCAATGTTGATAGGCAGTAAGTACGGACATTCAAACCTCCTTTGTGCTAGTGTCCTTTCTTCCCCAACCAGATAATCCGCTTCCCTTTTCCAGTGGGGTGACTGGTGACCACTGCAAGTTGCTGGTTGCTCCACTCTGTTCATGTCCCCTTATCCATGGTACGGGGATGATGCCCAGTGATTATCGTTGCTTCTCGAGGACATGATGCTGCTGCTCTATGTCCGTATGTTCATCATATTGTTGTTTAGACAAATGGAATATCCTCAAGTCAGGACAGAATAAAAACGCGCCTCAATCTGCATTAGCTTGTCACCAACAAGTTGTTCACTGCTGGTATAAAAGGCGTCAGGCCTACCAATGCCTTGTAATAATATTAGTCCATCATCCATTATCCACTCTTCCCCGCGCCGACCTCTCATTCCCGTCACTGCCTCTTAGTTACCGGATTGACTCAACCACATCTTCGAGGCGTTTCGGACTCCATATTCGTGCCAACCAGAGCCAGTGGCAATGTCAGTGGACTGAAATCTCCATCCTGACTACTATTCCTGCCTGAAACTGCTTTCTCAGCCTCTCACAGCGCAGTTGGTTTGGGAGATTTGGATCCTGGATAGAACTATGAAGTTTTATTATTGCGCGTACAAGGGTCTGCCATAATAGGAAATACCCAGTCATTCTTCAACGAACGAGAGCATAAGAAAAAGAAAATATATCAAACGTCATTACTGCTAAGGTTAGGTAGTTACCAGATAACCCCAGCAAGTGAAACGCGGTACCTGCTTCTGCCATCCCCACTTGCTTCCCTCCCCTCTATTGACTGCTGAGTGTAGGAGTAAGCTAGGTTGGTCCCTTTTCCCATTCCCTCCTCTACCCTTCCGCTGCTGTTGGCGGACGACTTCACAGCATCATCATTGTGTCGTTTTTCCCCGTTTACTTTTCCCCTTCTAATTCTGTTTTTACTACTCTCCCCCTTATTTCCCTCCCTCATTTTCGCTTTTATTCGAGCTGTATCCTGTCTATCACTCACTGCAGAGTACTAAAGTGCCATTTATCTTATTCCCTTCTTGTGCCAATATCATTAAATACCTAAGCCAAAACGTCATCGTCGATAGCTGGTGCTGTGGCTCTTGGCCTTTTACCTCAGGTGGCCGTTGGAATGTTGAATCCTGCGATGGCCTCATGGATGGTGATCCACCGTCATCTTCTCTCATGGCTCTGGCTCTTAGTCTTCTGCGGCGTTTTCTGCTAAGTGCTAGCCCCTTGGAAACTTGGGAACTTGGGATTCACTAGTTGCACCTAGCCTATCGTCCTAGCCTCCACCCCGATTATTTCCCCCTCCCTTCCAATCATAATGCGATAACCATCATGGTCTTGCCTCCTCATCCATCCCCCTCTCTGGGCCTCTGGGCCTCTGGCTGCTGCTCAGGCCTACCTGACTACCGGATTACCATGGGTCGCCCCGCCCACACGACGGCCTTAGCTGCCCATCAACTAGGTACTCCGTAGTCTAGTCTGGGATAGTCAAGTCTATCGGGAAAACTAACTGAAACTATCCAGTTCTTCTTCTGCTGCTAAGCCTGCTAATTACCTAGTCATCTACTCTGTAACTACGGAGTTCTGCTGCTGCTTCTCCCACACCATACCCGGCTTTGTCCTAGCCTACTACTCTCCTGTAGCTAGCACACTAATCCACTTTTCTTTTCTTTTTATTTTATTTTAATTTATTTTCGTTATTTTTCTGACGAGTTGCAAAAAAATAATCAAATAAAATAAAAATCAAATAAAATATGAAATAGCAAAACAAGTACTCACTCCGTAGAGGAGACAGACATTACCTATCTATCTTACCCTTGCTCTTTTGCATGTTAATGTGAATTGCTTAAACTGTTTCTCGATCATCATCGATTATTCTTTTAAGATCGGTCCCCCTCTCCAGGTTGTGACTTCTTTCCCAGGTATCTATATCATATCACTTTCCTTCTGTTCCTTCACCTCGTGTTCTAGGCTTGCTTTCTTTTTTTTGTTCTACCCTCTTTGCTTATTCTGGGGAGGTTCATCTCGTTGCTCCTCGTTTCGCATGGCACTGGTGGCTGTCGTGAGTCCCAAAGTGGATAAAATCGGCTGACATTCCTCCTGCTGCGATACAGTTACAGAACAGCCACTCCAGCATCAGTTGAACTGTTCGTTTCTACTATTTCTTCTCCCCTATTCCTTTGAGAACTTGGCACAGCTATTTCCTCTTCGCTTTTATAAAATCACAAATTATAAAAGGAAATGCGAAAAAAGGTCAACTAGGTGCTGATGCTATTATCTCTGGCCAGTCCAGAACTTCAGAGGCTTGGGAATTACCGCAGCTTTGTGTGGTTGGAAGACTCAAGTCAACCTATACGATCCGATCGCTACCCGTGGAACCAGAAGCTCCAGTCGACCCAACTTTTATACTACTAGGTCCAGGCGTATTCCATCCGTGTCTGTCTACCCAGTATTCCAGGGATCCATTGGAGCAAGTCTCAGTCTCCAGAAATTCAGAGTCCGGATCCAATCTTTTCCATTTCTTTTTCTTTCCTTTTTTGCTCGTTGGGGCCTCCTCCGTCTAGACGGAGATTTGAGGGAACAAAACGAGACTGGGGCCCGTGCTGGTCGTCGATCCGGGTTGCAGAAAGTCGAAACTCTGGTAGACTTTAAACTCTCTGGAGAGACAGAGAGGGGGGAGGTCTGGTTTTAAACTTGCACCATCGGCCCTTCTTCTACGGTTCGACCTTGCCGTGAGCTTCCACTTACTTTGCCCCGGAGTGTCACTACTACCTACTCACTACCTTACCTTACCCTACCTTGACCTACATACATCTCGAACATTGTCATCTTTTCTTTTACCCCTCTCTTTTCCACTTCTTTTCAATTTCTTTCCTTATATTGTGCGCCCAAAACTAGATCATCGGTCTGAACACAAGCAAGAAAGAATTACCTCGCCTCCTTCCAGCCAGCAGTTGCGCGAAACCACAACTGTTGGGATCTGGTCACTCTTCTCTCTTTAAACTTCCTGGAAACATCGCAGTCCCTAGCCGCGTTGCTTGAAACTCTGATTCAGCGGTGGTTCAACTCTGATTGATATTACTTCTCTGGGCCCCTCCCCTGTCAACTAGGTTTAACCTAACTCTACTACAACCTCCACCATCAATTTGGGAACAAAAGGAACGCAAAGATGGTGAACGGCACCGCTGCGGTGTTGGAACCCACGTTCACGGGGTATGTCGCAACGACGCAAGATGCACTGATCTTGTTCGAGGCCTGTTTGACGGGCATCCTACATCACGTTCCTCGTCGACCTCATGATCGCGAAAGGAGCCATCTCGTCCGCAGCGGCAGTGTGTTCATCTACGAAGAGAACTCATCAGGTATCAAACGATGGACAGACGGAGTTACGTGGAGCCCCAGTCGCATCTTAGGCAACTTTCTAGTCTATCGAGAGCTTGAAAAGCCGTTCCCACCAGGAGAAAAGAAACGAGCGATGAAGAAGGCCAACCGACGTCCGGTGCCGTCTGCGAGGCCTGGCGAACCCTACCCGCGTCACGATAGCAACGGTGGATCTTATTCTCCCTCGTCGACATCTGGCTCGTTTGGCGATCGGTCGCATCAGTCGGACGTGGAACGAGCACTGGTCGGTTCCTTGGTGGATTCATACGGCTTCAAGGATTCGGGGCTGGTCAAGAAGACAATGAGCGTAACTGTCTCTGGGGTGACTCACCACCTGGTGTCGTATTATAGCGTTGAGGATGTGATGCGGGGCGTTCTGAATCCGCCCTCGATGGTGGAGTCGCTGCGATATATCCGCCCACGCGCGGAACTGACGCAGAAGCAGAGCTTCCGCGCTCCAATCGATGATCTGGAGACAGGCGGACTTGACAATCAAAATGATCCGTCTCATGCCATTTATGGGTATCGGCCACAGCTGATGGCGCCTCCTGGATACGCCATGCCGAATCCCCACCCCGAGTTTTATCTGCATACGGCGCCCTACACTGCCTCTCACGCACCACAGTCTGCACCGATCCCTGGATATTCCATTGGAAGCTCGATGCCCGCACAAAATCCGTACCTCCCTGCCCCTTCTGCACCCGCGCATGTTCAGCAGAAGACGGAGGACTATCCGCAGTACAGAAACCCCAACCCAGCTCCAAGTCCGTATGGGACCAGTTTTGACTCAATCAACCATGCGCCATTGTCTTCATCCATGCCTTCCACCCTGAACAGCAGCATACCTAGTTCTTTGAGCGAGCGCAATCGCTCTACATCAGATCAAAGTGTGTCGGCTTACCGAAACTCCTCGATTTCGTCGCGCAGTGTTGCCACGGACGTGACATCGCCGATCGATCCTTCCACCCCAGCGACCTTCTCTCGGGGGAACAGTTTCAGTCTCTCGGGCCACATGGATGGGCCCTCGCACCAACCCCCCGAGCAGCGTGGCATTGCGCCAGCGTTCGATCCTAGTATCCCTCGTCGGGAGTCTATACCTGCTCATTACTATACGGGAAGCGACAGGCCACAGTATTACATGGGAGCGACGGCGCCGGCCGCGCATGCGAGTTATCCTGTCTCGACATGGACCACGGCTGCTCCAGCTCAGCCGCAAATGTAACTTCGCCGCGCTACCCGGCTATATTCCCTTATTCTTCCTTTTTATTTGTTTTCGTGCACCCTTCCTATGATTACCCCTTTTTCTTTTGTCTTCACATTATATCTCTGAGGGCGGCGATTTGGGGATAGATGCCTGCATGCACGGTATGGATGTTTACCTTGGATGGGATTCTGCTCTTAGAGAAGATACCGGAGGTTGTCTCTTTCATGTTTTGCTGTGTTGTCTTCTACGACGATATGAGACACCAAAATCTTTTCGTTCTTAGCCAACTGTGATCTTTATTTTTTTTTTTTTTTTTTTTCCTCTTGCACTTTTTCTTCGGAGGGTCCTTCATTCGGGTTCAGTTGCACCGTCTTTTACATGATTATGAGCAATGTCGCGGTTTGGGTGGTTCGGTCTGGGTGGCTATCTGATTTTTTTTTTCCCTTCGTTTTCGTTTCCAGTCCCGTTCCTGCTTTGTTAAGCTATTATATCCTTATTGCTCTTTTTACGGAGAGGCTCTAGGTGTATTCGAGAGCTGGGAGCATCCCCGCAGGCCGATTATAAGCCAGGTCACATTGATGTCTTTTACCTTTTCTCTGATCGGTTGTATTCTGGTCTGCCCGCGGAGGTTATATCATACTTTCAATAGTCCAATTAATCGCCCAGCCCCATATTCCTGGTGCTGAAACAAAGGTGCTACGTGACATGTCTCCATTCCTTGCATGTAACATCTCGAGGGAACGGATGGATTACATCATCAATGTTCGATTTTTGGCAGTCAGTTCCTTATCAGACTCTTGACTGCTGCTTCATGATCGTCCGTATTTCTTCGTTCGACGTTGAAATACGATGCTTAGTGCGTGTACTAGACCGCAATCTAGAAAACCTTCATTCTTACTCTCCAAGGATAGACTCGGGAGGTAAATTGAATAGGCCATTGTCAGATCCACCGCTTTAGGCCACCCGTCCGCTATCCGCTGTCCACACAGTATCTATTCTATGGTACAGTGTAGCTCTACCTTAGTCTAGGTAGTCATAATGAAACAATCCCTCACCCATGGGCTCATCCACTGAAACTACCAGAGATCAATCTGCGAAACAGAAACTACATTGTGAACTTGATATCTATTTCTCTTGTCTATGACGGGTACAGTACGTGACATAGGACATAGCCTGCTTACAGTTGCAGATCATTCGCCGGTGGGCCGATTCAGGTAGCCCGTCGGGTCCTGGGTCAGCGAATCAGGGGTGCTTGGACCCGGGAGACGCGGATCAGAAGGGCCCCTCCACCCCAACTTAAGGACCTTGATTGGTGGGGCCGGGTTATGCGTTTGGCTACCTGGGTGCCTTACGTAGATACCTTTAGGTACCTAAGTAGGTGATCATTCCATTTCATTCGAATCGAGGTACGTAAGGTAGTTGGTGTGGATGTGGATGTGAATGGGGCTGCGCCTCATGTGACTGAATGGATATGCGGACTCCCGCGTCGTCACTCGGTCATGTGAGCCGCTGGGTGTGCAACTGCTCTGATATTGAGAAGAGAGAAAAGAAAAAGGTGCATCAGGGAAAACGCCGGTCGGATACTTGGGGCCGCGGTTCCGGATAACGATGATCCTGATTCGGATTCAAATTTAGTCCTTCTCGCGATCTTGTCCTGCGGAGGGTTGTTCGGCGCTGAGGCGGTGCTGGGTTGGTGGTGGCTGCCAGTGCCCTCGGGGACTTTCGGCGATCGGCTTTATCCCGCTTGGCAGGGCTATAGCCATTATGAATGTCACTGTGGGTGGTGAGTTTGGGTGAGGGACGGCTCCCGCGCAGATTTGACAGGTGCGAGGCCATCTGGTTGTCCATCAGGAGGTGAATTGTTAGGGCGCTCGGGTCCGAGATGAGGGTTCTGCGGCGCGCGATGAGGGCCGGCTCGCTAGGCGCTGGTGCTGAGGTTGCTGTTGTTGCTGCTGCGCCGGCGAGGGTATTGGGATATGCGAATCTTGCGACCCCCCGTATCGGCTCGACTATGGTGCGGTCATGGTTGGTGTCTTGAAGGGTGTCGTCGTCTTCTTGCAGCACTCCTCCGTCAGATGGGATCTGTGGTAGTCTGCGTCAACTCTGGTTCCTATCATTGGAGTTTGAGACTTACAACGGTTGCGAATCTCTTCCCTGGCATGCTCACATAGTCATCAAATGAGCTTTCGAGAGTCGCGAAATTGAATCCTTTCTTTGATGCAACGGGCTCAAAGCGCTGTCCAACCTCTGTTCTAAAGTCCACGGGCCGTCGACTCAGAGGCTGATACTTGGGCAACGATAGCCACCAGTCCGGGTAGCTGCCGTACCACGATTGCAGGGTCGGCTCGATATCCAGGGAGAAAACAATGCGGCTGTCTGCGCGCGGTTTCTGGATCAGCATGGCAAAAGTGAACTCCCGCGGCAGGCCCGACCTCTGCAAACTGTTCTCCTCCAGTGACCAGACAATTTCCCCGGCTTCGATATCGAACCTCCGCCCTCGTGGGCTCTTCAGAGTCCGAACCGATCCCTGGATTCTCATCATCTCATAGCGTCTGTATCGACCATTAATACCACCAGTGGGGGAGAGGCTGGCCATCACCGGCAAGTCAACGACTCCCAGTGATCCGGTCAAGCTGTAGTTCCACTGCAGTGTCTCTGGCGATATAGCGCCGTAGATCAGATGTGGTGCATGCATGAGGAAGCGCGGATTTCCCGGCGGGTAGCCGTTCGGGTAATGGTCCGACGAAGCGACGTGACGGGTGCCCTGCACAGAGGCTCGAATCGTGGCCGCCTTGAACCGATGTGCCAAAGTGTTGGGTGAGTGAAAGACAAAATTGATCCCCAGGAAGTCTACGTGGTCATAGTCCTTGTCGGAAACGGCAGGGCTGGAGTAGAATCCATGCTGCAGTCGCTGGATATGCGCTGTGATGTATGCGTCGCCTGGTAATTGACGCTCGTAGATACAGGCTCCGTTGAGCAACAGTCGTGGGTTTGCCAGATTGGGGTCTGCAGTCATCTGGGACTCTGGATTGCTGGTCTCAAGTTTCTTTTGCTTGTTGCCAGGGACGGCAGAGTCGCGAGGCAGCGGCGCCGGACCGTTCATCATCGGCATTCCCGGTTCCTTCTTGTAGTATCGAGTAGCCAAAAATGGCTGCTTCGTGTCAAAGTCCTATGTTTGAGGTCGCGTTTGTTGCTTGTGGATCCATGGGCGATGGGAGTAAATGATCCGCGAACAGCTGTATACCAACATCGCCAGTTATGAGATAAATTAATGAGTATCAGATGCAGAGTCCCTGCTTTTGACTTACTTGGGCAATTTTGAAGGCGAAAACCGAGTTTGTGGACAGATGCTCATGGCAGGAGTCAGGTGAGAAGGGATCTACAGTCAGATGAGAGACGAGCGGATGTGTTACTATGGATGTGGTGAATGCGCCAGTGAATGTGTTGCTTGGTTGACCTGAAAGGTCAGGTGGAGGGAGAGCTAATGACTCTTAAACACATTCTATTCTTTGGAAATTTAGGGAATGGTATAGATGACTGTTGTATGTTGGATGTGACCAGGGAACATCCGAAGTACATATCTCTCTCTATATGTCTATGCCGGAGAACAAGCAAACCATGGGAACTCTGGGCCATGGACAGCGTTATCGAGCCATTTATTATTCCATCTACTGACCCTATCTTGACTGTGCCAGGATGACTCTATCTCAATCTCGACCCTCGTTAGTTTTGTGTCAAGATGCATTATGATTTGCACTTCAGTATTGAGACATGAGGCGGTTACACCACTCCCGCTGTTGACTGCCATCTTACGCCTATTCAGATAATGTCTCAGACAATAGCAAAGAAGGAAGGTCCATGGTATCCCAGTATACTGAGGATGGTTCGAGATGGGCATGTTCGCTCAAAGGTTCACCCCAGATCGACGTACAACAACCTCGGGAACAATCACATGACTGAGCCGGATCAACAGTTCCTCCGTGCTCATTTTCCTTTCCCCAGACAGAAAAAGGTGGTCACGAGCCTCGATTTGTATACATTGAAACTATTTTCTTGCCTCATTGCGACACAAGCATTCGTGCGGTTTTTCGGGCTCAACTGGGATCCAGACGGTCTGTAGTTGGCCGCTGTCTGGTCCCGCCGTCGCCTGTATAACTTCTGGTCCGAAACCGCCGTTGAATTGCTTGGAATCGGGTGATTGAGCCGCCATCATATATTCCGGTCATCACAATAATTTCAATATCAAAGAGATATATTGTCGACTATCCAACCCGTCGCCTGCATGGGCCATCTCTCACTTTTTGTTACGCTCACATTTGCCACGAGAGCCTTGACTTTTGTTCCGTCATCGTGCATATCTTCGAATCCGTCCATCATTTTTGATCGTTGACCCCATCGCAGCATATGGGTTTTCAGTTGACAGCATATTTTTGCCGAACACATAAACGCCGGACTTAATTGATTATGCTATTGTCCCGGCGGCTGTCTTGAGTTAGGGAAATTCGCCAACCGAGACATATGCATTGAATCCTGACCAGATCTCAATATTTTGCCAAGCGCCTTTCTTCTGCTATTTGGCTTATCCCATTTATTGTGCCATTGATTGACAAAGGTCATTATGGCAACTAATACTCTCCTGCCGGTGCCCATTCGAGCACTCAGACAATCCTCAAACATATGGCGAGGAACCATGTTTCGTCCAGTCGGATCGACATCCGCCGCCTGCAGAGGATGGCAAAGCCCCGGGTGGAAGAACCTACACACTTTGACGGTACCCACTCTACCAGCTCGTCCTAGTTGCATACAAGACAGGTATGTGCATGGCCTCTTCAGCTAGATCTTTCATGGAGCCTAATAGTCTGCTAGGTTCGCGAGACCCACGGGCTGCATGTTCCGTGCTATCGAGCCTCTATGTGGACCACTTAATCAACAGAGGAGATGTTCAGGCTCAAAAAGGCCGGATGATCAATTGGAAAACTCCTCTCAAAAGTGAGTATCGATATCTGCGCCTGTCGGTGCCGTTGTTGAGATTTTAACCATGTGTAGACCTCAATCCGGCCCGAAGAAGTCTCCAATCCTTTCCAAGATTCCTATTCCTACTCATGAGAACATTTACACCGTTCCCAATATCCTCACATTTTCCCGTCTAGTTGCAGCTCCTTTGGTGGGCTACTTTCTCGTTCATGATCATCATACAGCTGCGCTATCATTATTTGTCTATGCTGGTCTCACAGATCTTGTGGACGGCTATATTGCCCGACGGTATAACCTGCAAACTGTCGTTGGTACCATTATTGATCCAATGGCCGATAAACTGTTGATGACGATTGGTGTTGCTTGCTTGGCCGTCAATGGTTCTATTCCTGGTAGGGCTCCTTCTTCCTCTAATGATGCAGTTGTCGTATCATCGAATATCGAACAAGGGGATCTTTCCTATTTCTTCTTGGCAGTCACTGATTGGAAACAGTATGGCTTGCGGTAATCATCCTCGGTCGTGATGTTGGTCTTGCCTTGTCCGCAATTTACTATCGCTGGATATCTCTCCCCCCACCAAAGACCATGGCACGATACTGGGATTTCTCCCTCCCCTCCGCAGAGGTCAAGCCGACGGGCATCTCCAAAGTCAACACAGCTTTGCAGCTTGTGCTTGTGGGCTCTGCGATCGCATTGCCTGTGATTCCAGAAGCATTCCTGGACGCATGGAATCTCCGAGAAGGAATGACGGCGTTGCAGTAAGTGCCACTGAATCCTTTTCTTTTCCGTCATTATCATCTTCACCTTATTTCTTTTGAAATTCGGAAGAGAATGCGAACTCCCTGCGCATATGGTTGCTGTCAGGTGCAATTCAAGCACGTACGACCATAGGGTGTGGAAAACAGGGCTTCCCGTCCGCTCAGCCGTACTTAAGCCACACGCCGGCCGGTTAGTAGTTGGGTGGGTGACCACCAGCGAATCCCGGCTGTTGTACGTTTTTTGCTTTTTCCAAAATCATTTTCTTCTGCATATTCTTCTCTTTGTGGCACATTTCCCCTTTCATTAATATTCTCTATTTATTGGCATCGCATCCTAACTTTCTACCTAGGTACCTCGTTGCAGCCACTACGATCTGGTCTGGGCTCAGTTACGTCTTTTCCAAAGACGCAGTAAAGATCCTCACTAAGGAGGAAATACAAAAGCGCCTTGCAAGAGCCAGCGGAAAGAAGTGAAGTCTTCTTGAACTTTGTGCATAGTGTATAGATGGTTCAGAGAATAGTGCATGGCGTCGGCGTAGTAGAGCCGGATACTGTCGCCTCCTATGTTTCGGTTGATGGGTTACTGCACGTTGTGGTAAATATTTGCATTGTTGGAGTGTATATGATCGGCTAATGTACATAAAAATGGGGCAGTAGTGACTCGATATTTGCCAATGAAGCGAAGTGCTTAAGCATGAGTCTTTCGGTTTCTCGTAGCTTTTTCTCTGCGGGAGAAGATCATGTAGCAGCTGATGAAATGGCCGATAGATGCATGGTGATTTCGCAGAAGGTAATGATCAATGAGAACAAATATATAGGACAAACTTGATTGCCTTTCGAGTGTTTACACATTTGTAAAAACCGGCGAGATTGTTTGCTCGCCTAGTGCATCTGAAAGCACATACTTTGAGTATGGTTTAATATTAGCGTCGCTCCATATCGTAGAGTTTGGCCATGCCCTAAAGTAGAGTCCTGGTCACCGACGAAGTGGCGCCTCCTGGCCACCTTAGGATGCTGGAAAGATGGAAACGTGTCCCTGTTCCACGGTTAGGGCCTCATACATCAAAGGTCCGATTCGAGTTGTCAACCTTCAGGATGATCGTTCAAGGCTTGACCTGCTGGGTTGGAAACATCGCGTTCCAGTAGTCCTTGACTCGCTGGCATACCCCGTCACGGCCCTCCCAGGACCGGAACTTGGTTTCGAGCTCGCACGCCGTCCACAAGATCTCCCTCCAGAACTGCTTCTCGACATCCGTGCGGAACTTTCCAATCACCTCTTCGGGAATCGTCCAGGCGCGCGTGTAGCTGCCGTCATCCTCGAAGGTCGGCTTGACGGCTTGCTCGTCGAAGACCGTGGCGGGGTTGAACTTGGGGAAATTTGCGTGGACGAAGAACGCGCGGGGCGCGGGTGCTTTGGAGCCGTGCACGCGCCATTCCCCTTTCTGTGTCAGGGCGTAGTCCTCGACAGGGTCGAATTGGACCATTGCGGAGCCGGCCAGGCCAGATTTGGTGCGGTGGCCCATAGCGACGATGGGCTCGCTGACTTGGTAGTACGGTTCGTCCATTGTCAGAGCGGCTGCGACGAATGTCTCTTTGTCCCCTTCTCCTGCTGCGCCCTGTGATAGCAGGGCCCAGTAGTAATCTGGGCCCCAAAAATTGTAGTACGTGCTCAGGAGAAGCGTTTTCGAATGAGTCTTCTTGGAGAGGAGCAGCTCGCCAGATTCGGTCGACTGGCGAATGGTGTTTGGGGGCATCGGCTTCGATGCGATTTGGTAGTAGTATGACGAGATGGTGTCGGCCCAGAAATCCGGCCATGTGACCATATTCTTCGACCGGAAGGGCTCGTTTGTGAAGAGGATGTCTGGTTTCTCTAGCGGGAAGGCGTCCGCGTCCAAGAAGAGGATCTCTTCGAAAGAAGAGAACATCATCGCAAACAGCTTGAACTGGTACTTCTCGATCTGCATGATCTTGGGGACTGCATCGAGAATATGCGACAGCACCACACAGCGGGAATTCAGAGACGGCAGAACAACATCGCATATATACTCCTCATACTCCTCTTCGTTTGCCAAAAAGACCTCTACCGGAAGCTCTGAGCCTGTGTTCCGGAGCATGCGAAGAGAAATGACCAGGACAGGCAGGTATGAACCTCCTGCTGTAGAGACCAGGCCCCTTGTGTTGGGGACATAGTGTAGTTGCGGCGGGTTGTTCTTGATGTCGCTGACAAACCCGGTATGCGCGTTCTTCATGGCCTCCACTTCATCCGGTAGCATGTCCAGATACTCCCGTCGGTCTTCCGGCTTCGCTTCCTCGAACCGTATAGACGGCGCATTGCCGAGTCGCGTGGGCGGGTCGCATTTCGGCTGGTATTTGGCCAAAAGTGGCTGGAACTGCTGCCAGAAATGAATATGACCATCGGCAGAACGCAAGCCTCCAGCACCGTTGCTATCAACGTAGGAAGGATTTTTGTCGCCTGACTTGACTGGAACAGATCGCCATCGCGCGAAAGACCAGGTGAAGACCGAGGCAAGAAATAGTGCAAGCAGTAGCGTTCGCACTCGCGAATATATCCGAGGTACTGACATTGTCGTCGAGGTGCGAGCGCAAAGATGAGGGTGAGCAGTCGCCTTCGCCGGCGAAGCTGAGTGAGAGCCCTTTCCCAGCGAGTGCACCTTGTCGCACAAGATACGGACGCTCAGGGGCTGCGAAAGTTTGCGCACCCGACGCGCTAGCACCTGCGACGCCCCAGAAAGAGTTTATAAGCGCAGTGCAAGAGACGTTCAAGAGCAATCACTATTGTGGAAGATTGGTAATGCGCTGACGATCAATGCAGAATTGCGGCGTGAATGAATATACATAAGACGCTGGGGAGTGGGAATACTATGCAGAAAAAAACGAGCGAGTCCAAGGTCAAGAAAAGATAGAGAGATAGATAGATAACTAAGCTGACATTGCAATAAAAGTGAGATTTAGACTGCTATATACGTGGCGTAGATTGGGGGTATGGGTAAGCGAATGGTTGGTTAATTGGACGGGATAAAATAATCACAGCTGATGATCATCATAGAAGAGTCATGGTCCCCCGGTCAGCGGAAAGTCTGTTTCTACCCACCACGTTGGTTATGATCATCGACTTAATCATATTACGATTAAGTCTCCTCGTCTATTGTTTTGCTTTTTGAATAGTAGATAGAGAGGGATATGTTAGAATTTGCAGATCAGGAATACATGATATGTGTTGTCGTTGAGGCGAAGCCTCCGAGAGTATACTGAGTAGACATAACCTTGGTATAGTATGCCATAATGCGATATGCAATGCAAAGATCAACAAGCTCTAGTAATAGTCCAGTCGCTATACCATCCCATGCGCCATGCAGTTTCCCAATGAACGTTAAACCCAATCTTAATCGTACAAGCCTCCTAGATGATTGAACATCACAATGCATCCTGCACTCTCAAACAGATCCACGCAAAACGCTCTCCGCAGAGCCTTCAATCGCGTCTGCATCGAGTGATTCTTTGCTCGTGTCCAAGGCCCTGCGGACGTGCATCAGCAACCGCAGAGCACCGGCTGGCGTGACTCCTTCGATGCGCCTCGCCATTCCCACACTAACAGGGCGGACGCGCTCGAGAGCCTGTCTTTCCTCGGTACTGATGCCCTGGACCTTCGAGTAGTCCAAGTCCGGAGGCAGGATGAGGCTCTCATCCTGCAGGAATTTCCTCGCCATTGCCTCCTGCCGCTTGACATAAGGCGCGTAGCGGCCTTCGATGCTGACCCGGGTTCGGATTATGGGGTCGAATGAGGAGGGTGTATATGCAATGCCCGATGGCGATTCGATGTGGGGGATCAAAGCGTCGATGTCCACACCGTCGAGGCAGAGGAGGTCGAGCGCCGAGCGGACAGAGCTATCTGTTCGAGTTTTGAATCCTTTGCGCGACCACACAGTAGAGGAGAGTTTTGTGTCGGCAAGGAGAGTCTGCAACTCCTTGATTTGCGCTTCTGTGTCGGTGAAGTAACGCCACCGCTTGTCCGAGACCACTCCGGCGTCACGAGCCATACGTGTGAGTCGCAGATCCGCATTGTCGGAGCGAGTCGAGATGCGATATTCGCTTCGTGCTGTGAACATACGATAGGGTTCGGACACTCCCTTTGTGATGAGGTCGTCGATCATGATTCCGATAAATCCGTCCGACCGAGTGAGAGTGAAAGGCTGTCGGCCTTGAGCAGACAGACCGGCGTTCGTACCGGCAATGATCCCCTGTCCTGCAGCTTCTTCATATCCGGTTGTTCCATTGATCTGGCCTGCAAGATAGAGGCCGCTGATCAGCTTTGTCTCCAGAGTCGGGCGGAGATTGCGGGGATCGATGTAGTCGTACTCCACACCGTAGCCGGGCTGCAGCATGCGCACGTTCTCAAGACCGCGCACCGTGCGTAGCAGGGCATATTGTGCGTCAGCCGGAATAGTCATCGAGATACCGTTCGGGTAGATGACCTCATTCGGTGCGAATCCTTCCGGTTCGAGCCAGATCTGGTGCTGTTTCTTATCCGTAAATCGTATAATCTTCGATTCCAGTGAGGGGCAGTAGCGTGGCCCTCGCACAGTCTCGCGAATGTGAATCGATTTGTCAAGATTTGCGCGCACTATCTGGTGTGAAGCCTCGTTGGTGTGGGTCATCCAGCATGTAAGCTGACCTTCATCGCCAACATCGACCGTCGCGTTAAGATACGAAAAAGGCTGCGGAGGGGAGTCGCCTCTCTGAACCTCCAATGGCGAAAAATCGATCGTTTTCATGTCCAAACGAGGAGGAGTCCCGGTCTTCAGACGACCAAGCTGGAAACCCGCTTCGCGAAGGGATTTGCTGAGCCCAAACGTAGCCGCTTCACCCATACGCCCCGAAGGGTACGCTTCAAGCCCAATGTGTATTTCTCCACCGAGAAACGTTCCGGTTGTGATGACGACGCGCCCAGTAGGTATTACCTCTCCGGATTCGAGCCGTACTCCGACAATTTTGCCCTGCGATCCCGGGATGTTCTCCACCCCTTCTTTTGACACCACAATATCTGCAACCTTGCCTTCCACTATGCTCAGCCCCTCGGTAGCGACCAGCTCCTCCTGCATGTACTTCTTGTAGAGATCGCGATCGATCTGAGCGCGCGGACCCCATACAGCAGGTCCCTTGGAGCGATTGAGAATACGAAACATGATACCAGCCTTGTCAATGATCCGCCCCGCCACACCGTCCATGGCATCGATTTCGCGGATCATTGTTCCTTTCCCGATTCCTCCAAAACTCGGATTGCATGAACAAACGCCAATGTTCGAAAGCGAGGGCGTAATTAATGCGGTGCGTGCGCCAGATCGAGCGGCTGCTGCAGAGGCCTCGGAACCAGCGTGGCCTCCTCCAATAACGACGACATCGTATGCACTACATGCCGAGAGTCAGTACCGTGCAGAGACGACTAGGATGAGGGTGCTGGGAAAACCATACCGAGTTCCATCAGAAACCGTGGCCATGCATCGTGTGAGGCCCATGACACGGGACCGGGGAGCAGAGCCCCATCGCCAAAGAGCCACTGACCGTGCCCGGAAAGCCATGACGACCGCTTTGTAGCCAGGATGACTCTACACCAGAACAGTAAACTGCATTGAGGCCATGGAAAAATACTGGCGGATACCCGGATCACGTGGATTATATTTTCTTATTGCCATTTATTTCCGAAGGCGGTGAAAAGCGGACGTAATGCAAATAAGCAATATTGCCCGTGATTTGCGCGATCACTAGTTGCGGGGCTGCTTTTTCAATGCCCCGCAGGCCCTTATATGGGTTTTCTATCTCCTATATCTTCGCGCTGATAGGGTAAGACATACTTTGTTGAGTGTGTTGACCTGTTGACTCCTATCCGAACGCAAAAGATACTCTGTTGCCAGCCATACACGGGAAAACCATTCCACCATGAAGGCTTATTGGTATGACAACAAACCGGTAGGTTCCATTATCCGACACTATGACTCCCTCTCTTATCAGGTAGAGACTGAGAGTGGAATAGGGCGACCAGCGGGAACCCCATGACTCCGGCCGCCCGGTGACGGTGGACTACCTCGCCTCCATTGGAGTCCAGTACTACCATTTCCCCTCCCTTGAGTCTGTAAATGAATTGGCCAAGGAACGTGGGTACAAGAATCGCGATGAGATTGTCGTTTCGCCACAGACGATGGGTGATGTGTACGAGGAGAAGGTGAAGATGTTCTTCAATGAGCATCTGCACGAGGACGAGGAGATCCGCTACATCCGTGATGGCGAGGGTTATTTTGACGTGCGTGGCCAGGAGGACGAATGGGTCCGGATCAAGTTGGCGAAGGATGACTTGATCATTCTTCCTGCTGGTATCTACCATCGTTTCACGACTGACGACAAGAATGTTGGTTTCCATGAGCTTATGTTATCTACACGTTGAGTACCAACTTGCTGACTGCTTCGTTTACAGTACGTCAAGGCTATGCGCCTTTTCCAGGAAGAGCCTAAATGGACCCCCTTGAACCGGGGCCCTGATGTTGATGAGAACGCTCATCGGCAGTCTTACCTCCGCACGGTCCAGAACAAGGCCGTCGCTTAGAAATTTTACTTTCCATTGATGACTCGATGCTAATTGCCAGCATGGACAAGGGGCATGGTTGATTGACGGGGGACAGACTGCGGCTTGCCGCAAGATTTTGGTGCTTTTAGCTCCAAACTGATGATTTGTATATATCATATCAATTTGATAGATCACGACGCTTTCACGTACAACGACTATGAGATTCTCAGGCACTTATAAAAAACATGTTATTTTTATGTTTTTAATCTACCGGTCAAAATATTGACTCAAGTTGTAGTTACACCACCTCCTGGCAGAGAGCCAGGCATGTGGAATTGATCGCTCAAGTTACCACTGCTCTCCTCCCGTGTCATGCTGCGACTGCGGAGGTCTCCAGTTTCAACATTGAAGCTGCTCGTTCGGGAAGCAAGGTCAAACGGCGGCCGTGTGCCCAATAGTGATCCAAACCTGAGCACCTCTGGTTCGCGAGACGAGTCCTCGTGGCGGGCAGACCCGCTGGCATCCGCCGCTGTGCTACTCCGCGGCGCATTAGAGCCCGTTTCCGAATCATCGCCGGTCCGTACGCCTGTTCTGCCCATGCGAGGCCAGAGGTCCGGCAGCCCCACGACCTGCACCCGAGGTTCGACAACACGCTCCTCAAACCATGCATGAACACGGGCTTCAACTAACTGAGCGACTTTAGGGACGTCCTGGAGTCTGCTACGAGAGCCGATCAACGACCGCACGGAGAGGTCAAGTCGATAGTCTGGAAGAAAGGAAAACGCAACGTTGCTCTTTGGGCTGGTTTTCGGCGAATTTTCACCGCTAGGTTCCTCCGAGGAGCCACCTGCGCGAGAGTGACTTCCACCCGTCTGATCTTCGCGCTTTGAGCGTCCATTCGTTGTTGTCCCAGCGGTAGGGGGAGATGGAGAATGGGAGGGGGTGTCGAGTGGAGGTGTGGAAGCGGGGACGAGCGATATGCAAAGGGTCCCGGAAAAGCGGACAACGGAAATGGAGAGTGCCACGGGAAGAATGGCGGAGCATGGCTTCGGATAATTGAGAAGCAGCTGCGTCTCGATAGCGATGGAGAGGTTGTCATCGCTCAGGTCGACATCCATCAGCGCCTGAAGCCGTCCACCATCAGAATTTGGGTCATCAACAGCAATGATCCGACAATTGCTGAAAATCGGAAACTCCTCCCCCAGAGATATGTCCGTCACAGTAATTTTATCTATAAATGATGGCTTCTTCTCGGGGTTATTCAGGGCCGCCGTTAGCGAGCTGAGGATGGATGATGTCGGGGAGTCCTTCAGCAGATATGCCGTTTGTCTGTACTGAGCAATGGTTTGAGCTATGAGAACATTGAACCAGTCCAACGATTCTGGCTGGTGTGAAGAATGGTGTATCCTGTGTCGTCCATGTTTCGAAGTGGGATTGGTGGGGATTGCAGTGTAGTAGGTCTTTCGCAGGATGGAGCGGGTGTTGGTCGCGGAGGACGGTACCGGACGGAGGACGTTCGAGTTAGATGGCTTTTCTCTCAAGGTTCTTGTGCTTCCATCATGCTGTGCACTGCTGTAAATGGAATTGGAACGCCGATGAGTCGCCGAGCGATGAGAAAGGCCGCGAGAGGGCGGAGGCGGTGCTTCGCCGAAGATGAAGAACTTGATGAAGGCAGCAATGAGAAGGACGACGGAGAGCTGACCCAGCAAGAACCCTTGTGTAAACGATAAACTACTCCTACTTCGTCAGCTATTCAGCCGCCTTAGAATGCACGGTGATCTCGACGTACGAGGATGGAGCCGGGATAGGCGTGGGGTCGTCTAGTTCAGTGTTGTCAGTCTTGGATCACATCAACAACGGAATCGGATCAATCGCACTTAGCTGAGAAGACATTTTCAGCTGCTGTATATATTATCCGATACTATCCATAACCCCATTGCTACAACAAGCGACACTGCAACTGAAGATTCCAACGTGTTGGAACTTGGAAGATCGTTTTCAAGGTCAAAAAAGAATGACGAATGACGGACCCTGTCGGCCTCGGCCAAGGCACTAGCTAAGATGGAGCAGCTGCTTATCACATCCATATCGCGATTGGACTCCAAAATGACCCACGAGCTCACGCCTCAGTGTAAGGACACGTTGAGCTTTCGCAGTCATCCATGTTCGATCGTTAAGAATCTGTACTATATTACCAGCTGGCTGGTTCTGCCTGGCCTTTGTGCCCATAATTAAGATGCCTGAAAACTGATTTCTCCTGCGACTACAAAATACTCCCCACAGAACGGAAATATTTAGCTCGCAGAATGTACTACCCAGCCATTAACTCACTGCTACTATGGCTTCTATGCTTTGCTCCCCCAGGGCTCGCATACGGCAGATCTTCGGAATCGCCGCCCGGGCCAAATGCCATACTCCTCTCGCGAGTACAGTCGCTGACACTCCGCGCCAATCGTCTCACCTCCTCTCGCCGTGTTTCCCCAATTCCACAGCTGAAATGCGTGGGACCCTCAAAGACCATCTGTGACAAGTACAAGATAGAGGCTATGCGATGCACGAATGCTGGATACGACTACGACGAGGAAGATGTCCAGTGGACTTGTACTGCGCCACTTCCGGAGGAGTTCATGCTGGGCGCAACAGATGTGATCTGTGAGGGATACCGAAATGCCGATGACAAGTGGGTGTTGAAGGGCAGCTGTGGTGTCGAGTACCGGCTACTGTTGACGGAGCGCGGAGAGAGGCGATTTGGCAAAATACAAGAGGATGACATGCGGTCCATCCCGCGCGCGACAAAAGGATGGCGCCGAGGCGTGGACGCTCTAGTCGACCTGATTTTCTTGGGGTTCTGGGCTGCGGTTCTCGTTATGATTTTATGGCCTATGGTCCGCTCATGTTTTGGGCTGCGAGGTCGTCGAAGAAGGACCAATGTTGGACGAGGTTGGGGCGGATTTTGGGGAGGAGGTGGTGGTGGTGGTGGAGGTGGAGGAGGAAATGACTATGGGCCTTATCCTGGGCCTCCTCCTCCATATAGCAGCTTCCCAGATAGTAGTTCGTGCTCATCGCAGCCAGGGTGGAGACCGGGCTTTTGGAGCGGTGCTGCGGCTGGTGGCATGGCTGGCTACGAGATGGGTAGGAGAAGCAATCGGCATAGCGACAGACCGTCATCTTCTAGAAGATGGGATGACCACGAGCCTCGGAGAGAAAGCAGCACACGGCCGCGTTCCCCTCCTCGGTTCTCAGCTACCACGGAGAGTACGGGATTCGGCTCAACAAGACGAAGATAATGCTTAGAATCGCGGACATGAATTGATTCGTTCGCCCCTAATACCGCAACTGTCGTAACCTATCTAGACGCTGCATGACGAACCTAGCATGTGTTGGACAGCCTAGTTATGATATTACAAGCTCCCATGAAGCGAGAAGCAACACCGATAAGAGCCACCCAGGTAGACAGCAGAAAAGGCACCAGGCCGTGATCGTGATCCCATCTCAAAGCCATGCAACACAGATACAGCCCTAAACGCCCACCCCCCGAATTCCTACCAAACTCCGACCAGCAAAGCGCTTAAATAATCAAGGAAGGCCATCAATCGTGCCAATCACTTCTTCGGTTCCGCCTCCCATAGCTCTCATCGCCTGTCTTTTGTTGTTTCGTTTGCCCTTTACGGGCACGTTATTGGCGTTATCCAATAGAGCACCACCAGTCGCGCCGTCTGGATTTCGAAGCAAATCCTCCTGAGCCTGCTTTTCCTTTGCGTGTTGTTCCTCAATCCGTTTCTTCTCTTCATCCAACTCTTGCTGAACCACTCTAGGGTCATCATACACAGTATTGGTCATTTCGGAATACGTCGTGATATCAATCGTTTCCCGCGGACCCAACAGTGTTTCCTTGATTCTTTCTGGAGCGCGCCGCTCTTCGTTGTTGAATTTCAGCTTGATCTGACGTCTCGACCGCCCAGGGAACAGCTTGCTGATCATCATGAAATCGGTACCAAACATTCGCAAGCCTCTGTAAAATAAATCCGTCATCTCTTCATCCCATGATTCTGTCTTGGACCGCTTTCCCCATGTAGCTTGGTTGATCTTCCGAGTAAGCGAGCTTTCCACCACATCCTCCAGCTCCCCCGCATTTCTCGCCGCATCTGCGTAACGGTCGACCTGGAGGGAAGCGGCATCAAGCACAATCTCTCCATTCACGATTCGCATCACAGGACCGGCCTGTGGCTTCTTGTCGAGGTCGATATCAGGTTCCGCCCCTGGGGATGTAGCGTCCGCGCTCGGTTTGAGAGAAACTGGCGCTCGGCCCTCCTCCTCTTGTTGAGCTCGCTTGCGTTCCTGCTCAGCGAGCTCCATGTTGCGCAATTCAGTTTCCCGCTTAGACATTCTCCCTGTTCGTAAATCCTTGCACAATTCTGACATTTTGACAACTGCTGGAGCGATTTCGATGAGATCCGCTCCTTCAGGTGTTGGTTCGCGCTTTTTGCGAGACCGCTGTTGCTTCCTCTTCACCTTTCCCGCGGCATCTTCAAAATTGGAGACGCGACTCGCCCTTCTGCCTCGCGACTTCGACGCTCTTCGGGTCTGGTCGGCATTTGCTTGCGATTCAGCTCCGTCGGTAACTTCTGTAGTTTCTTCAACCGCCGGGGGTTGGGTAGATGGGGGAGTAATGGCATTGGATGGTGAAAGAGTAGGACGGGTGGATGTTGTCGACGATTCTTGAGTCAGTTTCAAGCGCTTGGATGGGCGAATTTCTGTAGCGGTCTCAACAGGTGGAAGTTGCTGAGAACTAGCCGCAGGTGTTGAGGCGTCATCGCGGCTCACAAGGTTTTGGGGATCTTCGATACTTTGAACAATTTCCCTTTGTTTCTCAGGCCCATTCGCGTCGAGATCGGTGGGAAGGCGCTCGGTATTAGTGTCATGATGCGCGAGAGACTGAGACGGCGCAGGCGCTTCTTCAACAGCCACGCGCCGTGTGGGAGCCGAGAAGGATGCCTTACGCTTGGAAACGGGAACGGGGATGGTTGTCACAGATTTGGATGGCGCTGAATCGGGTTTCGGGGCGCCCGACGTCTCGGTGACGGGTAATTCAACATCAGCCGCAGATGGGACAGAAGGCTCCGGGACCGTAGCAGGAGGCGCGGGCTCGGCAGGAATTTTATCTAACGCTGGTTGAGTGTTTTGAGTAGTAGATGTTTGTGAAGCGGTACTATGTCTTCGCGGTGGTGCTGGGGTGGCTGAGGGGGCCGGAGGGGCGCGTCGGGCAGGCGCCTTTGGAGCAAATTTCTTGCCCGACTTATCTGAAGACGGAAGCGGTCAGACGATGCAGCACGTTGTAGGAGCAGGATTCAACACTTACTGATGACAGAGCTCGAAAAAGATTTCATCCTCACAGCTCAGCATCGCTGGAGACAAACGGAACCATCAAAGTCCAGGCCGATAACAGAACTGATGCGATGGATGGTTGGTCCAATGAATATACGGTAGAGGGCGACATGCAGAAGTCTAGACTAGATGCCGGGAGTTCGTCTGAACTCTGGGGGGAAGTGGGCTCGGTCACGTGGGAGGCGCTAGGCGACGCTAAACCTCCCAGGCCGAAAATCCTCCTGGCTTCCCAAGTCTTGCTTATCACAACCACCTGCACGGCTACGCCCTTCAACGTCACTCAGAATTTGTTGTCACCTACACGGGCGGGTACTGCTGCGGTTATTGCTCCAGGCTGGTTGCTGTTCAGTGGTGACGGCCTTCATCGACTTATGTCTTTCTAGCCACTGATGCCGGCCACCGAAGCAACTCCCGTCGCATGTTCCGAGTCCGGTATCGTCAAGATGGAAGACCGGAAGAGACCTGCTACTCATGATCACAATGATTCCGCTCCACCATTGAAGAAGCAAGCCACTTCTATCAATGGTGGGAGTAAACCGCACCCAGATGCCGATATGCCTTGGAAAGACGACCTAGAGGTGAGTTGCTCACGTTTGTTACTGAACCTTCAGTTTGTAGCAGGGCGCCTATTTTTTTCTTTAGCCCACTTAGAATTCAGCTGAAGTCTGAAATGGTTCTGATGCTGACTTACACTCTGTGACAGCGATTTCAAAAAGATGCGATATGGCGGCAGATGCAAGAGTACAAACGTGAGAAGATGTCTCTGGAGACGAAACTCAAGGAAATGTCGAAAGCTACGGCCTACCATAATGATCATTTACGTGTAATTGATGCCTGGTTCAACCAGGTAAGTATCCTCGCGCTTCTTTCTTGCAGCTGCAGAGTCTCACTGTTCTTGCGATAGTTAATTGATGAGGTCAAATCTCTCATGGGCGCGTCGGATGGAGACAAAGGTAGGCACTAACCTAGCTAGATCGTTATCTTGAGATCATCTCACTAATATTCTTCTAGATCGGCCTTCGTTTCGAAGTTCGTTGTTGTTCGAAAATATGGAAGACTTTGAGAAGCATCTCAAAGCCCGATCAGATGATATACGTGCCATTATTACTCGGTTGCAATCTTTGCCCACAAATGCGCCCCCAGAGGTTACGGATTTGCAGTCCCAACTTGCGAAGAAATTGGCCGAAGAGAAAGGTACTATTGCTGAACTTGAGAAAGCTTTGACCGAAAAACAGCAACTGGAAGAAAGCCTGGAGGCAGCGTCACTACGGTACATGGTGGCTGAGAAGAAGCTCGACCGCGCACGAAGCTTGACTGTCGCCAAATTAGAGAAGCAGTATCTCCTTGGTGCTCAGCGACCTGGCGGCGATAGTGCATCCGGAAATCGGGAAGAACAGTCACCTGTCAACGGTGTGCCCTCGAGCGTCGAGCGCAATTCCGAATTGGAAGAAGCGCATAAACAGCTTGTGGCTGTTTCGGAGAAGCAAAAGGAACAGTTGCAAAAACTTGAGACTGAGAACGCAAATCTACTTAGCCAGATTACGGAATTGAATATCAAGGTAAGGCGCTTATGGTCAGCTGTGCAAATTGCTGCTGACTGGATGTGTTGATGTAGCGTACAAAGCCCACCGACGATGATTATGCGCATACGGACTTATTTAAGCAATTGCGATCCCAATACGACGATGTTGTTAAACGAATCAACCACCTGGAAGCAACAAACATACAACTACGTGAAGAGGCCGCAAAATTACGATCTGAACGGACTGCATATCGCAACCAGGTGGATGAGGAAACCCAGAACGTTATTGCCGAAAAGGAAGCGCAATTGATGCGAGCTGAGACTGACTTAGCCCGAATTCGGAACGCCCGTGACGAGCTCTTGGCTGATCAGCAGATGCGGAAGGCTGCGCAAGAACAGGAGAAAATTGCGTCAACTAAGATTCAAGAACTTGCGGATGCTGCACAGGCTCGGATTATTGCCCTAGAATCCGAGGTAGAAAGGCTCCGCTTGCAACTTGACAACACAAAAGCCGCGCATACAGAGGTCGAGGATATCCCGTTGGAAGAACTTCGTGCGAAATATCAGAACCTGGAGCGCCAGTATTCCATGCTCAACACTGAGTTGACGTCGATGCAGACCGCCTGCAAGAAGTACTCTTCGTTGGCTTCGCAAAAGGTTGCAGATTTCAGCGCTTTAGAAGAGAAGGTCGCCCGGTTGACTGCGGAAAAGTCGAAAGCTGACCAAAAGTATTTCGCTGCAATGAAAAGCAAGGAAGCACGAGAGTTGGAAGTTCGAACTTTGAGAATGCAGAACTCGAAGAGCTCAGATATTGTCTCGCAACTAAAGGAATCCGAGGCAACTACTCGCTCTCTGTTGGCCAATATGGAGAAGCAGGCTAGTGAGACGAAGGAAGCACTGAATTCGATCGTCAGCAAGCATCATGCGGCTCAACAGCAAATCGCGGAGAATAACATTGTTATCGACGGCCTCAAAGCCCAGGTCAATGAGCTCAAGGCCCTCTCGGTGTCGAAGGATTCGTCATTGGCCAGTGCTTCAAGCGCCTGTCGTAAGGCCGAGACTGAGATTGAGAGCTTGAAAGTCACCCTTGCCGATACCAAGAAGAGTCTTGAGAATTGGAAAAACAAGAGTTTGGGCAATTCGTCATCAGAGTATGAGATGTTGAGGGTAAGTCTTTCCGGTCCATGGATAAGGGCGACTGATACTAATCGATTGCCATTTCAGAGTCTTGCACTTTGTACTGTCTGCCGCAGGAATTTCAAGGATACTGCGATCAAGACGTGCGGTCACGTATTCTGCAAAGAATGCGTGGAAGAAAGACTCACTTCTCGGTCTCGAAAGTGTCCAAATTGCAATAGATCATTCGGAAATAATGATCATATGCATATCACGCTATGAGTCCTCTCAGCAATCGTTGAGTTTCCGATTTGGTCATCGGTTCGGTTCAAAATTTACATTCGTGTACCATAGTTTTTATTGCCCTTCTCGTCCTCCCGATTTTCTCCCTAGCCTTTTTATTACCCTTTTTTTTTTCTCTCTCTTTTGCTCTCTTGTTTCACACAATCATGGAAGGTTCATGGTGCGGTGTTTTTGCTCTACAAGGTTTAGCAGGATAGGGTCTCACTGGGGCCGGCGTTTTGATTTGCTGTTACGCTTTTCGAGCAAGATTTCCCGTTGCATAACGATCTGGCGGGACATGGTGGTTGTCCAGTCTTCGGCTTCAACTTTTTTCTTTACACCATTTTCCTTATGTCTTGCTCTCTTTCAGGAGGAAGAGAGACTGTTTGGATACCCACTTCTGTGTTCCGAGTAGCACCGGTGGTGGGGAGCAGGGACGCGAGATGTAGGATTACCTAGGACGAGATGATGAATGCACCATGCTCATGGGGTCATGGCCTTAATGATGTCGTCTGACTTTTCTTGTGGTAGACAAGTTCTTTATGTAGGTGCTCGAATATTATGAATTGAATATTCTGCTATAGAGAAGCTCATGCCGCCCTACCCAGAGGTCTAAAGGAGGGACGATTTGGCCCGCATCCTCTACTGCGGTGTCCCATTCTCGGTCGATTCGTTCTGAAATCATAGCTTGCAGGGCCCTGCTGGCTAGGACGCTTTGCGCCTGATATGGCCCCATCACAGATGCGCGAACTGCAGCACTGAGAACTGCTTTGGCATGATTCAGCATGAAAACATACGCCGTCTGCCGGAGATCGACACACATAGCAAGGCATACAACTCCCCACAGAGGAGCAAGATGGCCTTTCGGCCCTAATTCATCCGCACTGCCCACCCAAGATTTGAGAGCACCGGAGAAGCTCTCAATCATCCGCACTGCCTTTGCAGCGTCCGTCCCGCCGACAGACGGTCCTGAAGCATATGCGCTTCGAAATGATCGCTCCCAGACACCAAGTAACGCCCTTCCCTGCGCGACACTTGCCCTCTGAGCAACTATACAAGGCGTCGAGGCGTCCAGGTCGTTGTCTAGTGTCTCTAGGTCTTCAGGGTTCCTATAGGCTGCGAGGACATACGGGAGAGATGTGCTTGCGATTGACGCAATTGACAATCTGAGGAAGTGATGGAACGATGCGATTGTTGTCACCGAGCGAGGCAAGGGTTTATTATGGGCTAGGTAGGACTCCAGACCGCTGGAGTAGGCAAAGGAGCCCAGTGGGAGGGCGGAATCTGACAGGAGGAGTAATGCATGGTTTGGTGGAAGGTATGGTTCGTCTATTTTCGATGTCAGCCTTCAGGTACGACAATCATGGCCGTCGCAGGGTAGTTATCACGGACCATTGAAGGGTAATTCCCTTGCACCCTCTGGGCGGGCTAATGTTAGGCGTGTGCGGGCATTGCGCAAACGGTACTCGAGATCTGCAATCTCTTTCTCGAGAGCTTGTATACTGTTCTTCCCATTCATTCGGACATTCCTCAGTGTGTTAACAGAGAAAAGGAGGAGGAGGACGATGTTTGCGCGACGAGCTCCTCCATACCATTCGACCGAAGCATAAATATGCCCGCTTCTTATCTCTTAATACCAAAATCCACTGATAAGCTCGTCCGAACATCGGAGTTGCCCGTCTCCGGCGGTGGATGTCGGCAGAAAAAGGCGGATTTGACAGGAACGATGCAAGTAAGCAATAATGGTCCGATGCGAGCTTCTGATCGCTTTCCCGCACGTTGATATTACCCTCTGGCATTACATCATGCGAATACGCTAGACCTAGAGCTTCTACTGACGAGATAATCTGATATTATGTCAGGAAAGCGTCTTCTGGATGCTATCCAATTATTCAATGTCGCGAAATCCGTTGCGACGAAACACCTTACGCTGCGGCAACGGCAGCTAGACACCTTTACACGGACTTCTTCCCTCACCAAGGGAATCCAGAGACAGACTGAGGGTTTAATACTAACAGCTCAAGCTGCAGCTGCTCTAGCAAAGCGATTCAATGGACCTTCTCCTTCCGAAGCTGCGCCGAAAACCCAGCCCACCAGCACGCCCGCGTCCTCCCAGGCAACGAATGCGGAAGCCCGTTCAGGCCTCTCTCCAGACGAAGCGAAGAAAGCTCAACGACAGGCCGAATTTCAAATCCCGTCATCGGCTGCGGAGCACACTGTGAACAATGGCTCGAGTGCATTGAATGTCAGCGAGCAACAGGATGTCTTTTATCAGCGTTCTCAAGAGTCGACGCCGGGATTATCGGGGCTTCCTCGAGTGAAGCTGCCAAAGACCATCAATGACACGCAGGTGAATGTGGATAGCTCTCTTAATGCGGACGTCTTCCACTCGCCTGTGAACACTGAGAAGCCTGTGTCCGAGGAAGTGTCTACCTCAGAACAGCAAGATGTGTCGGAGGAGATGATGAAGGAAATTTTCCACAGTCCCAGGGTTGCCAGAATACTTTCCAAGAAGGCAGCCTCGGATATGAAGAGCCAAGATTGGAGAGCTAAAGGCTTTTCCGAAAGTTCGGTCAGTCGAAGGTCGGCCTCGGCTCCTGTCGAGAATATCAAGCAAACTGATAAGGAAGACATGGAAAAGATTGGGGCCAGCATTGCTGATGAAATTGCCGTGGTACGTCGCCTAGTCGAGTAGAATGGCATAAAACGCATGTTGATATTTTGATAGAAAGATCACCTGATCGCAGCGGAGCTCAAGCAAAGCGATACGTATAAGATGACTGAATCTCGTGTCCCGTCGTCGCGATTAGGTCGATTGTGGCAATACAGCGGACTGGCTACGTCGATGGCCTTTGGAGCCGTGGGTGAGGGCCTGCGAAGGATGACTGGGAGCAAAGAAGACTATGCTGGGTCCATAATGTTCAGTCCTGGAAATATGGAGCGACTTGTGGCCAAACTCTCAAAAATGCGAGGAGCAGCTCTCAAACTGGGGCAAATGTTGAGTTTTCAGGGTTGGTACTCGGAGTTACTCATTCATTGCTTTGTGATGGACACTAATTCTTTTTAGATAACAAAATGCTTCCAGAGGCTATTCATCAGGTTTTGCAGCGAGTGCAAGATCGAGCAGACTATATGCCAGCTTCTCAACGAGACAAAGTCTTGGCTGATAACCTTGGGCCCAACTGGCGGGATCTTTTCTCCACGTTCGATGAAGTTCCAATGGCAGCAGCTTCGATTGGACAAGTTCATGGAGCGGTGCTCAAGAGGACCGGCCAGCCAGTTGCCGTCAAAGTCCAGTATCCAGGTGTTGCTGACTCCATTGACTCCGACTTGAACAACCTTTCCATCCTTCTGACGGCATCTCGTCTTCTTCCGAGAGGTCTTTATCTGGACAAGACAATTGCAAACGCACGGACCGAGCTCGCGTGGGAATGCGACTACATCCGAGAAGCCGAGTGCGGCAACCGTTTCAGAGAGCTCGTAAAGGACGACCCCGTTTTCTTGGTTCCAGAGATTATCCCGGAGGCTTCAGGAAAGCAAGTCCTGACCATGGAACGTCTGGAAGGCATTGCAGTCACCAAAATCCATGACTTCACCCAGGCGCAACGTGACTGGATCGGCACGCAGCTTCTACGCCTATCCCTCCGCGAGATCACCGAGTTCCGCTTTATGCAGACAGATCCCAACTGGACTAACTTCCTCTACAATGCGAAGACCAATAAGCTGGAACTTCTTGACTTTGGTGCTTCTCGCGAGTACCCTGTCGAATTCATCTCGAAATATATCAGAACACTTATCGCCGCTTCTCGCAACGACCGAGAAAGGTGCCACAGCCTCTCCATCGAACTGGGCTACCTGACTGGTCATGAGTCAAAGGCCATGGTAGACGCCCACGTTTCTTCGATTTTGACACTTGCCGAACCGTTCATGGATTCTTCGCCAGACGTCTACGATTTCCGGAATCAGACAATCACGGACCGAGTCCGGAATTTGATCCCTGTTATGATTAGGGAGCGACTTGCACCTCCTCCCGAGGAAACCTACAGCTTGCATCGCAAGCTCAGCGGAGCCTTCTTGCTCTGTGCGAGATTGGGAAGCCAAGTACGATGCAAGGAGTTGTTTGCAGACGCGGTCCAGAAGGCGGAGAAGTCTGGGCTCGACGTTGAGTCGACTCGGAAATAGATCAGGAGGGAGTATGGTGATGCTTGACGTACATTGCCATGCTATGTAATACTATAGAAGGCCAAAGTCTACTCTTGTAAAATAGATCATGTAAAACGAGGACCTTGATATCATAGAATTAAGATTCATTCCAATATTGAACTGCTCTGTCTGGAGACTATTCTTGCCTTCTATTCAAAGCACAATGTAATACATTTCCAGTTGTCGCTCGCTCCCATCCCATAGCGAAGATAGTGATATTCAGGCGATCCTGTTCCGCATTTCCAAGCAGATCTCGAAGATGCCGTCAACTTCGTCCCCGGCATCTTAGACCTTGGAATGCACGTTCCAGATTAATTTCGCGATGGTCTTCAGATCCGATTCGTCCAGGACAATGTCCCCTTCGCCAGGATTGGCGGGCCGAAGGAAAAAGTGCTCGAAGGGTAGAGTTAGAGGGTATCCAGTTACGTGAATGGGATCGTTGACTGTCTTTTGGGACATGACAGCCCGCCGAGTTATTTCAGGGACCTTCTTGTTTTGATCCTGTCTTGTTTCCCGCGGGATTAATTCCCATTTTTCGATAAAGACTTCTCTTCTTGTTTGGTGAACAAAAATGGTAAGAGCTGCTTTCACGTCACCACCTGCTTCCAACAACCACCAGCGAGCGTCATCCGCGAGCTTTGACCTTGGCTGAGAGTACGCGCATTGTATCACCACTGTAGGCCAGTGGTCGGAACGGGGTTGCGGAAGGACTATGGGACGGTATGTCTGGTCGGCTTTCTTCGTGCGCCCGTTCGATGTAATCGCGACTTCGCCCATCACTTGTAGCTGCAAGTCCAGCCCATTCATAAACGCACACTTGCGAATGATCATAGTATGGAGGGCATTGTATGCCTGCTCATGAGCTGCTGTAGTCATCCTGACAAGAAGTAGAGCAAGATCTGGAATATATTCGAAAAATGAACTGGTGAAAAACTTTTTGCATGGATGAGAAAAAGTCTCTGAAAATGTTTGCTCGTCAACATTAGAAATGATAATAAACTGGCTCCTACAGCCAGTCATGTCTTCCTCCAGGGCATGATATTCACTGTCAAGGACTTTAAGAAAATCTTGTTCTCCGCAGTACTGGTATTCACTGGTTGCAGGACTGACATGGAGTAGTTGCTGATAGCTATTCTGCCTACCTGCTCTCACTGCCATTATGACTGAGTAGCTGGCTTTGATGGTATCTGCTTGTAGTAAAAGGTAGATGAGGTCAAAAGTCAGGGTACTTCAATAGTATAATCATGAGAACCCCAAAGGAATCGCTCTGGTTACTCTTTGTCTGTCTATGGTTTTGCAGCAGACTTTATGTCTAGAGGTATTTGGATTCACATATACTCTTGTAAAGTTTAGAATATGATGTCACTATATCTCCCAAGAGTACCTGGGCACTACACTACGAAAGTTAATACATATGGTAGATCTTAGCAATTTGCAACTCCCATATAGTTTCCATAAAAAATTACTATCACACGCCAATACACAGTGAAAATTAACGCATCATATGACATATCAAGTCTACGAGCTCGGTCTATGTCTGCATTAAGAAGAGGTTCAATGGAGAGCGTTAAGTTGAATGTCTCGTGGGAGATGGGATAATCTAGAATGGCAGCCTTCCTGAGCACGGCGGTATCTGTACAACCATCGATAGCTAAACCGGTGTCTGATGTGTCGCGACATGCGTCAGGCTTGTGCAGCTCCCGAGTACAGTCAGGCGCATCGTGTGCTCATACCGATTTTGCACGATGCATTGTTCTCGCCGTATATCTGCATGAAGACATGATATCAAGTCTCTGATAGGAAGTAAGCAAGGTCAAGGACAGAAAGTACACTACCGTAGGTATCCGCATGGCTTGGTATCACTATCCATGGATCTGTGGTATCCTATTATGAGTATCGTGATATAGCGCTACGCCGACGACCACGGGGTTTGCGGTTTCATGAGTACCTGCATGCAGCCTGATTTCAAAGCAGCCTAAATCTCAGAGATACTATGTTTATTTGATGAAAGTGAGTGCAGTCGGGCAGCTGGATTAGGTAAATTTCCACGGGCAGCGCAAGGAACCGAGGAAAATGAATTCCGCAGTGCAGATGAGATGATGGCGCCATTTTGTGATTATTAATGAGCTTTTTGGATGATGGAGACAGGACTGATAACTATGACTCTACCTTATTGGGGATGGATGATTGGGTGTTCGGGGAGATTTAGACGCCCTGTTCGAGGGGCTTTTGCGACCTGGTTGTTCTGTATCTACATGAAGCGGTGTATCTGTAAGCATGCGGAGTAAAGTGGATAATTTGTAATAATGATGGTGACAGGCGCCCTTAAATATGATGGATCTCAAAAGAAAAAAAGGTTTACCACGTCAGTGCACCATATCGGAAACTAAAGAAGATTGCATGAACTGTAACCTATCAACTGTCAGGAAGCGATCAAGAATGATGCATGATTCAAGAGAACCATGCATGATGCAGCTTGACTCGGCAGTTCATGGTACATAATAAAAACAAAACAATGACCCGATACCCGATGGATCTCGGCGACTTTTCAGGGTTTCGCTTCTAAAGCTCCACCATCCAATCATTACAATTATTCAACTGAATTCTTTCTGCATTGTATCATCATTCGTATTTTCTTTGTTGATTCCAGTCCTATTTTCCCTTTTGGGCCAGCTCCGCCACCTCCAAGCTAGTTTTATAAGTGGCTGAAATGAAGTGATTGATTGATTGATAATCAGTCAACAACGGTTCCTGATTTAGGCGTCCCTCATTATAGATACAGCTTATCGAACATTCGAAACGCACGGAAGGTGCCCGACTAGATGGCCCTGATTAGGCACACATGGTGATCAGTGTGTATTGAAAATCCGCATCATCGGCGACCAGGTATCACCGTTGCCCTGAAAGCAGATTGACTAGTAATGCGTCAATGGCTGACCCGAACTCTCTCTTCCGTGTGAGCCAAGGCCTTCAAAAGCTGACACGAGGATGGATCTGTCTCACTAAATAGTAAACACAGAGGTCTAGAGAGGGCGGAGACCAAAAAAGGAAAAAGGAAAAAGTAGTGGCGTCAGCTCTAAGCATGATGTTAATCTAACGCCGTTTGCTTATCTCCGTCTCATGTGGGTCGCAATGGTTGATGACATAACAAATATGAAATGCTCCAACTCTAAGAAAGGTTAGGTTTAGACCACAGTGAGCAGAGAAGTCAATATTCTGTAGTTGACGTGATGACGGATGCATACTACAGTCTCCAATCGAAGCTCTGTCTAATTGTTTCTTCTACTGTTAGCATCCGTGCGACAATATTAATACCAACTACTCCATAGTAGGTGCAGTATGTAAATGCTGCTGCATAGATGTGGGGTCCTTAGAAGTCGGGCTGTTCCGAAGTTTTGCCAGAACCGTCTGCATCGGCTTATATAATCTTTTTCTGTCCAATCATAATCACTGGATTACTGCCACGAGTCATGTTGGACCGTGCATAACTCATCATGAGTCAGGAAGATTCACGCTTCCAGGCATTCACTTGGGCAGTTTGCATGAACGAAATCGATGGAAACTCGGGATCCACTTCTGCTTCAACTTCTGAACGTTTTCCTTGTCTTCCGCAACCTCCCCCCCGTCCACCACTCGGCTGTACTTCTCGTCCGATGATTATTCGCTATCTCCGTCTGTTACTTCCATGACTCCCCATGAGTCTATCTGCCTCCTTTTCCACTAGGTGGACCCTGTTTTGCGCAAGCCTTACAAATCAACTAATTTTTTTTTTCTCTTTCGAATATTGATGTCGCTAACAGACTTTAGTAATAATCTGGACCCTGGGAGAACACTGATATATAAATCTCGACGAAATGACGCCCCGAGTCTCTCTTTCGCTTTGTTGTTCGGTGCCGTTGCTGTGTTTCCTAGACCCTCTCCACTCCTGGTGCATTGGACTGGTATCTCCTCTCCAAATTGAACAGTAAACGGTATTGATTCCACTTATTCTTTTAATATCCCATCATTTCTTCTTCAACCCTTCTTTCGGTTTCCTGTACATACCTACCTTCGACCTTTTTGTCCGTCCTAGTCGAACAGAGGAATCTATTGAGTCGGTTCCGCTTTGAATATAAGACGAATACTTCAGCCTGCACAATCTAGTCCACATCTCCATAGTTTACAACAAGAAAGTATACACATCAACAGCGAGATGGCGGACGGCTCTCGTCTGCCAGAATCGGCAACCAACACAACAATGGAACACAACAACGCAGAGGTCACCGGTCCAGATGCGGAAACTGTACACTCCTCATCGGTGACAGCAACCTCTTCTGAATTGAGTCTCGATGGCCGGTGGGGAGAGCGGGATCAAGGGGAGCCTGTTTCCCGCCGTGGAGCCATGGAGGATTTTGAGGAGATGAGGAGGGAACTGACCCAACTGAGCCTGAGACGAACGCGGTCGGTGGGAAAGGATGCTCATCGATTGCGGTCCCGGGCCTCCGGGCGAGCCAGCCAAGTTCCCGATGAAGAGAAGGCAATTGACGAGGAGGATTCGACGATCGACGGTGACGGTGACGGTTACCAGGGCGGATTCGATCTCGACGAGTTCCTGATGGGTGGTCATCTGGAACGGAGAACAACCACCGGAGAGCCGGCGAAGAAGGTCGGTGTCCTTTTCAAAAATCTCACGGTGAAAGGTGTCGAGACCGGAGCGTCCTTTGTACGGACTTTGCCGGATGCTGTTGTTGGCACATTTGGCCCGGATCTGTACAGAATCGTCTGTAGCTTCATCCCACAATTGCGCTTTGGGAAACAGCCTCCGGTGCGAGAACTGCTGCATGATTTCACCGGTCTAGTCCGAGAAGGCGAGATGATGCTGGTTCTGGGCCGGCCTGGTGCTGGTTGCTCCACCTTCCTGAAAACCATCGCAAACGACCGGGGTGCCTTTGCCGGTGTGGAGGGTGAGGTCCGGTACGGTGGTCTCTCCGCTGAAGAGCAGCTGAAGCACTTCCGTGGCGAGGTCAACTACAACCCGGAAGACGACCAGCACTTTCCGACCCTTACCGTGTGGCAGACCTTGAGGTTTTCTTTGATCAACAAGACCAAAAAGCACGATAAGGCCAGCATTCCTATCATCATTGACGCTCTCCTGAAGATGTTCGGCATTACGCACACTAAGAACACGCTTGTGGGTAATGAGTATGTCCGAGGTGTGTCCGGAGGCGAGAGAAAGCGTGTCAGTATCGCGGAAACCCTGGCGACCAAGTCGTCGGTTGTTTGCTGGGATAACTCCACCAGAGGTTTGGACGCCAGTACAGCTTTGGATTATGCCAAGTCTCTCCGGATCATGACCGATGTCAGCAAACGTACTACGTTTGTGACCCTCTACCAAGCCGGAGAGAGTATCTACGAGCTCATGGACAAGGTTCTGGTCATTGATTCTGGACGCATGCTCTATCAGGGCCCTGCGAACAAGGCGCGCGAGTACTTTGTGAACCTCGGTTTCTACTGCCCAGACCAATCGTATGTCTCTCTGTCGCTCACTTGAGACTTGCCGTTCGCTAACCCGCTGCTAGGACTACTGCTGATTTCCTTACTTCAATCTGCGACCCTAACGCCCGTCAATTCCAGCCCGGCCGAGAGGCTTCTACCCCCAAGACCCCTGAGGAGCTTGAGGCCGTCTTTAGAAACAGTGAGACTTACAAGACTATCTGCGACGAGGTGGCTAGCTATGAGAAGAAGCTTCAGGATACGGATCAGGAGGATACCCGCCGCTTCCAGAAGACCGTTGCCCAATGTAAGTTTGCGACACGCCCTAATACATGCTTACCGAAGACTAATTCCCTTCAGCCAAAAGTAAGACGGTGTCGAAAAAATCCAGCTACACGGTCTCGTTTGTTCGTCAGGTCCTGGCTTGCGTGCAGCGTGAGTTTTGGCTCCTGTGGGGCGACAAGACATCCCTCTATACCAAGTACTTTATCATCATTTCCAATGCCCTGATCGTCTCTTCCCTGTTCTATGGTGAATCCCTCGACACCAGTGGTGCATTCTCTCGTGGCGGTGCGCTCTTCTTCTCGATTCTGTTCCTCGGTTGGTTGCAATTGACGGAGTTGATGCCCGCCGTTACCGGACGAGGCATTGTTGCCCGTCACAAGGAGTACGCGTTCTACCGACCATCTGCCGTGTCGATTGCTCGAGTGGTGATGGATTTCCCTGCTATCTTCTGCATGGTCGTCCCGTTTTCGATCGTCATGTATTTCATGACAGGGCTCGATGTGACCGCTTCCAAGTTCTTCATCTACTTCCTGTTTGTGTACACCACTACATTCTCCATCACTTCGTTGTACCGCATGTTCGCTGCGCTCTCTCCCACTATCGATGACGCCGTTCGCTTCAGTGGCATTGCTCTGAACATACTTGTCATCTTCGTTGGTTACGTCATTCCCAAGCAGGGTTTGATCGACGGCTCGATCTGGTTTGGGTGGCTCTTTTACGTGAACCCTCTCTCGTACAGTTATGAGGCCGTCTTGACGAACGAGTTTTCCGATCGTATCATGGACTGTGCGCCGTCTCAGCTGGTACCCCAGGGTCCCGGTGTCGATCCCAGATATCAGGGCTGTGCTCTCCCTGGGTCTGAGCTGGGTCGCAGAGGCGTCTCGGGTAGCCGGTACCTGGAGGAGTCCTTCCAGTTCACTCGGAGCCACCTGTGGCGCAACTTTGGTGTCGTCATCGCTTTCACAGTGCTGTATCTCATAGTCACGGTGCTCGCCGCTGAGTTCCTTTCCTTCGTCGGCGGTGGTGGCGGTGCTCTTGTCTTTAAGCGATCGAAACGTGCCAAGAAGCTGGCCACCCAGACCACCCAGGGCAATGATGAGGAAAAGGTTCAGGACGCTGGTGACAAGGCTGCGCTGTCGCGCGGAGAGGCGACGTCCGCGAGCAATGGCGAAACCTTCAAACGCATCTCTTCCAGTGACAGAATCTTCACCTGGTCGAACGTCGAATACACGGTACCTTATGGCAACGGAACCAGAAAGCTTCTGAATGGTGTCAATGGATACGCAAAGCCTGGAGTCATGATCGCTCTGATGGGTGCTTCAGGTGCTGGTAAGACGACACTCCTTAACACCTTGGCCCAGCGTCAGAAGATGGGTGTGGTGACTGGCGATATGCTTGTCGATGGTCGTCCTCTGGGCGCCGATTTTCAACGGGGCACTGGTTTCTGTGAACAAATGGATCTTCACGACAACACATCTACCATCCGCGAGGCTCTGGAGTTTTCGGCCCTGCTTCGCCAGGACAGGAACATTCCCAAACAGGAGAAGCTCGACTACGTCGACCAGATCATCGATCTGTTGGAGTTGAATGATATCCAAGACGCCATCATCGGATCTCTCAACGTGGAGCAGAAGAAACGGGTGACCATCGGTGTTGAGCTTGCAGCCAAGCCCAACCTTCTCCTGTTTCTGGATGAACCTACGTCTGGTCTAGACAGTCAAGCAGCGTTTTCGATTGTCAGATTCCTGAAGAAACTGTCCCAGGCCGGACAGGCCATTCTGTGCACCATCCACCAGCCCTCGTCCATGTTGATTCAGCAGTTCGATATGATTCTCGCCCTGAACCCCGGTGGTAACACCTTCTATTTCGGTCCAGTTGGCCACGAGGGTCGCGACGTGATCAAGTATTTCGCAGATCGTGGCGTCGTCTGCCCTCCGTCGAAGAACGTGGCTGAATTCATCCTCGAGACGGCCGCCAAGGCAACAACGACGAAGGACGGCAAGAAGATCGACTGGAACGAAGAATGGAGGAACTCGGAGCAGCACCAGCGGGTCCTGGACGAGATTCAGCAGATCCGCGAAGAGCGTAGCAAGTTACCCGTCACCGAGACAGGAAGCACCTACGAATTCGCCGCGCCCACGATGACGCAGACTCTACTTCTCACGGAACGTATCTTCAAACAGTACTGGCGCGACCCGTCGTACTACTATGGAAAGTTGTTCGTCAGCGTCGTCATCGGTATCTTCAACGGGTTCACCTTCTGGATGCTCGGCAACTCGATCGCCAACATGCAGGACCGCATGTTCTCCATCTTCCTGATCATCATGATCCCCCCCGTCGTCCTCAACAGCATCGTGCCCAAGTTCTACATCAACCGCGCCCTCTGGGAGGCCCGCGAGTACCCCAGCCGTATCTACGGCTGGTTCGCCTTCTGCACCGCCAACATCGTCTGCGAGATTCCAATGGCCATCGTCTCGAGCCTCATCTACTGGCTGCTCTGGTACTACCCCGTCGGCTTCCCCACGGACTCCAGTACCGCGGGCTACGTCTTCCTCATGTCGATGCTCTTCTTCCTCTTCATGTCTAGCTGGGGCCAATGGATCTGCGCTTTTGCGCCGTCCTTCACCGTCATCTCCAACGTAAGTCCTTCCTCGACCCGTCCCTCCTCTCCCTTTCCATCACACCCTCTCTAACCCCGATTAACAGGTTCTCCCCTTCTTCTTCGTCATGTGCAACCTCTTCAACGGCATCGTCCGTCCCTACCGCGACTACCCCGTCTTCTGGAAATACTGGATGTACTACGTCAACCCAGTCACCTGGTGGCTCCGCGGCGTCATCTCCTCCATCTTCCCCACCGTCCAGATCGACTGCGCCCCCGCAGAAACAACCCACTTCAACCCACCACCCGGCCAGACCTGCGCCAACTACGCAGGCAACTTCATCACAAACATTGCCAAGAACGGATACCTGCTCAACCCGGACGCCAGCGCAGACTGCCAGTACTGCCCCTACAGCAACGGCGCGGAGTACATGGCCACGCTGAACGTGCACGACGGCGACAAGTGGCGCTGTTTCGGGATCTTCTTGGCTTTTGTGATTATTAATTGGCTGTTGGTTTATTTCTTTATCTATACGGTGCGTGTGAGGGGCTGGTCGTTTGGTATGGGATATTTGTTTGGGGGGATGGGGTTGGTTATTGATAAGGTCAAGGGGGTTTTTAGGAAGAAGTCGGAGAAGGCGTGAGGATGAGGATACAGGACCCAGAAGCAAGGATGGGATCAAAGTGATCTCAATGAGGGGTCATAAAAACATTTCTGTTGGATCATGATATTGATTAGCGATATCCATTCTGCATATATAGAGCAATAATAATGCATAGACAGCGTTCTTCATAAATCATCTTCAATTCTCAAATCCCAAAACTACCCTGCCAATCACAGAGATTACTCAAAAAAACCAAGGTTTAAGACCCGGCCCGTATCGTTGCCCAGGAACCGTCATCGGCACGGGGACAATATCTCTAAAAACATCCAGCATATCCGCCGATTCGGTTGCTCCTTTACCACTGGTGCTATCCGAGACTTTGTCCGATGAGCTGTCTTTGTCGAGGATAGGGACAAGGACACCGCATTCCCAGTTCCGGCAGTTGAGCTTGGGCTGCTTGGTTGTTTTGTCTTGGACGAGGCGGCCCCTTTGCGTCTGGAATTAGAATGCCTTCTACTTGATTTCTAAGTGGGTATGCACTCACCATGCGCTTTCTGAGAGATTCGCACTTCCCACGTACGCCCACCCTCGACACTGTGAGTTATTCGGTAATCGTATCGGTTCATCCGGTCTTATGAATAGGATCTGGAGAGCAAGACGTTAATTATGACCTCGGATATTACTCAGAGAGGGAGGGAGAGCTACCTTGTTATGCATCAAAAGTCCCGGCCGCCGACTCTTACAGTCGCGCAGCACATGGCGCGGGAATTTCGGACCCTCGTACCATTTCGACTGGAAACAGATTGTGCCAGCGCAGTCTGGGCCGCCTCGCGATTGCTCGATGGTCGTCTGTGAGGGGAAGTAGACTCGGAAGCGATCTTTCCATTCTTCAGCGGTGTTTTTGTGAATAAGTTGGTTCCTGTCGTTGGGATTGCGCGTGGGGAAGGTCTTGGAGGTTCGCAGGGTGAAGTCGGTTATACCGTCGTCTCCTTGGAGGATTTTAGTCTCCTGTCTGGATGGAGCGGACCGAGTGCTTACCTTGGGAAGCGAGGTATATTGATCTTAAGAATTCGTCCGTGAGTGATCCTACCGAGGATGCCTTTGCGAGGTTAGTCGAGAGAGCTTGGATCTGGCTGGGCCCGTGAACTGCTTACGACAAAATCGATATTGATCGGCTTGGAAGTTCGCAAGCCTAATGCATTGACTGCGCGCCCCAAGCCGCAATATCCCGTTCTTCTCCACGTATTTCCTGTGTGTGACCCTCCGCTGTACAGCATTAGTAACCGTCATAGAATAGCGCAAAGGACGCTTACATAGAGTGAACTAGCATAATATGAGAAGCCTGACTGAAGTCGAACTCGTCGAGTCTGGAAATGATATTCTCATCCAAAGTACTTGCTCTCAGGAAGTAAACCAGGTCTTCCTCAAAGGCGGTCTTGGAACCCGCAGAAGTTGTGGCTGCCTTCCGAGGAAGATCGATGAGAAAAGCACTCTAAGCTAGAGTCAGCAACGGTTCCGTAGATAGCTGCTCATCCGTACATTTTCCATCACACCTCCCATCTCACCCCAATCATATGGTGTCAGATTCGCAGTCGGAGCTACGATTCGTAGGTATCCCGGGTGAAAGAGTAGCATCAGTTTCGAGTGCATGCAGTTCACCTGTCCCTCCATGGGTGGAAAGCACAATCTCAAGTTGCTCATGGACGCAGTTTCTGCCTCATACTGACGTTTCTGATGCCGACTTGATCAGTATTGTGTCGCAAGTGGAACAGACAGGGGGCCAATCACCGTCAACTCATCTTTAGCCTGCATTACCAAGAGAAAACGAGTGCTTTTCGTATCGACCTTCGAAAAGAGCCATTCAATGTCCCACATAAATGAGCTCAAAATAGCCAGCTCTAAATCGCTTCTCTGAAAGACCTCCTCGATTGTGATATCGTCACCTGTCCGTGGGCAGTACTGCGCGTAAGTTTTTTTGACAACTCCCTTTGGGAACTGTACGCCTGGTGTCCGAGAAGGATTGGGCAAGCGTGGCGTCGGCTCTACAGTCTTATGTCTTGCTCGAGGAACACCAATGCTAGGTGCATATTCTGTTGATACAGAACCGCTGCTGCTTTGACCAGCCGGCTGATTCGTTTCATTCTTTGAATATTTGCCCTGGCGATGATCAATGGCCCCATCATCATCCGCCTTTCTCTTCGCAATGCGGGCGAGGCGTTCTTCCTCCATCTGCTTGCGGTTTAGGCCCAGGAGCCCTGATGGTTGCGAAGGTTTGTGATCTGCTGCGGAACTTTCTATCTCTGGTAGCGGACCATGTTGTTTGTTACCGAGTGATTGATCAGGTGAGTTCTTTTCCGTATCCCCAGAGTCTTGCAGGGACAACGCAATGGCTCTCTTCAGATCTTCATCTTCCTCGTCTTCATCGTCAACTTCAACTCCATCCTCATCAGCATCTGTATCAGACCCAATAACTGAATTCGACTTTGGAAAAATGGGAATGACTTCATTATCGTCTGACTCTGCAGTAAGATCGACGACATTTTGTTGAGGTCTATCAGCTGGACTAGCACCATTACCGTGAAGGTCCCTCAATGAGGCTGCGATGGCTGCTTTAAGGTCGGGGTCTGTTAAATCTTCTGGCTCCATTTCCTGTTGGCCCAAGAATCACAGACTGCAATGAGCGGGTTATTTTAATGCAGAAATGAGACAAATCGAAAACAGCAATGTAGTAGACACAAGACACTCCCAAATTATTAAGGGGTTTCAAATGAGACCGCAATGTAGCTCTTGTTGTCGACTTCTGTCAGACTGTGCTGTGATTGTTTATGGTAAGACGTCACATAAACGGCTTTGGACACTACGCGTCCCACCAGGCTGTGTCCAGTTGACACTTTCCGCTATGGCACCTGGTGAATATGTATTATATTGGCAAAATAGACAACAATTGGCAATGACCAAGAGACGTAGAAATCTTGGAAAGTTACAACTGATGGCCAGGCTTATTCTGCTCCTTGAACCTCACTGAGACACGTGACCATATGTGAAGCTGAATATCAGAGAACATCTAGAGTGTGTCCTTAACTATGGCACTCATAAATCAAATCTGCCGAAAATAAAGTCTCTGATGTACATCTACGAAGATACAGGTAGATTATCTAGTATAAGCTCTCAGAGTTTTACAGTGAGAGATCATATTCTAAAATCTTCCTTCAGCACGAAGGTCTAAGTTGAATAGAGCTCAGCGATTGAATATGCTCATGTGAAATGAGTGAGTTCAGATTCTTTTTGTATTATGATAATCAATCTGAAAGTAACAGAGCTTGCACTGTCCCAGGTCACAAGAGCTCTCGGCGCAACAACAAACTCACAAGTGCTCACTCCTTTCTCTCAAGGATCTACAACAGTCTCAGTCCTCGACAGTTCGACTCCAAGACGCGAATACAACCCTCGTTCCATCTACCCAGGAAGACGCTGAAGCAAAAGCAACTGGCAACATGGACCCAGACGCACAAATCCAGCAACAGCAAGAACCACCGGAGAGTGAAAAGAAAAGCAAAATACAGGCTCTGCTGTCACGGGCTCAGAGACCAGAGGTGTAAGGCTGCGTGATATGATATCCTTCTGCTGCTGACATGTATGTGGAATTACTCATTCAGACTGTTGGTGCAATTCTTCAGGCAAGTATATGATGAGCGTCCGGGAGCCTCCAATCTTGTCAAGCCAGCTGAACCGGAAACCTTCGAGGATGTAGCTGTCAATGAGGGTTGCAAGATGGTGAGGGGCAGTCTTATCGTGGGCAACCGGCACCTGCGATGTCACCTTCTTCGTCTGCCGATCCAGGTCCGATACAGAATTTATGAATTCTTGTTCTGTCACCACAACAGTTATGTCGAGATAGGGGGTCCATATAATCACCAAATCGGGGATTTGGCGATCCTCAGGACCTCGCACGTGTTTTACCATGAAGCATCTATCGCTCTGTATCATTCCCTGGGTGATCGACTGCTCTTTTTCAGAAATTACGGGTCGAAGTCCGCTGATTTCCTCAGATGTCAGCCAACGCCGTTGCCTTGCTGCCGTAACAGAGTCTTCCAGCAATGGTTGGAATACCCCTGTCGTAACAAAGAAATTGTGTGGAGAAGATCTTTCAAGAAAATCGTGTTTCTGATCGGAGCATCCGAACCCCTGCTGGCAGTTCAACGTCGCTGGGCGTTTGCAGAGTTCATCACCACTCTAAGAATGAGCGAGCCCCTCAGAGTCCACGAGCTTTCTGTCGTTGTGTACAATCAATGGAAAATCCCCGGATTTGATGAGGGAGATCTGGTCCGCGCTCTGTTTAGTGGCGGGATTGAATTTCTCGGAAGGTTGATATTCAGAGGCTTGGCCGAAGACGAGACGGAACGCTTGACTCAACTCATCTTTGCGCTCAGAATTCCCAATTTGACGATCGAGCGGGTCAGAACACGAGCAGAGGAGGAAGAAGTCTCTATAAATCTGTGTAGGTGACTCGCTTTTGTTGTGTGCCTTCTTCTGCC
Source organism: Aspergillus lentulus (assembly GCF_001445615.1). NCBI lineage: Eukaryota > Fungi > Ascomycota > Eurotiomycetes > Eurotiales > Aspergillaceae > Aspergillus > Aspergillus lentulus. The sequence continues at coordinate 2,974,281 of NW_028322123.1, forward strand.
ATCTGTTCTCATTCGATGTTCATTGGGAGTATTGGCTCGGGGCTCAGATGCATTGAAGTACGAGATCAATGATGGCGAAAAAGACCTCCCGGTCAGCCTCTGCACTTTCGAGTCCGAGACCGACGATAAGCAATCGCTTCTCGTCAGGTGTCTTTGTTGCAATAGCACTTGCAATCTGGCGGGCGTAGAGCTGACCAACTGTCTCATGTCCAGGAGCTCGACCCCCAAGCAGTGAGGTGGCCATCAAGCGACTCATTGGAAGAAGATCATCATCAACTGATTCAGATAATGTATGAAATCCCTGTGCCCCTGGGTTTTTATTCTCTAGCGGTACATGTAGCTGAGCTATGGTTAGCCTGGAAGCCCTTGTAGGGGGAGACGCTAAGCTACGAACCCAATGCCCAAGTCGGCCGTTCTGAGATATGGTGACCAGAATTTTGTCGCTAAATTGGACGCACGTCACGTCTGTTTGTATGCCATTTACAACTCCAGCGACTTGTTTTGTGCCAGCAGGAAAAGGAAGGTCTAGTGGCACCTGGAGGTTGTCGAGATCAAGAAGATTGGACATGACGAATGGTACTGAGTATCTAGTTTAGGGATGGTAGAAAATGAAACAATGCTTCTTCGACTTAGTAAGAGGACTTTTGATTTCAACTCTACCACGAAATACAGATATAAACAAATGATGCCGGTGATCAGTTCGCAGATGGTTGGTGATGCCGCCTTGTGGGCGGTGAGATTTATATCCCCACTGTCCGGCAGAATCAATTTTCTTTTCACGTTTCCTTCAACAGCAGAGGAGCAGGAATCACAAAATCAGCCATTCTCTACCGTTATTCTTCTAAAATTCCTTCCCTTTGTCTCCGGGCTGAGGCAGGGGAATCCCATCGATATTCACAATGCCCAAATTTGTCCCCCGTCAACGAAAGCAGAAACATCGACAAAACAATTCAAACGATACTGCGGTCGACACAAATGCTGCCGAGATACTGCCCATCTCCAAGAGCGAAAGGGAAGCGAGGAAGCAGAAGCTCCGAGAGGAGCTGAGGGCACAACACACGAAGATCTCTGCGAAGAAGCAAAAACGCTTGGATAAATATATTGTATGTGAATTATGAGTTCCTTGTCGATCCACGGATGCCTGCGCAGATTTCATTGACCGTCTGAGCAGGAAAACAAACTCAAGAAAGAAGAGAACGTCGAGCTGCTTAAAAAACTTGAGAAGATCAAAGTCGATACCTCCGCGCTCCAGAGCTCGAAGGAACTGGGAAAACGGAAAAGAGAGGACGAGAATATTGTGCCCACGACCGCCACAAAGGATGTTAGTACGTCGCAGAATCAGAAGTCGGATTCTGAATTGTCAGGCGACGAGACAGACGACTCCTTTGTCGATTCGAAAGGGACTACTAAGCGAAAGCTTCCCGAGACTGCTTCTGCACCACCGATTCCCGCCCCAGCCGTTGGTGGCGGTCTCAAACGTCCTCTGGAACTCGGTCCGGACGGTTTCCCAGTTCTGAAGAAGCGGAAAAGAGCGCCCAAGGCCAAACCGGTGGTCGTATCCGTGCCAGAGGTTCCATGGGAAGGGTTCGATTCAGATGATGGAAATGATAGTGCTGGTAGCAGCGATGAAGAGCCGGAAGACTCGGAAGGCGATGCCGAAAAAGAAACTGTGCAGGATGGAGAAAAAGACACATCTTCTGACAATAATAGAAGTGATGAAGAGGATAGCGGCAGTGATAATGAGGAAGAGGAGGAAGAAGACGAAGAAGACGGGGAGGAGGAGGAGGATGAGGAAGATGAGTCGTTAGCACAACCCCGAATCAAGCCTCGCCAGTCCGCGTTCAAAGAGTGGGCAAGACAACAAATTAATGAGGTTGTCGGCTTCAAACCTTCTGGGCCCATTACAGCAGAGGAGCAGCCGTTCGTTCCTGAATCCAAGCGGCCCGTGAGGAACACTGTCGCTGAAGAGGAGCCGCTTCCTCTAGAGCTGCAAGTCACCAAAGGCGATCCAAACCGCAAGGCATTCAGTGTGCAAGTTGACCGTTCGGAAGAAGTTCAAAATTCACGCTTAGGTCTGCCCGTCGTCGGTGAAGAACAGAAGATAATGGAAGCCATCTACAACAATTCATCCATCGTCATCTGGGGTGCTACTGGTAGCGGAAAGACCACGCAACTTCCTCAGTTCTTGTTCGAGGCCGGTTATGGACACCCCGACAGTCCCAACCCGGGTATGATTGCAGTGACACAACCCCGCCGAGTTGCTGCCGTCAGTATGGCCAAGCGTGTGGCCGATGAGCTGGGACAGTATTCCGACCGGGTCGCTTACCAGATTCGATTCGAAAGCAACGTCTCCAGCAAAACCGCCATCAAGTTCATGACCGACGGTATCCTTATTCGCGAGATTGCCGAAGACTTCGCTTTGAAGAAATACTCTGTTATCGTAATCGACGAGGCCCACGAACGGAGCGTCAACACTGATATCCTGATTGGAATGGTTAGCCGCATCATTGACCTGCGGAAAGCCATGAGCCAAGAGGATCCCTCCATCAAACCCCTCAAGCTCGTAGTCATGTCTGCGACTCTGCGGATCTCTGATTTCACGCAGAATCCAAGTCTCTTCCGTCAAGGCCCGCCGCCACTAGTACAAGCAGAAGGCCGTCAGTACCCTGTGACCATACACTTCGCGCGACGGACACATCGCGACTATGTTGAAGAAGCCTACAGAAAGGTCTGCAGGGGCCACCGCAAGCTACCTCCCGGAGGCATGCTCGTGTTCCTCACTGGACAGAACGAGATCAGGCATCTAGCTAAGCGGTTGAAGCAGACCTTCAAGCCCACACAGCGGGGAGAAGCTACACAGGCAAAAGTACAACTCTCCGCAAACGATGCACCACTCGAAGCGGAGGATCTGGACCTGGGGGGTGCAGACTTGTCTCATCCTGGCAACGAGGATGATGATAGTGACCTCGAAATCACCGGCTTGGATGAGAATCCCGAGGAAGACGAAGAGTTCAATCTCGGGGAAGAGGCGATGGATTCCTCAACTCGAGTGCATGTCTTGCCGCTCTACTCTCAGCTGCCCACAAAGGAACAACTGAAGGTTTTCGAACCGCCACCGGAGGGTTCTCGTCTTATCGTTCTGGCGACCAACGTCGCCGAGACCAGTCTTACAATTCCCGGCATCAAGTATGTCTTTGATTGTGGGCGAGCCAAAGAAAAGCAATACGATCTAGAGACCGGGGTGCAAAAGTTCCAAATCGGTTGGATCAGCAAGGCTAGTGCAAACCAGAGAGCTGGTCGAGCAGGTCGAACCGGACCAGGTCACTGCTACCGACTCTATTCGTCCGCGATCTACGAAGGTGAATTCGCCGAATACACTGACCCTGAAATCTTAAGAACACCCATTGAAGGCGTTGTGCTTCAGATGAAAAGCATGGGCCTACATAACGTGATCAATTTCCCCTTCCCTACACCTCCTAGTCGGCAGGGTCTGGCCAAGGCCGAGAAGTTGCTGAAGAACCTCGGAGCACTCTCCGCGGACGGTAAAATCACTCAGATCGGCCATCGCTTGTCGACGTATCCGCTATCACCGCGGTTCAGCAAAATGCTTCATATCGGCCACCAGCACGGCTGCATGCCCTATGTGATTGCGCTTGTCTCCGCCCTAGCGGTGGGAGACTTGTTCATTCCTGAAAACCAAATCGATCCAGCTCCATCAAAGGAAGAGGACAAGGGTGACGGGGTTTATAAGAACTCCGATCGTTTAGAGGACACGGCTCGAGAACAGCGCCACAAGGACTACGCGAGAGCACAGCGGCTTTTTAGCAAGCATGATGATACTTCTGACGCTTTGAAGTATTTGTCCGCGATCTGCGCCTACGCTTATGCTTCGAATGGGGACTCATTCTGCGATCAGATGTTCCTGCGGGCAAAGGCATTCAAAGAGGCCACGCAACTTCGGCAACAGTTGACCGATATTGTGCGCGCAAACAACCCTGGTCTGATTGGGGCGTATGAGCCGCGTCTACCTGAGCCAACGGATAAGCAGATCAAAGCGCTGAAGCAAATCGTGACCGCTGGGTTCATCGACAACGTTGCAATCCGCGCCGATCTGGCACCGGTTCCGCCGGAGATGGACCGGACACCGAAGAGAGCCATCGATGTCCCATACCTGACGCTCTTCAGATCTCGAGAAGGAAGGGCGACAGAACTTCAGGAGAAAGCTGTCTACGTGCATCCGTCTTCTGTTCTTGCCCGCCTTTCACCAAAGGAAATGCCGCAATACCTGGTTTACTCTCATCTCCAACAATCAGCGCCTTCGGTGCTGTCTGATCAGGTCCCGAGGATCCGAATGTATCCTCTTGCGGCGCCGAGCGGACTGCAGCTCTCTGCTATCGCGCACGGCACGCCGCTCATCGAATACGGCAAGCCAATCGGCAAGATAGAACCCATGGACGGGGTCCCGCAGCGACGAGCATGCTGGGTCATTCCATCGCTTGTTGGCGAAGCTGGCGGCACCTCTTGGCCCTTACCGGCCAAGAAGGTCATCCAACGAAAAGATATAAAGGATGGCTGGGTTATCGAAAAGTTCGCCACCTAGATGTATATAGATTTTGACAGGCTGGAAGCAAGGATAGACAATAGTCATGCTTGATGAAATACATGCATACCGTTCAATAATGCCCTTTTGTCATCCCGACCAAAAAGGAAATGCAGCATCACCTCAACACCCTAAACGCCATGGTAACCCATATGAAGAAAACAACTCAACCTAATACCGCTCCCTATCCCTCTTCCTGGGTTCGTAATCCTTCCTCCCACTCGAGATCTGCCCCGTCTCCGTATCCTCCCGAATCCCCAACGCCTTCTTAAACCGCTCGCTCTCCTCAATCTTCGCCTCCGCAAGCTCATGAACTTGATACGTCTTGAACTGCCTCCTCTCTCTCGGCGGCACCTCCCGCTCCCTATCCCTAGGCCCACGCCTCCACCCCCTGCGCTCCCTCCCCTCATCCCTCTCCCCATCCCCCGCATCACCCCTCCGATTCTCCTCCTCCTCCATCTCCTTCAACAACCTCGCCCTTAGCGCCTCACACCGCTCCTCAATCTCCTCCTCCGACAACACCTTCCCCTCGCCTTTGCCTTTACCCTCCTCCTCAATCCGCTCATTCTCCTCCTCAAGCCTCTCCCTCTCCTCCATAACCTTCACCTCAACCGCGCGCCGCCGATCATGCTCCAGAATCTGCTTATCGGGCTGCCTCTGCTTAAACCCGCGGTTGGAGTCGTTGGTATTCGCGCCTGAAACGGGCGGGTACGGCGCGCCGTAGCCTGCGTTGCGCGGCTTCATGAAGGCGTAGTTGCGTTGGACGTAGCCCGAGGTACCGCTTCCGCGGGGGGTGGAGAGGCCGACGTTTGAGGACATGGTTGATGGCTATAAGATTGGGAATTGATGTGTGGTTTATGGCGGGTGCGAGAGAAGTAGCGGTTCTGCAGAGTTGTTTGTGGAAGTCCGACCGCCGTGAGAGCGGTCGTGAGAGTGGATGGATGTTTTCTGGTCGAGGAGGACAGGAACGAAGAAACTGTGAAGCGGAGTAACTTCAAATGTTGAGCAGGACGGAGTAATGCGCTAGATATTGAGAATGAGGTGGCTGTGAGAGTTATAAGACACTCTGCGCAGCGTAATGCGTCCGGTAGAATGGACTTGTGACTAGTGGCAAGCTCCAGTTTCTCCGTACCTGAAGATATTATGGTCACGTGATGGTTACCCTTGATAACCACTTGGGCCCATTTCCAACATGTTTCCTCTACATTAAGGATATGAATCGTTCATATCAGCTTTGCAAGCAAACGCTTTTCATTTGAACAGACTGTATAGCAAGATAGAAAAATCACCTCATGCGCCAGGCAAGTCTCATGTAATCTACCTATTTCCAGATTCCTGCATATGCCCATGATCCCGTATCGGAGTTTCGCCAGGTCAGTCAAGCGCGATATTCCAGTATCCCTAGCTCACCGTTGAAGACGCCGAACCCTCCTATTTGGACAAAGAAAGAACCATTCACAAACTTCTCGAGACATATCCTCATTTTCATCACATCACAATTTCAAACACAAGACGAAGACAAACGATTAAGAATGTAGGAAGGTCGAACATGAACCAGTGAAGCTCCCACCAGGACCCTTGAATTTTGACGCCGTCATGCCATGAACAATAATGGCTGGGGAGAAGTATCGAAGAAAGAAAGCCGGAAACTCATATATCCCTCAGGGAGTTCCCTGTATGTATACGCCCATATTAAAAATAGAGTTGGGGTTTCGACTCATTTAAAGACATAAAAGGAGCAAATATTCGCACGAAGGAAATGGAGAAAATTAAACAAAGTGCAGAGTCTGAGGTCTGAAGTAGCTTTAGGTGGATCCGGACACTGACACAGAGCCACTGGGGGCGGCAGAGGCAGATTCGGATACCGACAAAGGAGTCACCGTGCTTTTTGCAAGGTTCTTCGACTCAGCAGGACCGTGTGTATGACCCTGGTTGTCAGTGGGAGGAGGGGTAGGCGGAGCCGCGCCGACAACAGGAGCTCGGCTGTCCTCTAGATCGTTGACCAGGCGCTTGCTTGGCTGAGGGGAGGATTTGTGGGAGTGAGGAGGAGTCGTGGACGAAGCCGGAGGCAGGGAATTAGCACCCAGCGTCGCAGAATCGAAAATGAGTTTTTCGATCGCAACGATCTGCTTTCCATAGCTGAATTTCTTAAGCTGGCTGAGCAAAGGCCGGATTTGGTCGATGAGAGCCTCTCTTTCCTCGCCCTTCAGCTGACCAAGCACCTTTTCTAAAGCTAGGGTTAGCGATTCCATACATCGAAACGAGGGGCCGGAAAGTACTCACGAATAACGTAGTTTCCGTACTGATCACGCATCAAACCCAAGAGAGGGCTCTCGCCTCTCTCGTTCGCGGATGTCAATGTGCTGATGATCTGCCGACGCTGCGACTCTTCACCAAATTCGATGCTCTTTTCGACGACATTGCTCGCAAATTTGTGCTTCGAATACATGAGTAATTGCGACAGTACAACGTTGATCATACGGGATCGATCCTTCTCCTCGCCATTTTCGATCACGTGTTGAATGACATAGTTTCCGAACTGATCTGGGATAAGGTGAGCAGTGCAAGCATGAAGCTCAGCCAAGATGGATTCGCGGTCTTCTTCTTCACAGTGCTCAAGCATGCGCTGGATGACCCGGCATCCATATGGGTGCGCAGCCAGCCTGCTCACTTGTCCCTTGAAGGCGTTGATGATGAATTGCACGTATTGGGATGGGACTCTTTCAATGGCCTTCTGAATGACATGGTTACCATTCTGGTCACGGACACACTTCAGCACGTGATTCTCGAGCTCCTTGACCATGGATGCCTGCTGGTCGGTAAGGATATGTTCCAACGCCTAATCAACCATTAGCCTTAGATGCACGGTAAGATCCAACCTTTGGCGTGAAGTAGCCTTACCTTTTGGACAACGCGACACCCATACATCTGGGTGGACAGTGCAAGCACATGGCCCTTCATTTGATTGGCAAGGATCTTTTTCTGGGATTGGTTGCCATGTTCGAAGAGCTTTTGGACAACGTAGTTGCCAAACACGTCTGTCATCAACTGCAGGCAGTTGGGCTGAATTTCGCGGAACACTTGCTCTTTCTCGTCGCTATTCGCTGTCTCCAGCTTCTGTTGAATGAATCTTGAACCATGTTGATCGCCACTGAACTCAACAATGTGATTGTAAATGTCCTGCAGGGGTTATTAATATTTATTTTAGAGCCTGAGAATAGTAGGGGATAACGGAAATACATACCTTGAGCTCGTATCGTTTATTTCCCTTGCTATTCGCTCGAAATTCCTCCAAGAGTGGGCTCCGCACCACTTGGGCAGGGTCTTGATCACGATGGCCCCTGGGGATGATACCAGCAGAGCCCAGTCCACCAAGCTGCGCGACAGGATAGAATCCTGACAGGGCGTTGAGCCTTGCTGCTTGATATCCCGCAAGATCATACGCAGGAGCATTATATGGAATACGTTGCAGAGAACTTGCAGCACCGTGGGCAAGATCCTGATCGTGCTGCATAGCACGCAACTTCCGCTCCAAGGCTAGCGCCTGGTTTTCACTCAGTCGGGAGGCAGACCCATTCCGATAATGTGACCCAGGGACCGCGCCGGCCTCGAGAGCAGAATAAAAGTTGCTCTCCATCCGCGCGAGATCTGTGGGAGAAAGTGAACCTTCACCAAGACGGGATCGGCCGGCGTGGTGTCCTAATGGCAACTCGGGCAAACCATCTCCCGCGTATCCCCCGACTGCTTCATAGCTGGATTCATCGGCAGTGCTCTGATATTTGAAGCGTTGCAATGACCCATCATAGGACGAGTGGGACAGGTAGGGCGGACGGCTTGCTGGGTGGCCGGAGAAGCCACCTTCATTCAGCTGAAGCTTATTGATTCCAGCACTCAGGTCCATGGTGGAGCCTCCAAAGCGGCCCTCAAATCCCTGGCTTTCAGAATGAAACGACGGGTGGGAGGCATGGGTGGGCCTCTGAGATGTAACTGATGCAGAGTTATGCGACGCATGCGCAAAACCGTTACGAGCTAACGGCTGCGACATGGTGTCTGGCAACGTCTGTGGTAAACTAGACATTGTGAGAGACCCAGTTACCTCATCGGGCCGAGTCGTGTCGAGAGTGGTAAACCCTTGCTTCATAGGAAATCCCGTTCCAACTGGGCTTCCTCCAAAGGCAGAGGAGTTGGGATGCCGTCTACCGTCGCCACTCCGGAGCCCACCAAAGTTGCCGAATGACAGCCCGTCTCCAGATGGAGAGATCCCGTCAGTTCCAGCGTTCAGGTAAGTTTTGTGGTTCCCTCCTCCAGCGGACGAGCCGATTCCGGAAGATCTAGGTATGGAGAAATACGACGATGAATCGGCGGTCTCCGACAGAGCGGGTGCACTCCTGTCATTGGGCCTTGTCGAAATGGGTGAAGCAGTCATGCCGTTGTTTTGGCCTCTGGACAAGGAAGCCGACGTTGTGTTCACTGTGTTCCAGGGCAGATTCGGCCGACTACTCCATCCGTCAGATTCGGAGGAAGGCAGTAAGGAGCCGGACCCTGATTTTCCTTCGAAAGCAGTTTCCGCAAGATTCTGGTCTTCAGGTTATACCGTCAGTTCAATGGTTCTAGGCAGGGACAAAATAGAAATATCGCGAGCTCGATCCATCAACTCACCATCGAATCCACTTCCCAGGTTGTCGCCCCAGATGTTTGAATTCCAGCTTGACTTTCCAGCCCCGAAACCCTTGCCCATACCTGCGTGAGGCCCTCGTGATCGGTCACTGTTCATACCCGATGCGGACATGTTTGTAGCTCTGTTTGATCGTACCTGTATCGCAGCAATCAATGGTCTGTCCGACTTAATCCTGCCATTGAGACCTACATTATGTACCGTGGTTGAGTTTGCTGCCATGGCAGAGGCCATTCCACTGTCACCACCAAGGATAACAGATCAACAAAAAAGAAAAATAAAAAAAAAAAGTATCCTGACGGGCCGCAAAATATTTGCAAGTAATCAAGCAATATCAATATCGCCCTTCTATTGTTGCGCACGAATCACACAGACCCGTCACAAGTGAAAGATATCACGAAGCAAAAGAAGAATAATATATGCCAACCCGTATTTGCAGATGGGCACGAGCTGCCTGCAATGGCGGAGGAGAAGGTATAAAGCTGCACGAGGATCAGTCATACGATTAGCCAAGCGATCTTCGGGAAATTCAAGCAGCACCTCCCTGCTGTCCAAGATGAAAGGATTCCTTTGGGGGGAAACTTACCGAGAGAAGAGAAGAAAGGGGAAGTAAAGAGAAGAGGTGAGGAAAGGGATGGGTAAGAGGGAGAGAGAAAGAGAATATGATGGTCGTTTACTCGAAAACAGCAATACGGTCAAGCAATGTACAAGACTATACAAGGGACCGAAGGGAGAGGGAAGGGAGAGAGATAGACGGCAGATGAGAAAGCGAGAAATGCGGAGCGGAGAAGCAGGCCAACGAGCTTCAACGCAAGGTGACAAGCACTAAGGAAGAAGAATCTCCCTTTTCGTTTGCTAGAGCAACGCTCAGCAAGTAGCCGTCCTTCAAAATTGCCGATTGTGGGAGTATGTGTCTCGTGTGTCGTGAACGTTACCACGCTCCGTGCATGCTCCAGGAACCTCGAACTGCGCAGATTGCCCTCATGTGCCCAGTGGAGGAGATACAGACACCGGTGTGTTGCAATAGCGACGAACGGCCGTAGGGGGGTTGTGGTTGTAATCAGACAAGCGTGAGGGAGGGAGCTTGGATGGTTCGCAGCGGCAAGGGGTCTGTGGGAGTGGAGGGGAAAACCGAGTGTTATTGCAGCCGGTACGGTAGGTAGGAATGTGCTCGTTGCGCAAGTGGGCGAGGAGAGCAGACGTTATGAGTGGACCGTTCGAATGGTGAGAATGTGGACGAAAGACCAAGCACGGCAATCAATGTAATCCAGCTGTCACACAGACGAGGCAAGCATGACACGCCGCCGCCAATCTGCTCGAAGCGGGTCAATCTGTATTGTAAGGATTCCGACTGCGATATATCTTTCTCAAGGACCGTAAATTAAACAAGGATATGATATTGACCGTTTGAAGGGGGCCGGAGTAAGAAGGATAAAGGCAAGGTTGGAGAGCCAGATAGCTTAGCTCTGGTGGGAAAAAAAGATAGTGAAGGAAAAAGACCGATCAAGCGTGCAGAAATAATGGTAAGACAGCAAATTATTAAGACGAACTGCCAATACGGACGTAATAAGGACAAGAGAAGGGGGAATCTGGAGGAGAAACAGAAAGAGAGAAGAAAAGGGAAAAAGCAAAGAAGAAATGAAGTCTTTTGCTGGGATGATAGGTAGACTACCTAGATAAGCTGCTGCTGTTGCTGCTGCTATGGAAAGGTTCCAATAGCAGGAAAAAAGATGCTGCGTGTCTTGGAAGAAAGACTAATGGGCCTAAAAAGTAAGGTAGGTAAATTTCGTATGTAATTGTAATACTGTTACGCTTACAGGATATTCCAGCATACCTAAAGTTAGGCGCCTTGAATTTCAGGGCATACTTAGACTACGCATAGAGTTACTGGGGGACTGTGGATACCTCAGGCTCAAGGCCGGCAAGGCTGTTTCATTGGCGATCAGTAATGATACGGTATTGATTGCAGCAATACAGATATGACACCACCCACCCCGGCGACTCTGTCGATCCCAGATTGAGTGTTCCATAAGTGTTTCTGGTATCGCAAGAGGTATCGATTGATCTTTCAGTTATGGTACATACCTTTGTTGGGTTATCCTTACCTAAATTTTAAAGTGTAAGTATCATAAGTAGTTCATTGATGTCCCCGTGAGTTGATCAGGATATCTGGTTCTGATTGTCTTAGCACCTTTCCAGACAACCGCCAGATCTGGGGCCGCCCGAAATTATGCTCCCGCCGCCTCTTGTTTAGGCTTCAATCAAGGCGGGTCCCCTCGTCTTTTGCTGGTATGACGGAGAACAAGGTGATGAGGATGGACCATCATTGGCTATACGGGGTTGATTGAGTGGAATCTGCATAGGTGGAGGAGACCTTGTACAACAATGGTTCTATTTCGCTGGTCTTGAAATCTTCCGTTCTCACCACACATGGATCGATCAGTGCCTTCAGCCTGGTGAAATCGTCTGAAGCTCAGCGAATAGGTTGACCGCCAGATTGAGGCCATGGTTTGAGAGGCAGAGGCATTCTTATATAGCATGTACGTAATTTATGTACGCAAAGGGTGGAAGATAGTCCAGACTGCCCGCCTCAATAGCTTACTAGGTTCAGTCCGTAGGTAGCGGTTTGTTTGTGTATGGGACAATGGCAACTCTCAGTAGTCATTTGGTCGGACATACTTTCCTGACTTTTCGTATTCGAATTCTCTCTCAGATCAGCCATGGTTCATCAAGGCTCGGATAATACAAAGTATCTTCTGAGTCAACTCGAATCCTATCATCACCATAGAGTCATCGTCTTCTGATATTAGAGTAGGTAGTCAATCCCTATGGATAGACTCTTGCACTAACACAACTGTGTTGACAAGGCGGGTGAGAAGGTTAAGCAGCGCCTCTCAGCCCAACCGATCGGATCCACTAGACTAGCCTTGATTTTCCTCCATCGTATTCTGATCATTCGTCAGTTGTCAATCGAGAGTCCTTTCAAGGAATCATCCGATTTGCCCTGAGGCCATCATTTCTATTTCTGGGGGTCACATGGATGGGGCCTTGAATGTATCGTTGCAGATTTTTTTGAATGAAAGATCCGTATGAGGGAATCTGGATAGGCGGAAACTGGAGAAAGTTTTGATGAAATTGAATGTCTGCCTAGGACCTGCTGTTACGCAACTGTTTCATAGAGGTCTGCAGCTTCATCATTGGCAAATCCTCATTATGGTTAAGGTACTTCCAAATCCAGTGACCTTGAATTGACAACCTCAGGTACATGCAGAATGGTACCTTACCTACTGGTCCAAGTTAAACCCAGCACCCATGTTGGACATCATTTTGTGAATTTCTTCCTCGGAGCTCAATCTACTTACTCTGCTTTTCTCGTCAATATTATCATCGTACATACCTGCACTATTGACCTGAGCAGCATCAACACTGAGACTTGCCGTAAGTTCGTGCCAACTCATGGTCGGAGTGGATTAGGTAAAGTTCTGAGTTTTGATCCCTCGAACCTAAAGCCCCTTACATATACAATAGTAACAACCATGGTGTGTTTATCGCTCGACTCTTTGGCCCATAGTAAGTACAGCTGCGATCCAGGGAACCCATCCTTATCCTCATGTACTGCATCATGACTTCCTCTTATCGGATCTGGCCCTCTTGATGCTTCGTGACCACTCTATGTACTAATAATGATGTTCTTTGCAGTGCATCACCGTGCTCTTCCACAGTGTCCTCTGCTCTACGCTTCCACTAAGAGCTCACATACCATTGGATCCGCATAGTCATCCCTTCCATTACGATAGGACAAAGTCATAGACTCAATTGAGCCTTGCGTTATTTTCCTCATCTATTCCGTGGCACTAACATTCTAGATAAAGGATAATAATGATGAACATGATGGTCACCTATCACTATGACTATCGCTATGGTGCTGATAAGCTTGAACACGCAAGTCCCTTGCCTAGTCAAGAAAACTGTTATCAACCCCGGATTCTGATCGAGACACGAGTATACATTCAAAGGTGCTCGTGTCAACAAGCGAAACATTTTCGAGGTGTGTTCAAGACATGTGGGTACTCTCCCGGAAAGTTATGCATCCTTTGCATTCCATAAGGTAGTTTCCGTTCTGAGTACGTGTTGTCCATACACAAAGCGTTCTTTCTCTGGCTCATAGATTCTTAGGTGTAGATATTTCGAATGATGTTGCACTCGAACCAACGGTCAGTCATTCAAAAGCAAGGGAGCTTGAGTCTGGACCGGTGCTGGAGGATACGCAGGACCCTAGGAGGTCATTGTAGCGTATTTGGACAAGCAAATATGGCTACAGACCGGTGAAGAAGATCGTCGGGAGGTTATCTGGATAAGGAAATTTGTCTACACGATGCCTCATTTCCAATACTATCTTGGACACGTAGGACGCGCAGAACCATCAACGATGACGACTCGAAAGAATTACTAACTTCAGCTGAGAAGACATGGAAGCAATTTGCTCGGATCTCCTTTGAGCAAAGATCATTACTTACCATGTTTGATACTGGGTAGATAGAGCCTCATATATATTGAACACAGAAGTGGGCTCAAGCTTAGACCTTCATAGTCCGGTCATCATGCGTTTCCTCCAGTTGTCAAGTGAGCTATACATCCAAACAGGGCATGGACCTACTGATAGAAGACTATTCCCAGAGATTATCAAATTCGGATCTGTAGAATAATCGTTCTGGAGTGGAAGGGTTCAGGGTTCTTCTCCGTAAGTGCTCAAAACTGTGGACGCTTTACGCGCCTCGGCATCAATCCTACCACTGCTCTGTACTTTGAAAGACATTCAATGGGTCCTTGAAAACACCCGCTAGTTCATCCGGTCAATAACATATGGGTTGTTGGAGCCGATCTTCTCAGGTACAAACATGAAGGGTTGGTTATTAGGATGTCCTCACTTCCCTCGTGTTAAACGTTCCTGTGCTCTAACATATATGTGCTGTGGCGGCCTCATAGTATAATCTGCTCTGAGTCGCGACGGTTGTAAACCATAGATGCCTATCATGCCCAACGAGCAATACAGTATTTCATTAGGATATTTATCCTTGAATAAATATTTACAGAATCTCCATTCAACACAGCTATTACCAATTCATTGTTGTGCTTCTAGGCCAGGCTTACACGTGGTGCTTGTACTGGTATTTATGCTTAAATGTCTGCTCCAAACACTGTACAAAATGTTTGATTCATAGGATCTCCTTAGATGATAGACCTTAGTCTACAGTACGAAGTGGACTGGAACAGTCTGGAAGATAATAAACAAGCCCAATAAAGCACCTGATGTCATTGTGGTTGTTGTGAACCCTATCTTCTGTGAATACTGCAAGAATTTATCCGTCCATACTGAGTAGAGTGAGAAGACTGCAGGGCTTTGAATGTGAGTGACGACACTTGTCCCTCGCAAAGTCAAATGCGCAAAGGTCTGTCTTCTATGGAAGTTCCGCTGAAATTTCGGAAAAGACAAACAGACTCGATCCTGGACAAGTCTTCAGAGAATCACAGGAGGGAAATCCTTAGGAAGCAAGTGTCCAACTGTCTTAAGTATGCACTATTCTCTTAAACACCCATAACTGGACAAATCTGACAGTGGAAAGATGACCAAGCAAATGGCCCTTTTTTTCAGGGGCAGAAAACAAGAAAGCCACAAGCAAAAGAAAATGCCTAGGATTCAATAGTCAGCCCAGAGAGATAATATTAGCACACACCTATTTTAGCGCCCTTCCTTACGGAGAAAACCCATGTCAATCTATGGGACATGTGACGAATAAGCTTGATGAACAGTTGGCGTCAGGGACAAAGGCTTTCTTATTGGCTGAGTGCTTACGATGGGGAAATTACACCCGCTCTTAGCGGCAACGCCGAGCGAACCAACAAGAGATGAAGCAAAACACGGTGCGAATCAACAAACAAACGAGGAAACACTGGAACCAATGCAGCGTGGGCTCCTTCTTCTTTAGTGACGGAGTAACAACTGGTCACTAGAACTCTTGGAGCAAGCCTCTATGGGTTTAGTCTTTCCACTAGACTACAGAATGACCCCACTTGACAGGTTGTCTGCCTAAGGGAAAGAAAAGTACCTTACCCTTGCGGTCGGGAGTCTGGACCTCTAAGACTGAACACTAAGGCTCTAGGCGCCCTTGCGCCCCGTTTCCCTCGAGCCGGACTGGTCGGCTGTGCTGCTGACCGCTGGCCTTCCATCCTCCTGCCTCCCCAACTCAAGTCCTTCCCTTCCCTTCAGTCTCTCATTTTTCTTCCCTTGTCATTATTGTTTTCATCCCCCCATACCAACCCCTCTCCCATTCTTCCTCCTTTCTCACTCCATCACGTTCTCTCTCTAACCCAAGCAGGTGCCAGCTTCACTCTTTCAGCTGTTCACCTTGCTGTCCGTTCCTTTATCATCGCCGCCGATCAAGTCGGTCTCTACACTTCGGCCGATCGACTCACGACCCGACCACAACTACCCACCCGATTCATTCTCTCCTTGGGCTTCTGAATACACTCGAATAAGATTCCTCAATATCGACTGGCAGGAACTTTTTCGGATATAATGTAAGTGATGATGGAGAGACTGCCTGATGTCCTTGAAATGGTCATTGATGAGAAGGGAAATGTGACAGCACGACTTCTTTTTTGGATTAAATTCACTCATTCATCGAATACTCGAGCTCTTAAACAGCCTGCAAGAATCGGAGTCGAGACGCGTCACTAGGGAACACCTGTCCATCAACATCAGCAAAGATGTTCATCAAGCTTGTGACTCGCGGCGACAGCAGCGACAGCGATGACAATAGTTCACTTGCCCCCGCAATGATTGATCTATTGATTTCTCTCTTGGTTCTCATTCTACTCGGCATTGTATTAGTCGCTACTCTTCTGGTCCTGCGACGAAAGCGTCAAAATCAGATGAACTCCGAACTCCCAGTTCATAATGGGCAGTGCTCGCCCAATCATCGTCGTCTCACGATCTCCGCATCTTCAAACTCGAGAACACAGTCTATTCTGGTGTACGATGAGAAGCGCAGCTTGATCGAGAACTCGTCTAGCCCTCCACCCAGTCCGGTCCCTGAAATCCGCATTACGTTCCCCGAGGAGGAAGACGAGTCTGGAAAGCGCAAGTCTGGCCGTGTTGTAGTGGTGAGAATTAGTGATGCCGGTGCCGTTGGGTTGGAACCATGCAATGAAGAGCTTCCACCTTATCAGACCAGCGACGCTGAACGTTTCCAATCCCTGGACATCGAACGCATGGGCGGTCTCAAGGAGAAAGATGAATTGAAAAGATGGTCTTGAATTGCCGACCGCCGAGCGCCGACCGGTCTTTGAGGTGACCTGCGTATCTCTCCACCGAACTGATACCCAAAAGAATCGATTACTTTAAACCTTTCCATCCTTCGACGACACCGACTTCTTTCAATACATGACGATATTCTGGCGAAAATCTGCCCTGTCTTCCTGTCTGCGCCTCTTGACCATTACCGGTTTGCCTTTTTGTTTTCGACTTGCACATACGCGAATAGTCCGTCGATCCTACACTCTACACCTATTAACTCTTCCGGTCATCCGACTATACTGATGCTCGCGAGGACAATGTCATCGGCCGGATCGACTGGAAGAGTTACCAGATCGAAGGCTTACCGAAGCTAAATTGTGTATAGCAAAGGGTTGCTTCTTTTTTTTCTCTCTGCATTGCCATATTGGGATCTCTTACTACCTGGCCTTCTCGCTTCCATTGGCGTTCATCTCTTGTGCCTGGTCACTTGTGGTCCTCTCAGCCCTGCCACGTCACTAGGGTTGAAGGACGTAATGCACGCGGGTTTTCACTTTTCTTTCTTGGAGCCTCTCTCTTCCTTCTCAACCCCAGCTTTTATTTCTACCATTCTTCTTTCCCCCTTTACTTTCTCTATACTACTTTTATGCTTCTTTCATCCCTTGCAATTCTCGGTTTGCCTTTAGGGTGTCATACAACTGGATAATGTATGTAACTAGTCCGCTTTACATTACGTGGCTGCTTTCCATAGCGTGAGCCTGAATGGATGTCATTACCTGTACAGATAATCTATAAATGATCCATGAATAGTCTGTAGATCATGTTCACTCTTTGATAGTCACTTACTTTTGACAGTAAACAAAACCCCAGATAGGGCAATATGGCCCACCCATGGCAGGGTTTTTTGAATGTTCCGCGCCGAGCCGACCAATGACGCCTGGCACAAAGCTTGCATGAATACCTCGCTACCTCGCTACCTAATTGGGGGTCGCCGAAAGCGCCGAACTCCCGACGTCACGGGCGGCAGGAGATTTTTGGGAGGGTCCGGACAATCTGAACTCATCGTTCTGCTGGCCTTTCGTTCTTTTTTCTTTTACTAAGCTCATAATCGGCAAGATCAATTGACAACAAGTCTCTCATTATTACGGTTTCATTTGTTCTATTCGTTGTATTTGAGCTGTCATTGTAGCCATGAACGTACTTTGAGTCGGCTTCGATGGGAGAGCACACTGGCCAGCTCAGATAGTGACTTATAGGGTACACCTACTTTCTTTTTGGTTTTTTAATTCTCACTCTGTTCCTCAGATACTGAACTCAGTCCTTACAATATCAATGAAGTCTCTTGAGTGATCCAATTGCCTCGGAGCTTCTCGCATCGGAGGCCACTCTAGCACTTGCAGGCGTCTGCCAATATATTGCTCGACAATACCCCCTCCCACAACGACGAAAGCTGCGGGCAACTTTAACTGTTGGATGAACTAGATTTCATTCTACTCTGACCCGCGTGCACACAATGGCCTCGACGACAACCTCTGGGGCCGGCTATAATCGTCCGAGCTCCAAAGGCTCGCGACCTACAGCAGCTTCTTCCCCTGGAACGTCTTCGCCGCGGGTTTCCGAACCAAGTGACCTGACAACACGGCAGCAACTGCGGCCGGGAAAGACGACTAAAGCGCCGGTGGACAAGACGAAGGAATTTGAGCGCGCCTTCACAATAAAACATTTAGGAATACTCGGTGTGTTCGGCTGGATACTGTAAGCTTTCCCCCTTTTGCTCAGAGGTTTTTTTGGTCTTTATTGGATACCGTGAGCTGACTGGTCAAAATGATCCTAGGCTTTTGCATGTTGCTGGCATCTTCTTTTTTACAAAAGGTTTCCTTCTCACTCGGATGGTCTTGGAAAATAAATCGGCTTGCGATGTTCTTCCTTTCGACGATGCTTCTTCGTCTTCATCAGCCAGTAAAGGAAAGCGAGGATGCTGGCATGAAAAGTCATTTGACAAGGCTATTGTGATCATTATAGATGCATTGCGGTACGACTTTACCGTACCTTTTGTACCAGGAACGGAAAGTGAAACAGCGCACCTGTTTCATAACAACATACCAGTTTTGTACGAAACGGCCGTCAAGTCTCCCGAGAACGCTTTCTTGCTTCCATTCATTGCGGACCCGCCGACCACGACATTGCAACGACTCAAAGGACTGACGACCGGCACTTTACCTACATTTGTTGATGCTGGCTCCAACTTTGCCGGAACGGCAATCGATGAAGATAACCTCGTTGCGCAGCTACACGCGGCAGGCAAGACCTTGGTCCACCTGGGAGACGATACCTGGCATGCTCTTTTCCCTGGCTACTTCGACACTGCTCTGACACGGCCTTTCGATTCCTTCAATGTGTGGGACTTGCACACTGTTGACAATGGAGTCAACGATCATCTTTTCCCGCTGTTGCATCCTGAGAACTCGACAAAATGGGATGTCATTTTCGGTCATTATCTCGGCGTCGATCATGCTGGGCACCGATATGGACCAGACCACCCGGCTATGGCCGCAAAACTCCGCGAGATGGACCAAGTAGTCCGAGACATCATTGCCAAGCTAGATGACAAGACACTTTTGGTGGTCATGGGTGATCACGGAATGGACTCCAAGGGCGACCACGGGGGCGAATCGAATGACGAAGTTGAGGCGGCTCTCTGGATGTATTCCAAGAAAGCAATCTTCGGCCGCACGAGTTGGGAGACCGCTAATCCTCCAAGAACCGCACGGGAACGGTTCATTCCCCAGATAGACCTCGTACCCACTCTGTCACTTCTTCTGGGGATGCCAATCCCCTTCAACAACCTTGGTTCTCCGATTGAGGAGGCTTTCATCGGAGTTGGGGGTAACGGTTGGAAAAATCTTGCCACAGTAAACCGCCTGACCTCTGCACAGATCAGACGGTATCAGCACGAGTACACATCCTCGCATGGTGCGGCTGAAGCCCAGTCACTTGGATCAGAGGGGCTCTGGGAGGCCGCAGAGAGCGCCTGGCAGCAGCTCTCCAGAGCTGGTAAATCGAATGTGGCAGCTCCGCGTTCGGCTTCTGAATTGCATCACGAGTACCAGCGGCACGTCTTGCATATCTGCCGTGGGCTATGGGCGAAGTTTGACGTCTCCAGCATGTTGCAGGGCATCGCAATTCTTTCTGCAGCGGCCGTCCTTCTCGTCTTCTACGCACGAGGTATGAAAGCCGCCCGAACAGAACTCACTCAGTCTCTGCTCTCCTCCGTCGGGGTGGGATCAGTGTTGGGTGCTGTGACTGGAGCTTGCTTATGTTACTCTCGCATGCTGTCTGCTCGAGCAGCCGAGTCTTGTGCTCTGCTGGCTGCCGTAGGAAGCATCATTGGCGCTTCGTGGGCCATTTTCGGTAAACCTGGGCGCATAGCGTTGCCTCTCCCCAATAGTCTTTGGGGTTGGCTCGCAATTATCTTCACAGTGTCCCAATCGATAGGTTTTGCATCTAACTCGTACACAATATGGGAGGATGAAATCCTTCTGTTCTTCCTTTCAACTTTTGGAGTCGTCGCGGGTGCATCATCGATGCGGCAGAAGTCAACCGCGGACCGAGTGCTTGGAGTCTATCATTCAATTTTATTTGTGATTCTGGGAAGAGTTGCGTCCTTTTCCCGCTTGTGCCGCGAAGAGCAGATGCCATTCTGCCGCTCCACCTATTATGCTTCCACGACGTCCTCTACGTCTGCTCCCTGGCAACTTGTCATTCCCCTTCTCGTGACCCTCATCCTTCCGGCGGTTGTCCGGTCTTTCTATGCGGGCTCCAAATCCTATGAAGGCGCAGCGACATTGTGGATCGGCTTTGCGTTCCGGTTCGGTCTCTTTATTGCGTCCATTTTCTGGACGCTCGAGGCTGCCGACGACGGTGAATGGGGCCTTTTGAGCAAGGAGACCCTGAAGACCATACGCGTATTCCTCGCTCAGATTGTCCTTGCTCTTGCATTTGCCGCGGGAACCACCGCGTTCGTTTACACCAAACCGTGCGTCAGCATCAATGTCAGCCAAGGAGGCGCTGGATCCGAGGGTACAGAACCGGCCAGGAAGACCGTTACTATCTTGGGGTTCGGGAATGTCTATGGCACACGAGCTTTCCTCCTCGTCATTAATTTCTGCCTGGCGATCATTCTCATGCAGAAACCCATGGGCCAAGGGGCAATCGGCCTGTTGCTGTGGCAGATCCTCTCTCTTCTTGAGATTCTTGACACGAATGGGCTTGTCACCGGCAACTCGGCCATCGGGCCTGTAGTGTTGGGCCTGCTTGGGTCGTTCCACTTCTTCAAGACTGGACACCAGGCCACCCTCACCAGTATCCAATGGGAAACTGCGTTCATCCCTTTGTCTTCTGTTCAATATCCTTGGTCGCCCATTCTGGTAATTCTCAACACGTTCGGCGCGCAGATCCTCACTGCAATTGCGGTTCCTCTTACGGTGTTGTGGAAACGACCCCTCCAACTGCACGACAGCAGCTCATCCACCACATCCAGCACGCCCACCACCAGAATCCTGTCCGATGTGGCGCAAGCGGCCGCGACATATATTCTTTACTTTGCAACGATCAACCTAGCAACCACGATGTGGGCTGGCCACCTGCGCCGCCACCTCATGCTCTACCGGATCTTCTGCCCTCGATTCATGATGGGGGCTGCTGTTCTTGGTGTTGTGGATATTGTGTTGATCTTATTCTCTGTGGCTGGCGTACGGTCCAGTATATTGAGTGTGGCCGAAATATTTGGCTGGTAGTGCTGCCCATGTATTGCGCACGTCATGTGTCATTGGCATTTACAAGTACACCTTCGTGTATCCATTATTTACAGAACATCATGCACAGATGTAAAATAGCATATCCATTGAACAAAATGAAAATAGAAGCTAATCGTATTCTCGCCACATTGCGTCGGCACTCGCTACTTAGCACTTAATCCAGAAACCCAGGGCCCAGCCACTACCCGCAAGCAGCCTAGCGTGAAGCCTATTAAGCAAAAAGAAGGTTTCTTACATAATGCCACCCTGCAGCGGAGCGGGAATTTCTATTTTTCCTAAAGTTTATTCTATATTAGCTGCAACTTTATTTGGGCGCGTAATATGATTCGCTAACTGACAGATTTCATCTTTGCACTTCGTAATGATGGAGAATCGATCCTTCCTCAGATTTACAAGCATGCTGGTCGTCCATGGTTTTAACTAACCAAGTCCTATCTACCACTAGATAGCTAGAGCTAATGGAAGTCGAGACTATCGGATAACGCACCGCACAGCATGTAAATAACAGCCCGGATTACGTTCAGCGCTGTATGGGGTCTTTGGGGGGCTAGGGCTACGGAGCCTGAGAGAGGTCTGACCGTTGTGGCGACGGCTGAGTGACGGATACTGGCCGATGCCCTGATTTCTGAGCTCGCTCTGGTACGGGGTACTCTGGAGTTGGTATCACCGAAATCGATCTGCAGTCGGCGGTATTCAAAAGGTTGCTTACAGTCTACTATAGTGCGCATATGGTAGGGATCTTGCATGACAATGGCAGTGATAGCAGGCTCTGCCGGGACGACCCAGCTGGAAATTGAATTCGCGCGCAGTGACAATAGCGTCCGTCTGAAAGGAATCACTAGGAGCGAGGGATCAATGATACGTACCAAAGGGAGTCTCTGGCAACAACAGATTAGGAATTAGGGTATTGGAGCCGATATGTGCAGGGTCGCTAGGGCTGCTCTGGCGACTAGGTTGCTGGATTCAGTAGGAGTCTGAGTGGGCCCTCGCCAGTAACAATAAGACTAGATGCTCATGGAGTAAAATTACTGGGAAGTTCGTATCTTATGAGCTGGCTATCCATCTCGATAGGGTGGTTTGTTCATTTCTTCGTTTCCAGTGGGGCTGGCCAGGGGTCTGCGATGTCTGTCAAGTTTATTATTACCTGACGAGGTCATCTTTTTGCTTCGTTTTCTTTTTCTCTTTTTTGACGGTACCATTCTCTGTTTTCTATATGCGACGATATGCAGAATTCTTCTGTGCGGGATAGGTGACGTTGGGTAGCCAATGTGATATCCAAGTCTCAATCTCAAAAATGACAATGACTGCCCCAAACCCGCGCGGAACGGGCCTGGTAGTCCTGATATGGATCCTGACAAGCATCTCGGTGATCGTGGTCTCTCTGCGCGTCCTGGCCAAAACGAAGATTCGCCAATTCCGGACAGACGATATCGTGATGATCTCTGCGCTGGTACGTTTGCCTCCCGTGCTCTACACAGAAGACCACCAAGTTTTCAGTCTGACTGTACCAACACTGTCTGTAGATCCTTGGTATCATCGCCGGGTCCATGAACACCATCGCAGTCAAATACGGATACGGTCTACCGGACGAAATCGTCCCCGAACCTGGCGCGACGACGGGTCGAAAATTCTACATCATAGGACAGGCCTTTCTGATCCTCTGTACAGCCATCGGCCGCGCCGCCTTCGTGCTATACCTCCTAGCCATCCTGGGCGGGCAGAAATGGCAGCGCATCATCCTGACGGCTCTGGCCGTGATGGAGGTGATCTTCAATTCTGTGTCCATCATCTTGATGTTTGCTTCTTGCTCGCCTGTGTCGATGCTTTGGGATTATGCGGTTGAGGGGACGTGTGCGGCGGACTCCATCCAGGTCAACTTTGGGTATTTCCAGAGCGGTATGCCATAGCCGATTCCCTGTTTCAGGGACAGTGAACTGACGATGCGATGCCTCAGTATTCAACATCTTTGTCGATCTGTACCTAGCCGTCGTCCCGACGTATATCTTCTGGCACCTCAACCTCAAACTCGGGATCAAAATCAGCTTGGTGGCCCTCATGAGCGGTGGCCTGATGTAAGCCTCGCCTTCCATCTTCCCCCGGCCCTGCCCTGTGCTAATGTTGATACAATTGAAGTGCTATGGCCGCCGCCCTCGCCAAAACCATCCAACTCCCCGAAATCCACAACGACGCGCTAGGCGGCACAATCAACCTCCTCCGCTGGGGCTACATCGAAGCAAACCTGGTGATCATCACCGCGTCGCTACCGTGTCTCCGCTCGCTCATTCTCTCGGGGTTCCATTATATGACGAGTAGCGGACAGCGGTCTCGGTCGTATGAGCTTGGTGCGGCGTTTACGGGGACACGGGCTGGCACGACGTCAGTTACAGCGCAGAAGACCTGTCATAGAAAGACGGACTCGCGGTTGCGTGGGATGCTGTCGACTAGGAATCGGGGCGATGATGGGGCGAGTGTTGATCATATACTTGGCAGTCGGAATAGCCTTGATGGGGTGGAGACAGGTGGGAGTAGTCGGGACATCGGGACGGGGTCTGCTGGTATTCGGAAGCAGGTTGAAGTGACGGTTGTTGCGCATGATGATGGAAAGGGCGTATAGACTTTATATACTGTATATTAGAATAGAGTGTGATGTATACCAGAGGTCCTTTGAATCGATAACTTATCCTCAAACCTGTCTCAATCGCCGTACTTGAAGAGTGGCCACATTTGGTTCTCGTTATCTGAGCTACTATATGTAGAGCGAAACCTGTCCAGCATCAAGAATTCTGTTGTATTGCCTGTATCTAGATTACTAGTCAGAAGGGCATAATCTGATTCTGCCTTTCTATCTCATGATCTCGACTGACATTCATTCATACCCTACGAAACACTAAGATACTACCAAGGAGACAAGGAGCCGATGTAGGAAAGCGAGGAATAATTTATGATTCCTATAGCTTGATGTAAGCTAATGTATATATATATACAATTTGAACACATATCCCATCATCATCATCTAAAACTCATGACATGCATATAATGCAGGCATAACAATATAACACTCTCATAGGGACATAATCATAGACCCTATCTAAAGTCTAGGACTAGGACTAAAGACCTTTCTGAAGCGCAAGTGAGACAGGTCGCGCATGATCTCGACGGTGCTCTTGATGTTCTGCTTGACAATAACCGAGGTAGGCTTGGAGAAGAGCTCGTCAATCTCTTCGAGGGACTTGTTCTTGGTCTCGGGCATGAAGAGGATCTGGTAGAACCAACCCAGGACGGCGATACCTCCGTAGAAACCGAGAGTGAGACCGATCCGAGTCATCGAGTTCATCATCGCAGTAAAGTTGTAGGTGACGATGAAGGAGCACAGGAAGAGGTTGGCGTCCGCAGTGGTCATGCCGTAACTACGGAGATAAGTGGGGAAGACCTCGGCGGGGATGACCCATGTCAAGCAGGCATAGGAGCCGAAGAAGCCCATGTAAAGGATGATACCGGTCAAATAGAGACCCTCAGCCGTGGCAGGATAGGTCTTGTAGTCGACGGTGTAGCCAGCTCCCACGAGCACAAGACCGATGAAGAAACCAGGAAGCATAACGTTGGCCCAGTAGCGTCGGCCGAACCGCTCCATGTACAGCACTGCAGGAATAGTACCGATTAAGAGGGCTCCACCTCCAACGAGCGACATATAGACACTGGTACGGTCGTCGAAGCCAATCTTCGTCATCAGGACGCCCATGTAGTACATAACTGCGTTCACACCCGTGAATTGACCGAGGAAAACCATGATGTTGGCGTAGATCATGGCGCGGCGAGCCCGGGGGTTGGTGAAGAAGTCCAGCCAAGCCCACTTCTTGGTGCTGGCTTGTTCCTCGTTCTCAGCGGCGACAGCTTGGCGCATGCCCAGGAATTCCTCCTTGGACTCGTAAGCGTCGAAGCCACGAATACGCTTCCATACGCCATACGCCTCGACCGGTCTTCCCTTGTGCATCAGGTAACGGGGACTCTCAGGCATGAACAGCATGCCAACCAGAAGGATGGTCGAGAAGACCAGGGAAGAGCCGAGAATGAAGCGCCAGTCGCCGGCGACACCAAAGAACATGGCGGCCACCGCATAGCCGAGGACTTCACCGAAGGCAATGTTTAACTGATACAAAGAGACCAGGTTACCACGGATCTTACCGGGCACTAGATATCAGTCAGTACCCATGCTCGCCAAAGATCGAAGCGAAAGGAGGAAGCATACCAGACTCGGCGACGTAGACAGGGACAGTACCACCCTCAAGACCGACACCCATGCCAAGGACGAAACGGCCGCCAAACATCATGCCAAAGTTGATGGCACCGGCTTCCAGTCCAGCACCAATAGTGTACAGGATGCAGGAGACAATGATGGCCATGCGCCGACCAAGGTACTCGTTGCAGGGACCAAGGATCAGGGCACCGCCGACGGCACCGAGGGGCATACCGGCGTTGACCAGACTAGCTTGCGAGGAGGACAGATGCAAAGCGATGGGCATGGTTAGGTTCGCACCACTGATCAACGACTGATCCAGACCAGAGAGTAGACCACCCATAGATGCAAAGGCCACCAGAACATAAGTGAAGTAAGCGGGGTTGGCGAAAGTGAGCTCAAGCCGAGACTTCTTGATGCTGCCGAGCTGTACTTCCAGTTGCTGGAGCTCAGCATCCATGGCAGCTTCGTTGAAAGCCTCGGACTTGGGATCATTTCGAATATCATCCATCTCTTCGGCGACCTCCTTGTGGTCGTCGAGAGGAACCTCGACGTCTTTGACAGCCATGACGGGCAACGCAGGAGAATGATTATAGAAGTAGTGTATTGAGAGGTAGCCGGAGGCAGTAGGTAGTGTACAAAAGACCTTCACCGATGGAAGGCTTTACCCAAAGTATAAAGAGAAGAGGGGAGGACCTGCCGTTCCCTACAAAGACACAGTCTTCTAGTTAGGAAGAGGACAACCGCCTGTAGAAAGGATGTCGGAGAGAAGAATGATTAAAACGAGGGAAAGGGGAAGAAGAAACCCGGGGGATATTTATACGGGCACGGCATCCCGGGGTACAGTCCTGGGCCGCGGAGGGACGGTCATCACGGGTTTAGGGCAGGAAACAAGCGGGACAAGACTTTAACGGGGAAGTGGGGACAGAAAGAAACCAGGAGGGAAAAAAAGGGTAGCGTAACCGATGGAACAGGTTACTCCGAATTCAACAGGCTTACAACAGCAAGCCAGCATTTCTGGCACGGTGGGGGGGAATGGCCGAAGCTTAAGGAATGATGATCACGATCACGGCCAATGACCAATTGACGTGGTGGTGTGGTGCTCATTCTCGAGGCAATTTGAGTCAGTCTTCCCCCTCCTCTCGGTCGTTTTCACCTAGCAGCCATAAACTCAACTCGATGAACTCAATGAGCGCCATCTACATACTTTGACAATAGTGCAAAAGAATGCGGAGGCTTGAAGTAGCAAAGGTTGGGGAACGAGACGAATCCCCGTGGAGGCAAAGAGCCGGTTGGTGTGGAGATCTGGAGAAAACAAGTGGACTGTGGACGACTCAGGACGCGACTAGAAAACTCGATTCATGAAGTGCAACCCCCAGGCACACCCATAGCCAGTCAGAGCCAGATCTTGACCTCCCACTCGTGCATTGCACCACGCAGTCATCCCGAACTGTCGGCGACACTTCGGTGGAATTCCATCCAATTGCATCACCTGTCCGTGGTCTAAACTCCGAGTGTTGCCAGTTAGCTAATGCGAATGAGGCATTTAATGCTCGTCGATCCCGAAAGTGTCCAATTGCTGAACCAAATCGACCGGTCAAGTACCGGCTCTACCGGGATGCTGATTGCTCGTTGAACGCCACCAAGACGGACACAACCCGAGACGCATCAGCCAAGAAAGGCAGTACTTGCCCTCGAAATGCAGCCGAGACTTTCATTCGCCGTGGTGGGTTCAAGATCCGCGCCAAAAGGCTTAGTGTGGTGTCCCAGAAGGTCAGACCATGAGAGGAACAACCAAGGAACAATTCAGCCCGTGGGGGACTCGCTAAGGTCACGTGCCAAAACAGGCACTGGCGACAGTATAGGTACGGATTACTGAGCAGTCTTATGACCCTTTTTCAAAGCTTTCAGAACGAGACAGGGAATTGTAAATAGATTCGAATAGAAATATTATTTGACGATGTGAAGAGATGGTACAGAAACAAGCAAAATGGCCTAACGCTGTGTACAGACTTCTTCACGATCCAGAGCTTAGACAGACACCATCCAGCGATGTCCGTCTCGGGCGTGGACTCAAAATTAGTAGTAATATCAAGACATAACAACTTCATTCAGTGGCCGTTGAGGGTAACACCTCCAATTCCCCTCCCTCCCCTCCCTCTTACCGCCGTCCCGGCATCCCAACCGGCTTTCGCACACTCGGATCCGCCCCTCCCCCGTAATACGGTGACCCCGGCCGACTGCCGCCCGGAGGAGTCTGGGCCGGGCTAGGCGAGCGCCCTCCATGTAAGCGCGCTCGGAGTCTCTCCTGCGCAGACGCAGCCCGCTCAAGAGAGGCTTGGCCGGATGCGATTGTCTGATATGATCCCGCTCGTTGACTGGGGAGAGGTCGTGCCCCGGACTGATGCGCAGTCGACGGTGTGGGTGATCCCGAGGGAGGTGTCACCACTGAGCCAGAGGGAGCGCTGTGCACCGTCGACAGCGGGGCGCCTGCGCTCCCGGGTGCCAGACGTCCTCGTCGCAGACTGGCCGTTTGTGACGCTGGTGGCTGTTGAGAAGCTCCCGAGTCTCCCCATAGATCGCTCAGCCCGCCACCGCGTCCCGGACCTGAGGTTGTGACCGCTGAACCGTGTCCGTAGGCGCCTGGCTGGATCTGAGTGGTTGCGATGGTGCGGGAAGGGGCGGGTGCTGGAGCTTTAGGGTCCGGAGGGAGCCATGATGGAAAGGGCCGGCCTTTCTCTGTGTAGTAGGCACGTAGGACGTTGGAGATGTGAGAGCAGTCTTCGTTTTCTGGGTCGTCGGCCTCGTCTCCGGAAGTGATGGCACGGCGGAGGGAGTTGAGTCGCGTGCTAATGTTGGAGATCGCTGACGACGAGGTAATCGAAGAGAAATAGGAGGTCATTATTCTGTGATTTGAATGCCGGACGAATATGTGCAGAAGCTAACCGGCCGCGAAGGAAGGTCCAAATTGCACGGTGGCGGGGTCGGAAGCTATTCGGAGGGAGAGGATGGAAGGATTAATTAAGCTCGGCGGCACGGGGGACTGAAGTTAATGTGCAGGTTCAGGATAATGGGGGATTGCATGAACTTAAATCATCGACAGCAGGATTGAAGCCTCGAAGTCCATAGAAACCAAGAGGTAGAGCAGCTGTGGTCTCTTGCGATGAGATAGATTCCCGTGTCTCTGCGCTGGCGTGTTTCAACAGCGGATCCAGTTACCGCCGCACGTGAATCCCCGGCCGTGGAGAAATCACTTAACGCTACTAACATACTTTACACTGGCAGATATTCTGACAAGACATGATGCATATTCTGATAATCTCCTAGGCTCTGTACATGTTGTCGAACAAAATATTCTCTTGAAGCTTCAAAATCAGTCGTTAAACAAGTAGATGCAATGACTGGGTATGACAAGCCCCGATCGCAGGAGTAAGTTGTGAGGAAAAACCGAAACGCCGTGAATGTAGCTCAAACAAATTACTTTTTCTTCTATATCCTTCAATTCCTCCAAGGGTATGACCCAATTTAAGCCAGGATGCTCTCCTTGCCTGCTCCTTCGGTTTCGTATTCGATTTCGACCCGAGGACCCTTCTTCCGGGGCTTCGCTTGTGGAGCAGCACGCTTTCTCTTGGCCCCAGGCTTGGGCTTCTTGACCTCCTCATCGCTGGACGCCTCCTCTGAGCCGCTCTCCTCATCACTGTCTTCATCCTCGTCATCATCGTAATCACTCGAGTCGTCGGCCGAGTCTCCACCCAACCAGTCCTCGATATCCTCGAGATCCTCGTCGTCCTCAAGATCACTGACATACTCCACCTCACCAACGCCCTCTTCCTCTTCATCCTCAATCACTTCACCGTCATCAAGATCCTCATCCCGCTCACCCTCACCAGTGCGCTCCAGACCGCGCAGGACCTTCTTCCAGATCCCCTCCTCAACATTAAGCGGCCGGTCACCGTACGCGCCGCTCCGCAACCGCTCAATCAACTCACGCTCAATCGCTCGCTCAACCTTGGCAGCAGACTCAGCCTTGCGCTCTCTCGTCTCCTCCCTCCGCCGGATCTTCGGCGCCAACTTCGGCACAATCTTCTCACCCAGCCGCTCTTCCTCCTTCGCAATTTTCCGCACCCGAATAGCCACCTGCGTCAGCCGCGTGAGACGCTGCTTGCACTTATGAATAAGAAACTTCGGCCAATAGATCAGCCGCTCGTCGAGCTGCTCGAGCGCCTTGGCGTAGCTGGACGACAATCTGATCCGCTCCCAGAGCTTGCTGGGCATGTGGGCTCGTTCGATCGTCTTCATGTACAGGTACATGGCGCCGGTCTCTGGATCCGACCGCACGGTAGCGTACCGGGAGTTGGCCAGCGGGCAGGACTGCCGATTGCAGAGACCGCTGACATTGTATTCATTGCGGCAGAAGTTCTGGCCTTTGGTTGTCCTAGATCGTGCGGTATTAGTACGTGCGTAAATTTCATCGCTGAGATTTTGTTTTTCGCGGGCGGCGAATTCGACGAGCACAGGGTTTCACTCACTTGAGCTTGTAGGAGCAGAACTGCTGGTTGATAACCTGCCAGACAATCTCGTCGGAGGACATGATGTTTGATCCCGGCTGCTATGTACACCGGATTGACCTGCCCAGCCTGTTCGGAGGTATGATAGTTTTCTGTTGACCTGATGGATCGAAAGCTGATTTTCTCCGCAAGGAAAAAAAAAGTTGCGGGTAGCAAGGGGTCACGTGGTCGGCGCTTATCGATTGCCGGCTTATCGTTATCAACTGATCTATTATTTGTTCCTGTGTTTACCACAGCCAGCTGATACTCAGATGCGCCAGTATGCTATATGCAAGTGATGCCGGCCGTTTCAACAAAATGCAGCGGCAATATGTTGAGATCAACGCTAAAAGATATTTACATCACCATCCTTCCATCTGTAGCGGCCCACCATCCCATTCCGTCCCATTCATCATGGCCCCATTGGCAGCCATTTCCGCCTCCTCATTCATCATTTCCTCGCCGGCAAACCCCCAACCCATAGATTCCAGCTCGCGTACAAAGAAGTCCCGCTCTTCTTCCATCATGGACGCACCCTCTTCGCCGCCCATAACATCCTTGTATCGACGTAGGTGCCACCAGTGTGTCAGCCCCCTGAGTGCTTGTTCGAGGGGCAATGCCTCCTCCACTTCAGCATCAATATCCGAACCAGCAAGCCAGTCATCCCGTAGCTCCGGGCGGCAGTATAGATAAATCGCAGTGATGACACGCATGTTGCTCTGGCGCCATTTGCGGCCACAGTAGGGCACCTGAGATTTGAACAACTTCAGGGTGTAGAATCGCAGGTGCGGGTCAGGAATCTTGAGCCCCTTTCGTAAGATCGTGCTGGACTTGTATTGAACGAGTAGCAGACATCTGTGTGCTTTGTCCCGCGTTATCTTCTGCATGATGTGAAGGTAATTGATGGCAGAGAAGAAGTTCCGAAACGAGAACACCGTGATGGGCTCTTTCGGCGGAGGAGCAGTCGGAAATCCCAGCTCGTCAACTTCAGGACGATGAGGGCCTTCTACCAGTTCAGGGAGAGCTTCCTGGGGAGACGACGGTCGTACTGAGGAGGTGCCAGGATCCGTGTCACGGCGGTGCCGAAGAATAGGCGGGGGGACAGCTTCATCTTCACTCGGTGACGAGTCCTCGTCTGAATTATCGGCTGAATTCGGCGGTTGATCGGAATGAACATGACAAAAGTGAAAGAAACTGCTCAGAGTTAGTGTCTTAACCGTGATCAGTAATTGACGAGCGCCTACCCTAGTTCTTCACGGTCGTTCTTCTGTGCTATAGCCTGGTCGATGTCTTGATGCGCGAACATCTTTAGAATCAGGGGTAAATAGTTCGAATCGAGCAAAAGCTGCGTCATATACTCAAACTTTAATATATCTACACCCCGTTAGAAACAATTTCACATAGGCCTCGAACTTGGAACTTACGAGATCTCTTGAACCACTTCAACATGAGCAATAAAGATCCCGATATAGCCTTCCCTGTAATTTCTCGCAGGCGGATGTTGTCAAGCTCCTCAATAGCAGCATCGGCATTAAAACTATCCGAGAAGCTGTTGGGAGCAGCTGGAAACCCATTGGCGGCCCCGTAGCCATCACTAACCGTCCAGTCAGCCATTTCTTGTTCTTCGTTTGTTTGTCAATAGACTGTCCGCTACGTACCTCATGGCATGTCCATTTTGACCATTCGCTTGATTGACCATAGCACTGACATTGGTCAAAATGATCTTCAAGAAGACGATCGTGATCGACTGTAGGTGCACCAATACTTGGGACTATCCACGCATGAGTATGTCAGCCATGTTAAAAAGGCGGGAACACGTACGTAGAACGATTCAACAGCATCTAGTCGGCGCTGTATGTCATCATTATCGGTTTCCCTTTGTGGAACCCAACTGTGACTCGACTTTCTTCTCTCCTCTAAAGCCAGGTCTTGCAAGTCCTCAGCAAGTTCACCAGAGGGATCCTCGTCTGAGCCAGCTGAGTTCTCGTCAAGGTACCAGCCGCGGTCATATTTCATGAAACGCTCTCTTTCTTCCCACAGCTGGCGCATCGCTCTAGTCATCTTAACATGAGTCGAGAAGAGCTTTCCGGCTTCAATGATTGACGCCGGTACATCGCTTCCCTCCCATCGCTTTCCCACGAGAGCATCTTGCCGTTCAGTGCTGCCCCTTCCGCCGATATCATTGCTCGAATCATCCAACGGGGGATACATAAAAGGAAAGTTCTGGTTCGTCTGGTAATTCTGCTTCTTGCCTGCTTTACCACCGGGCCCTATAGGTGATGGTGGAGGAGATGGAGCCGGTGTAGCGATGTGGACAGACTGATGGAGGATAGAGCCGTTTCCACCAGCCACAGACGGACCTACTCCGGAAAAGAGGCCGGTAGATGAACTGGTGCGGCTAGGATGCTGAGGAAGAGGAGGGAGGATAGAGTTATTTTCAAGCTCCAGAGGAACGACAGGTAGCGGGGGGTTGTAAGCAGGATATTTTGATGTGATCTCTTGCCGGAACAGGTGGTAATCCAGGGGGGAAGCAGTCAGAAATGGTGTCCTCCTGTTGGGAGAGTTTTCTCGTGCCTCCATTCGCGGCTCCAGCTCTTCCTTGGCTTTCTTCAAGCTATCGCTTCCACCAAAGAAGAGGAGAAGACACTTCCAAAAAAGGAGAATGATCCGCGTGAGCGGAATGTTTGCTGAATCGTCCCACCGCAGTCGTGCGATGACTTCGACAAGAAAGACTGGCAAGTTAGGCTTCAAGCCCATGAGCGCATCGCGCAGGGGAACATTTTGAGAATCATTTTTCTCTTGCCTTCGGCCAATCTCTACGACTATGTATAAAGCCGTAAGCACAAGGTTCACTTCATGTTCTGACGCAGCGACATTTGCGGAATCCAAGTTCGAGTCCAGACCGTCCAAATCGGGATTGGGTGAGTTCCGATTCTTCTCAAGAGCTTTGCACAGACAATTGAGCAATGGACCAAGTCCTGAACACTCATTGACAAGCTCAGCATTTCTCTGCATCCATATGATTTGCAGTGATTTTGATTTGGGTGTATCTGCGACTGCCTGCGGGGGCAGATCTTCTGGGTAGTCAGGGATTGCTTTTCCAGCAGTACTACCCCAGATACCAGTCAATACATAGCAAATAACCTCTAACGCTTCGGTACGAGCAGAAATGTCTCGATCCGGTAGCCCATTGATTATTTGTTCGATGAAAGATTTGCGTAAGTCATGAGGGGCATCAAGCCAAGGCAGCCGATTGGGAACTGCAGACTGCTTCTCACAGAAAGAAGCCCACTTTTGCTCAAATGTAGACTTCATGCCAAGGAGCATGATTCGATCAAACTCACTGTATTGGAACCATTCTTCGATTTCTTCCGCAAGAGGCTGAGAGTCAGCGTACTCAAATGCATACGCAGGTTGATCGGCCTTGGGCATGTCCTGAACTATTTGCTTTAATTGAGCCAGGCTCAACGAGTCCGGCGGCCTGTCCGGCAGTTGCTGCACCGGGGCAGGAGGCGGAGGCTGTATAGGAGGCGGCGGAGCTGATACGTCCCGACGCAGTTCTGGACGTCTCGATGGTTTGGGTCTTTGCTCTTGCAACTCATTTGGTTCAGAAGACGTCGCTTTTAAAGCCTGTTCTTGTCGCAGGCCTTGCGCGACCTCTTCCATCAACTGATCATCTGACACAGTTGCGATGTCGGTTCCTGTTTGATCGACCTCGTCGGCCTTGACAATATGATGTTCCTGCATTGTGGGTTCAGAAGACGCAATAGAATCATCGATCATTGAACTCCAAAAGTGGTCTCAATGTTTCGAGGAAATGGCTTGGGACAAAGACGGAAAATGTTACTGGACAGCCATACTATCATGGTATCTCCAAGCAAACTAAAATGAAAAGATGAGGGGGAGGGAAAGGAATACGGATAGAAGCCTAAGTCTTCCACTGAGGAAAATGTCTGGGAAAATTCAAACGGTCAAGCATCACTATCAGTCCTCAAGATTCATCCTGCAGAATTCCACCTCTGCGCATAGCGACGAAGCAGTTGAGATGGCGGTGGACTGTCTACGCGCACCCGCCGCTGGCTGTGTCACGTGATCCTATACACTTTGAAAGACTGGCCAACTTTCTAAACCAGGACGTGGCTCGAGTAAGATCAAGAGATGCTAATGACTTTTCTGCTTGCGAAGGACTATCTACAAGCATGCAGTTGCAGGTTAATCCGGACACGGCAAAAGCAGGATTGGTATTAACGTGGGAAGTATATCTCCATCAGTTTTAAGATATTTCAGATTCACTCAGTGCCTAAGATAAAATCCATTTCTATCTTTTTCAGCGAGGACACTGAAAGCTAGGGTATCATAAAGAAACCCATACATGGACGATGGACCTGCTATAACAGTAGGTCCATGAAGTCTCCGATATTCAATCAAATTTGGCCGACGGTTGATCACTGTGACCTCGCCGCTTCAACTTTCGCTGCCTTTCCCATTGCAGCCATCCGGCTTCTGCGAGATCCTGACCTACCACTAAGTCTCGAAGTCTCAAGAATTGAGATATTCCCAGATCTAATACCCGATCGACATAACCCATCGTCCGCAAAAAGCTCGTAGCCACATACCAGGATACCGCACACAAGACGCCAGCAGCGCATCCTGCTAGCACCTGTTTTGGAGTATGATAGTTCAAATAGATGCGGCTGGTGGCCACCGCGCCAGCCCCGAGACACACTCCGGCAGCCAGCGCCACCCGCATGAGGAAATAGGATGTCGTATCAGGCTTTGGAGCGGTTGGAACATGCCGTACGAGAAGGAACAGAGTCAGGTAAACAGCGAAATATGTAACGAATTGGGCATGGGACGACGGCATCCCGTAGCCTTTCCCCAGCATTTCTGAATAAGGTCAGTTACTAGCCTAAGTAAGTCGGCCTGTGCATCTTCTGCTTTTATCACATACGTTTTGGCCTTTCCTCTTTGATAATTCGCTTGAGGGCAAAATTGAATGCCTCACAACCCATTTGGCCAGCAAACATGAAAATTACCTCCACTTCCCTTGAAGCCCAGATAAGGGTCACGTAGGCTACGCATAGTGCTTGGGGTACAAGGGCGAGCCAGGCAGAAAGGAAGGATAGCGGGTCTTCGGGGTTCTATGAACATGAAGTATGGAAGTCAGTATCAAAGGTCTGCTCGAGATCGCCGGTAGTGACTGAGTCCTTTCGGAACAGAAACTCACATAATGAACGTGGGTTAACGACAGCGATGCCAGCGGTGTTTCTTCCATATTGTCTCGTAGGTATATACAATAGATAGGCAGCTTGACTATCTATTTGGAAGAATGGTGTAAGCACCTGCACTGCACCCCTTAAGCTGTTGATAACTGATAGGAATCTCGACCGATGATCGTCAACTGGCATACATCATGAGGAGAGTGTGCAGTGCGGTACGTATCAAAGATCCCGCCGTCGCCTGGGAATTACAGCGTAATTTATTCTTCAAGCATTTCCAATGCTGGTCGACATTCATAGAAACATGGAGCACAGTGGTTGTACTCGATGGGTCCGATAAAGAGCGATAACCGTGGCCGTGCATGGGCGCTGCTTTAACCACTTTTATCACATGAACGAGATCCCGCTGAGGAACATCAAAAGCAGCACCGGGAATGAGGGGGAGGGGAAATTAACATCAGATAATAAGTCGAAGATAAGCCCACGAAATATCAGAAATCAAACGGAAAAAAGAAGGTAAAAAGTAAACAAGTACTTCTTATTTGTGGCAATCATTCAAGATGGCAGTCAATATCTTTTAGCAAAGTAGATAAATTATAAGAACCATACACCTGCGCGGAAGTGAGAGCAGCGCCTGGGCAGCAACAAAACAACAACCGTTTTGCGGCCCATTGCAATCGCTTATTTTTATCAAGTCCTTTTCATGACTCACGCAGTCTCTGTTCTTTGCTCCTTTCCTCCTCTTGCTTCTTCGGAGCTCCTCTGCTGTCTCAGGTACAAGACCAGTCTCCATCTCTCATTACTCGGTTTCTTATCTCTATAATCAAATCATGACGCACTTTCCCCCACGTTATCATCGCGAAATTTTGTTCTCTCACTCACCTACTCCGACAACTTTCTCTAGGAAACTGCATACAGTTCAAGAACTCGCTTTCACTTCATATCGGTCTCTTTGCTTGATGGGTCTGTTACCTTCATAGGCAATTGTGATCATCCAACGAGCTTATTGTACCTGAGGGGTAGGTAGAATCCGTCCATGGTCGTCTTCTCGACCGCCACCACTCGTTTTCAAGCTACCTTGGGCCTCTTGTACTAATGCATGGACTCGGATAGGTCTCAACAAGTCTCCGGCACCACGTTACTCTCCCCGACCCCTGGTATATCTTCTACATTGATCGTCAATATAAACTACTTTCTATTTTCCAGTCGATCATTGCGTCGCAGAATGTCATAGACGGCACGAGCTTCCGATTTTATACTATGGTTGGGTTTGGAATAACTCCGTCCAAACTCCGCCTCGCCACCCGATATAACCTCTTATCTCGATAATCTCCATCAACAAATCTGCATTCTTTTCCTTTCTGAGTCTTGTTCGCCATGACGGGGTCTGACTTTTTGTCGGAGGATGAACGCTCAGTCGAGCTGTCCTCCATCGCTGCCATCTACCCTGAAATCAAAATAGATCCAGCCTTTCCCTTCAGGGCCTCTTTGGATATACCGGTCAAGCCTTCAACACCCTTACCTGTCTGCTTCGAGCAGCAATTAGACGCTGGATTCCCAGAGGTGTTGACTCCTCCTACTTCCCTCGATGCCAGCGATGTCGGACTCGGATTTGCAACCAAGGACGACGGACGGGATGTCCATACCCTCTCGCACCTGCCGCCTCTCAGTCTTGAGATTGATCTCCCAGAAGGTTACCCTTCTGAAAAGGCGCCCATTTTCAGGCTCGAGACAAATCCACCATGGCTCCCGCACTCGATCATCTTGCGCCTCACGGAGGATGGCAACCGTCTGTGGGAAGAATGTGGGAGGGATCTCGTTGTGTATACGTATATTGATCACCTCCAGCAATTGGCAGAGACAGCTTTTAGCGTCAGCGACACGGCTGACCAGGAAGTGAGACTTCCCCGTGACATAAAAATAGCATTGCTGGATTTCAACAACAAGGCAGAGCGGGAAAAGTTCGAACAAGAGACCTTCGAATGCGGGGTTTGCCTCGAGCCCAAGAAGGGATCAGTTTGCCACCGCCTTCTGTTTTGTTCCCATGTTTTCTGTGTTTCATGCCTGCAAGACTTCTACAACAGTTGTATCACAGAGGGAGATGTTGACAGCGTCAAATGTCTGGCACCCGATTGCGGCAAGGAGAAAAACGGTATACCCGAGACGGGGAACCAGTTGAAAAAGCGCAAGAAGCACGATCGAACTCTTAGTCCGAGCGAGCTGCTTCAGATACCATTGGACCAAGAGACAGTCCAGCGCTATGTCTTTCTGAAACGAAAGAAGAAGCTCGAGTCTGACAAGTCGACAGTTTACTGCCCTCGACAGTGGTGCCAGGGTGCAGCTCGGTCGAAGAAGCATCCGAAGCCCATCGATCCCATGTCAGATGACGTTGACTTGTCTGACGAGGAGGACGGCTTTGCGTTTGATCCGAACGGAGATGAGGCCCAACTGCCGCCAATGGCGGATCGTGTTGCCATCTGTGAAGATTGCAACTATGCCTTCTGCAGCGTATGTAAGAAAGGTTGGCATGGTGAGTTGGTGCGGTGCTTCCCTCGGCGGGAGGCGGAGCTGTCAGCCGAAGAGAAAGCGACAGAGGAGTACCTAAGGCTTTACACGTCACCTTGCCCAACATGCGATGCACCCTGTCAGAAACGCATGGGCTGCAACCATATGATATGTTTCAAGTGCAGTACCCACTTCTGCTATCTTTGTTCGAGCTGGCTCTCTGAAGACAACCCTTACCGGCACTTCAACGACATCAACAGCCAGTGTTATAATCGATTGTGGGATTTGGAGGGAGGAGATGGCATTGACCCCGAGGGTCCGGAGGCTCTCCACCGAATACCTAATGATCTGGTCGATTTTGACGAACCGAGTGATGACGAAGGTGCTCCTGTCCTGGAGTTCCGTGAAGATGAGATCGCACACCGAAGGCGACCTCCGCCGCCTGCACCGGTGCCACCGCAAGTCAACCAAGCTGCAGGTGGTCATGGTCATCGGAATCGTGGCAATGATGCGAATGTTCTGGATGCAGCAGGCAGGGCAGCAGCCGCAGAGAGGCAGGCTCAGGCGCGAGCGATAGCTGAGGTGCGAGCGCGTCCTCGGCAACATGACGGGCAAGCTGCAGTTCAGCCGCCTCGACCAGGACGAATCCATCGGCCAGGCCTCCAGAGGTTTTTGGATCTGGTTCAAAATGATCGTGAGGATGAATGGGACAGTGACGAATTGGATGACGACTTCTGATTGCCTGATATACTCCACACAACAATCAGGCATTCTTGACGACTATAATCTAACCATGAACTATCACGATAATGCCCAACCGCCTTTACGAGACAACATCTTCTTGCATGCATTTGTCAAATAATGATGTGATGCATATATATATATGATTAGCGACATTTTGTTCATGACATTTTGTTCATAGCATTGCGTGTTTTGTGTCTGTTTGAAAAAAGCTGTACCTGTGTGAACATATTCTGTCAATTACCCAATGTACAATGCAAGATATCTCCAATTTTTTGGAAGAAAGAGAAGCCTGAACATCCTTCTCAGCTCAACAAAACAATCATCCCGATACAATGCCGCACTATAGCCGCCAAATCCCCGAACGTAACAAATAGCACAACCCCAGAGCCATCCCATACCAGTACAGCATTTTCCGGCTGGTTCTTAGGCAGGCTAATTGTGGTTGTGGCTGTCTGTAGGCTAGCTGTTGTATGATTTCCCAGGAATCATTGACATGCGCCCCGGAGATAGCCCTAAGAGTGTAAAAGGTACTTGTTGAACTCTTGCGTCATAGGGACGAAGAATGCCATATGTAGCCGCTTTTTATATTCCCCACACCTCCCATCCGGAGAGCGTCTAATAACGCATACCAACAACTACTTCCGTAAGTGTGGCTTCCATAAGGTTTCTACAAACCAGATTGTTTCTGCAACGTAAGATGTCGACTTCGAGTGAGCGTCGTGAAATTGTTATCGTCGGTATGTATGAACTATGATCTACTTCCAATCCGAACTACCCCGCACACATTATGAGGCATGCAAAGCTGATAAGATACTCCTAAAGGGGGTGGTATCATTGGATGCTGTTCGGCATATTATCTGACAAGACACCCCTCATACGATCCATCGCGCCATAAAGTGACTTTGACCGAGGCGACAGAAATTGCGGGTGGTGCATCGGGCAAAGCTGGGGGACTGCTGGCGCTATGGGCATATCCAAGCAGTATAGTTCCTCTGAGCTACAAGCTGCACGCCGATCTGGCCAAGGAACACAACGGTAAAGAGAGATGGGGCTATAGAGAAGTTGGCTGTGGACA
Source organism: Aspergillus lentulus (assembly GCF_001445615.1). NCBI lineage: Eukaryota > Fungi > Ascomycota > Eurotiomycetes > Eurotiales > Aspergillaceae > Aspergillus > Aspergillus lentulus. The sequence continues at coordinate 3,013,991 of NW_028322123.1, forward strand.
GATTGTTGTGAAAGGCCGTCCTCTTCATGAGAAGAAGGATGCCAGCGAGAAGGACACGGGAAGCTCATTATCCCTTCAAAAGCGGAGTGAGGCTGCTATTGCGAAACTACGGAAAGCCAAATTTCCGCATGATCTTGATTGGATTGATCCCCAACTGATCAGAGGCTATGAGAGCATGAGCGACCCTGGCGAAACCGCCCAAGTTCACCCTTACCTCTTCACCACATCAATCGCAAAGCTTGCCGAGGAGAAAGGCGCAGAGATCAAATTGGGATCAGTGACAAACATTAGCTACGCAGGTGATGCCGTGGAGTCAGTCACATACGATGATAAGGAGTCCGGAGAGTCGCGCACAATCTCGGCGACGGACGTCATTATTGCCGCTGGTCCCTGGACACGAACGGTCATGCCGGAAGCTCCCATATCGGCAATGCGCGCGCACAGTGTTGTCATCCGACCAACCAAGCCGGTGAGCGCTCATACTCTATTTACGAACATTGAAATACCCGCCAACTTCGACCCCTCGAAGCCCTCACGCCCAACAGTCGTGTCCCCTGAGATCTACGCCCGGCCCGATGAGACGGTATACGCTTGTGGCGAGGGTGACCAGGTTGTCCCGCTTCCAAAGACCACAGCAGACGTTGAAGTGGATCAGAAACGATGCCAGGACATCATCGACCAAGTGGGAAGCATATCCGATGAGCTTCGGGATGGACAGGTTTGCGCACGGCAAGCTTGCTACTTGCCCAACGTCACCGTACGGGGAGGTCCCTTGATCGGCCACACTGGCACTAAAGGGCTCTATCTTGCCGCTGGACACACCTGCTGGGGTATCCAAAACGCTCCCGGGACCGGAAAGCTTATCAGCGAATTTGTCTTTGATGGCGATGCAAAGAGCGCCAAGATCGGGTCTCTAGATCCGAGGAACTTTCTTTGAAAGCTGTATATAGACTAGAATCATGTCATTTTTGGTATAGCCTTGTCTGGAAATAATTTGTGCCTCATCATCTCCGCTCAATCTTCGATTGCTCAAGTAGATACGGGGTAGAAGACGGACAGTTGGGACTTGGTATAGGAGCTTGGGCCACGTGGAGCGGAAGCCAGAAGCTCTCCGCTTTAGGACAGATCATAGGTACTCCATAGAGTTGAGAACCATTCCAATTGCAAGGTCTCCATGTTATAATTTCATGCCGAATCTTGAGGTTTCTACTTTTTCTCCGATGAATTCCTAGATATGCATTTCCCGAACTTACATTTGCTTCTCGCGCCCTTTCTCTATCATGTCGTGGTCTCCGCTGGTCAAGCCTCCGCCGCAGACGATTTATCTGTCCTGACCGCAGAGACAGCAAAGGCCAACAACGACTCGTTATTATGGGGTCCCTACAAGTCCAATCTCTATTTTGGTGTCCGCCCTCGCATCGCAAATAGTCTGTCCGCCGGGTTGATGTGGGCTAAGGTGGACGATTATGCCACCGCGCAAGCCAGTATGTTTGCAGCACCCTTAGTGAATTTAGAGGGCGATTGATTTGCATTGAGTACTGACCGCTATTCGAAGACTTTAGACATACTTGCGAGCAGAATGAGGGCATGGCTGGCTATGGCTGGGACGAGTACGATATCAGAAAAGGCGGCCGGCAGACAATCCATGATACCGGAAACTCCTTGGACTTGACAATCGACTTCATTAAGGTCCCTGGTGGACAACATGGCGGCAGCTGGGCTGCCAGAGTGAAAGGTGTCCCGCGCGAAGACGGATCCCCCGACCAGCCTACATCGATCGTCTTTTATGCTACGTTGGAGGGGCTGGGTAACCTGGGTGTTGCGACGGAATCTGGTCCTCTTGGGTATGAAGGGGACGTGAAATTGACAGGATATACAACCGATCTTGGAGACTTCTCGATCGATGTGACTGCTGGTCCTGAAACCAATGAGCATCCTGAACATGGGCACCCGTCCTACGAGGACAAGCCGCTGGATCGGGCTCTGGTTTCCAGCTCTACCATTGCACCTGAAAATCTCTGGCAGGTGAAACGTAGGCTTAGCCCCCCGAGGAATTGCTCTGTCATGTGAAATTGGCGCTGACGTATTCTACAGCGGTTCTTTTCGCGCAGATGAAGTCAGAAGTCAATGAGATGATACAGAGATTTGGTCAGGAGAATCCTCCTCCTCCAGCGCAAGTTTTTACGATCAAAAATGTGCCTGGCGACGGGAACATTCACCTCATTCAGAAGGTGTTCAAGGGCGCTTTTGAGGTATTGTTTACCATTTACTCGTCGGTACATGGCTTACAATTTCCAGTTCGATATCCTGTTCAATTCTGGGTCTTCTCCAGATCCCGTGACGTGTAAGATCCTCCTTCTCTTGGCCTCGCTGCATGATCAAACGGACATACTAATCAAAGGGATGTAGCCGACAAGCTGAGCGAAGAGATATCCAGCGCATCCGAATCGTTCTCTGAACGCTTCAACAAAGTCCTTCCACCGCAGTCTCCTTTCGATACTGCGGAGTACACTGAGTTCTCCAAGGCGATGCTGTCAAATCTCATTGGCGGCATTGGCTTTTTCCATGGAGATGATGTTGTTGACCGCTCTGCAGCACCAGAGTACGATGAAGAAAATGAAGGTTTCTGGGAGGAGACGGCCGAGGCCAGGGCGCGAGCTCAACCTGTTCGTGAAGGGCCCAAGGACCTCTTCACTTGTGTACCGTCTCGCCCCTTTTTCCCCAGAGGATTCCTATGGGATGAGGGATTCCACCTGATACCTGTGATTGACTGGGACATTGACCTCGCGTATGTTGCTCGATTTACCTAGCCTATTCCCCTATTCTCCAATATCCGTTTGATGAACTGGCCTACTAACTCAGTGAAGGCTCGAAATTGTGAAGAGCTGGCTGAATCTGATGGATGAGGATGGCTGGATCGCTCGAGAGCAAATCCTTGGTGCCGAAGCCCGTAGCAAGGTGCCACCGGAATTTACGGTACAGTATCCTCATTACGCCAACCCACCGACTTTGTTCATGGTATTGGAGGCTTTTCTGGATAAGCTGGAGGCTAGCAAGGGCGCCTCTTCTCAAACAATCGGTGAACAGGGCGTACTGGACGGTCTGCGTATGACCTATTTGCAAAAGCCGGAACTGGGCGAGACATTCATCCGATCGATCTATCCGCTGCTGAAGCGGCATTACTTCTGGTACAGGACTACCCAAAAGGGAGATATCAAGTCGTACGACCGGGAAGCGTTTTCCACGAAAGAAGCATACCGCTGGCGAGGAAGGTCCGTCCAGCATATCCTCACTTCGGGACTTGATGATTATCCTCGCCCGCAGCCTCCCCATCCAGGCGAGCTGCATGTCGATTTGATTAGCTGGATGGGAATGATGACTCGTGCCATGCGACGTATCGCTGAGTTTGTCGGCGAGACCGAGGATGTGGAAGAATTCAGAGGGTACGAAACGGCGATTGAGCGTAACATCGACGATCTTCATTGGGATGATGAGGCGCAGACGTACTGCGACGCCACCATCGACGAATTCGAGGAAAGTGTCCATGTTTGTCACAAGGGCTATGTCTCCCTCTTCCCGTTCTTGACCGGCATGCTGGGCCCTGATAGTCCTCGACTTAAGGCTGTTCTGGATTTAATTAGGGATCCAGAAGAGCTTTGGAGCGATTACGGTATCCGCAGCTTGAGCAAGAAAGACGAGTTCTACGGCACTGCCGAGAATTATTGGAGAAGCCCGATCTGGATGCCCATCAACTATTTGGTGGTCAAGAATCTTTACGTGAGTAGAGCCATTATCTGAAATATCGGGTCGTACAGATAGACTGACTGTGCCAACTAGGACATTGCAACAACATCTGGTCCTCATCAGGAACAGGCCCGTGAGATGTACTCGAGCTTGCGGAAAAACTTGGTCGAAAACGTCTTCAGACAATGGAAGGAGACGGGATTCGCCTGGGAACAGTACAACCCTGAAACCGGAAAGGGGCAGCGCACGCAACACTTCACAGGGTGGACCAGCATGGTAGTGAAGCTCATGTCAATGCCTGACCTGTCTGCCAACAAGCAGAGAGGCCATGACGAGTTGTAGAATTATCACAGAAGATCCTTGAATATATTGATATACTAGAGGGAATCGAAACACCTGTACACTAACATTTGCCTCCCAGCGCCCAACTCCATGTGCAAAATAATCATAAATATGATGCAGTCAAAAAAACTCACCGGCGTCGATGATGATCGGAGTCATGTTCCCTTGGATGTCTTCGACGATGGTCTTCTCTCTGTCTGCGGTGACCATCTTCCTCGGCCCTTACCCTGCTCGTGGACCGCGAACTCGTTCGCCTTCTCCGGCGTTCGCGATCACGAGACCGGGATCTCGATCGGTGACGGTGGCTTCGATGATGACGTTCGCGCTCTTCGTGATGCCTGTGGTGTCTGTGGTGTCTGTGGTCTCTGTCTCTGTCTCTGTCTCTGTCTCTGTCTCTGTCTCTGTCTTTGTTGCTCTCGCGATCCCGTATACGATGCCTTCCTGGACTCCAACTCCGTTCACTTCTCCGTTCCCTCTTCCTATCAGCTGGATCCTGGACCGCAGGCTCCGTCTCCCTTCCGCCTAGAGGTGTAAGGTTTGCATTGGCATTCCCACTCGACGCTGGTAGGGGTAGCCCCAAGGCTCGTGCCATGGCTTCCTCCTCTGCTTGTTTGACCCGCTGTAGCTCCTCACGATCCCTTCGGGCCTGCTCTTCCGCGGTTGTCTCGCCCTTGGCATACCATTGTAAATCTCGACCTTGTTGCCAGCGACCGACGGGGGCCATAAGAGAATGGCCGAGGTAATTCTCGCGATGCGCCGAGTCCTTCACTTCAGACCATTTAAACTCGCCGCGGCCGCCGCTATTACAGTCAATATCCATAGAGTAAATACAGGGGTAAGGAGAAATTTCAGGGAGTGCTTACCGGCTGCCTTCTTTACGAACACCTGCGACAAGATCCATCTTGGCTTTATCCCGTTTGCAAAAAGCTCGGTGGTGGTCGTTCGTCAACAGATGGAGACTTGGTGATCAGCTCACTGAAGGGGGCACATGGCACGTGCGCATGTACGCCTGAGGCATCAAGAAATGTTGTCTGACCTCATTGATTACCACAAGAGGACGAAGTATATCATCTAACAACCCAGTCAATTCCATAAGGCGGCTTTGGACGATCGTCGCTTTCTACAATCAAGACATGCCTCATATACATCTATTTGATGTATTAATGCGATATAACCGGGCGGTTCGATGATGTTGTTTTCAGTCTGGTACATATACCCCTCATATTAATGGCTTGATAATACTATCATCTCTCCTCCCCTTCTCACCGTCTTGAGTCGTCCACTCTGCTTCCGTATCTTTCAGGAGCTCGATAGAATTGTGAAACCCTTTTTTTCTGGCACTCTCCTGTCAGTGAAAACCACTGTAATTTACCAAATATGGCGTCTCGCAGCGGTCCTGATGGGGAACCTTCGGGGCCGAGGTTTCGCCCAAGAGACGGCCTACATCTCCGACCGCTGAATGTCGAAAAGGGATCACACAGGGTGTGTAGCGCAGTTGCTCCTCGACTGATACTGGCTGACTACTTTTCTTAGTTTCCGGTGTATGTCCAAGTTCTGCTCTATGTCCAGATTCTCTGAAGGACACTGACACTGTCGCAGGTCGGACTCTATACCTCCCCAGACCGCAACTTGGCGGAATAATTTGGTCAGTTAACTTCATTTTGTGTACAAGCAGGAACTCTATGCTGATATATGTATAGACCGCACTTTCTCAGCGTCGTAACTTGCTGTTCGTGGCCTACAGCCATCAAATCTATGTATGGGAGCCTGCTGGCTCGTTTCAGATGCTTGGCTCCCAGCCTGAAATGATCATTACTCCTGTTATGAAGGAGCCCCATAGCAGTGGCTATATATCGCCAAGCTTCCCTCATGCCATCAACAACCTTCTCGTGGATGATCTCGGCCGCGAGGAAGTGTTACTGCTCGTCACTGACTCGGGTAACATCTGCGGTTACCGAGTCGAGGCAATTTTCTCAGCGCTGAAGCGCGCCGCAGAAAACAAGGAAAACGACAAACGCCCGCTTGACGGTTCCCAGGTGGACCCATTCTTCGTTGAGTACGTGCAGGCGAGCGCCTGGGGCTTGGCTATACATAAATTTGCGCGGCTTATCGCTGTAAGCGCAAACACAGGTCTCGTCACTGTCTTCGCATTTGCGCTGGTAAATCCTCCATCTAAAGATGGTAGCGATGAGCTGGAGAATGAACCCGATTTCACGGACTACGATCAAACCTGGTTGGACGTTAGGGGTAATGAGCAATTTGCGCAATTGCAACGACTCATGCCGGACAAGCATCGGACAAGAAACATCAAGCTTACTTACACTGGGCACTTTTCAAACATACCGTCTGTCGGGTTCTATAACTGCGATCTTGATCCCAATGGAACCTGGATGGTCAGTACTGACATTGACAACAAGCTTCTTGTGTGGAAAATCTGGGAAAGCCTGGGCCCATTCAACGTCTATCACTTCAACGAATCTACCGTTAGGTCGTTTCCCGAGACTTTGCGTAATGAGTAAGAGACAGATATCCTTGATATTGAATGACAACTTATGCTAATTTAAACAGCACTGAAAGAGGCTGGGCCGTCCTCGCCCTTGACCCACGCACCTTTCAGCCAGTCAAGTCTACAGAAGAGGCCTTTGGCGGCCAGCCGTTGCGTCGCAAGAAGCGCCGCCAGGTCGTTCTCGACATTACGAGATTGAGCAATCGTATACCAGATGCTTCACATCTTTACAACTACTTTCCTCCCGCAGTCAGGTCTGAGCCTGATCAATCAGTTTTGCCTGACATCTTTGGAGCGGACTGTCGCATCAGTAATGACCCTCATAAACAGGCCTATTCGACAAGGCCCAAAGGTCATCCCCGGAAGTACAGCGACTCTTCAGACTCGGATGCTGGTGAAGCCAATCATCCCTCAGAGGCAGCTGACAGCCTTGATGACCATGCTGCGGACGGTTCGGCTGCTGAGGATGAAGGTAGTGAGTCAGATACGAATTCGGACCCAAGCCAGAGAGCTTCGAACCAGGATGCTGTCGGATCTGGCGACAATGGGAACACAGACAGGTTCCACGACGCAACCGTCAATCTTCGGCGTCATCGTGGACAAGGGCCTCTGACAACCGCGGAGTTTCTTCAGTTTGCACTGTTGGAAGCCTTAGGTGGCGACATCCCGGGTGCCGAAGAATATTTTGACAACGATCTAGATTACTCGGATATCGACGAGGACAACCAGGGAGAAGACAGCGACGAGACTGATGAGGAGATGGATGACGCTGAGGATCGTTCCTCCGATAGCGATGCAATTTCAGACACTGGACTGCCTGCATACTCGGGCTCGGATGGTATGTAGATCAGGTTCTTTCCATTCCGTAACAGCGGGCATCATGGGCATGCTGACAAACGTTGCTACTGATTCCAGCTCTCTTTCGATTTTATTTCCCAATTCTTCATTTTTCGCAGACAGACATCCGTCTGCTTCCTCACCCTCTAGCGCCACAACCCAGTGTTGTATGTGGAGCGCCGCTTCGACAGGTTTTTACCAGACCGATAGTCTCCATACGGGCGTGTGATCGATTTAATATGGTCAAATGCATTCCCGAGCACGGCATAGTCGTCGCGGCATCCCAGAAAGGTCGTGCGGCCGTGATAGCTCTCACGCAATCAGAAGAAACCGGTCTGTCATTTAGAGTCGATTGGATAGTCCCATTCGAGAATCAGGAAAAGTTCGGCGAGCGTCCGTTAGTGCCCCTGTTAGGCATGAGCGTCGGCCCCATTCAGGGTTTTGAGATGCCTCCCGATGTGCCTTATATCCCTCGCGACGTGGATGACGGCAAAGAATTGCATTTCCGATTTAAAGATGTGAATCACGACAGGAGCAATACCTCCACTTCATCCTCCAATATCAAGGGTGATTCGAGAAAGATATACGCTCCGACGTTTCCTTCAGGGCCCGGGCTGAGACAATCTCCGACAGAGCGTGAACAACAATACCCATCCACGCTGCCTGAGTGCCACGCTAGAGCGACCCGGGCCTATCAGCCAGAGGAGCATTGGCGAGGCTGGAATCCCTCGCGTCGATATCGGCTGCTGTTGATGTACGATGATCATACCGTAATGAGCTACGAGTTCTGGTACGACTGGAAGAAGAAGTTCGTATCCGAGGAAGAGGATGGAACAGACCAAGACGAAGTGCTCATCGTCTGAGCGCCATTCAATCTGCACAAGTTCTTTTATAAGCCAATTCATTCTGTACAAGAAACCATCTGACATACACACAAAATCCCTCTACCTATTCATGAATGTACAAAGGCAAATCAGCAAATACCTTTTATTATCATTTCCTTAAGGCATAGTTCAGATGACATGGTCAAAATGTATAAACATTAGCACCCAATGCAGCTTGGTTTCAATGTACAGCAAATATTCCAGCACCTACTTAACTATAGGGGTTTGGAATATCTAGCCTCTGTACATCCTTCAACCAGTAAAGCCAACCCCACATCCCAAATATCGACTCTCATTTGAAGAACATCTGTCCGCCGTCAGTCATCCAGCGTCAGCATAATGATGATGGCTCAGATATCAAGGGCTATGCAAACACTTGGGGTCAGAGGATCCGAGGCAGTCCGTTAATGGCTTGAGGTCATGGCATGGTTTGAAGGATCATGGTTGACACACATGTCCGTGCTCACATGTCTTCAAATGATCGTGTGAAAACATCTGACAGGATGACAGAAGTCGTGGTAGTGACGGCCCACTCTGAGTTAGGAATCTACTGGATTCCTGATCGTTATATCCACCCCTTCCTCTGTCTCTGGAGCTCCGCAGTACCTTGATAGCGGAAGTATCCTCCTATAGGGGCTATGACAGCTAAAATAGACGCCCAACATCCTTCAGGATCGGGATACACGTCAACTCCAGGATGTTTCCGATACGTCACCGCTCCACCATTCCATTCATCGTATACGAGACCCATACAACCCGCCTCAGGATCTCTATTTACAGAAATATCCAGTGGCTGAGCACCAGTGCGGGCACAATGCAGATCTATCCCGTTACATCCGACATGATGCGATGGCTAAGGTGTACATAGTACAAACCGACCTCCTAGATTTGTGAATGCTGATTAGAGAGCTCTCTTGAGCATGTGCTGAGTAAAGGCAGGAAAGCTAAGATAAGGTGTACAGTAAGTGTACTTAGTGCCTGCAGCAGTGAGGTACGTATGTCAACAGATATTGAGATCTTTATCATCAACTGGATTACAACGCCTGTAATGTGACTTGCGTACTTACTAGAAGGATTTTCATAGGTAGGTTGATAGTGAAACTAAACATTTGTTATTTGTGACATATGTTCATGTATGGTAGATAGGGCCTTGACAGACCTTGAATTCCAGCAAGCAGGGCTGAGCCTGACAAATAGGGATTATTGCCCGCCTAGAGCGGTACGTACTCCGTATACATAGCCACTGGGCTGGATCTGATCATCGTCTCACTCTCAAATCCTTCAGGATTGGGGTTCCTTGACTTCTCTGATACCAAGGAATCCCGATATGGGATGTCTATGGCCTCTCACGGGCTCAGCTTGTAACAGATATAAACTACTTTGGTAGACACTATAGACTGATTATCTCTCAAAACTTGTGGCCATTGTATTTACTTCAACACAGGCTTCTCCAAGGATCAAATATTCATTTAATTACCATTCTTTGCCATCATGAAGTACAAGTTTGCACTTTCGTCACTCTTTCCTATAACGCTTGCCCAATATGGAGACCCAATACCAAATGATGTGCAACAGCGGCTATGTTAACTAACTAGTGGAATGACTCTAGCGAGTTGCTTGTAAAATACTCTAGGGAAGGGATGATGAGTTGGCACAGCTAACCCGCAACAGTGTGAATACAAACAATAAGCTTACTGTTGGATGCAACACAGCGGAAAAGCCAGCAGAAGCAGAATCAATACGATACGGCGCCACCATATTGGAGAGAAATGGAAATGAAGCTAAGTAATAGTGGTCATGTCATGCGTGGAAATTTTTCTTTGCTTGCGTGCTGGAGGCATCAAAGATCTCGGGACTGTCGTCAACGAAATCACACTATATAGTCTGCAAGAATTGAGCGAGCACGAGATTGAGTAGGGAAATGGAGTCCAGAGTGGATAGGCAGTGTTGAGCACCTGTCAGCTAAATCGATGGATAGAGGACTTCACATTATTCAATCTCTTGCAATCCATAAGGCTCACCGTAGGTACCAGTCAGCAGTGGCCACCCCACAGTTGGGTAAGTACCCAGGTAGGCACAGTTTCGTGGCAACAGGTCGTATAATCGTCGGGGTATGGACGGCTGGCAACCTCGTGTTGATCTAGCGAAGATGGCCGCACTTCCTTTCGAAGAAAAGCGGCAGAAAGGGTGCATTTTGGCTGGGCTAACTTCGGCTTGGCTAGCTTGTCTGCTGTATCACTTCCAGGCTCGTCACTGTGTCCCCAAGTTTCATTGGAGGCGGAGGGGAACCTCGCGCTTCCAATGCTGAGGCTGCCATGCCCTGACTTGTTCCGTGGATTCCTAATCGCCTGTAGTGCTGACAGGCTGTCGTAGAGGATCGTTGCATGTTCTTGCCCCAGTATCACTGGAGCTCTTTGTCTCTCGGCCAACAATGCTCTGCTGTTTTACCAAAGTCCCGAAGCTGGGGTCTGACTATCGTTAGACGCAGCAAATAGGGTTGGTCAACTTGAAAAGAACTTTGACTTGGAAGCCAATAGAGGAAGAGTTATTAGTTGCTCTCATCGCCAGAAAGCTATTGGTATTGTACTGAGGGTTTGGTAAGCATGACCTAGCTGCTGACTCTTATCTGGTTTGAATGAATATGAACACTCCAAATATCCCGCCCAGACTTAAGACACACAAAAGAGCTTGCCATAACAGAACCTACTCCGGTAAATGCGCAGAATGGATAACAAATAAAACTGAAGAAACTGCCCAGATGAAGAAGATTGAGGAGAAGAAACAATGGAAGTAAAAGGTTCTTAGCGATCATTGTATCACAAAGTCGCAGTGTCGCTTTGCATCAAGGACTGAGGGGCCTGTTGAATCCGCCTACACGGTTCATGTACTGTCTGTACACAGTCTTCTTCTCTTTCCGTACACCGTAGACGTCGTTCCCAGGCACTTTGGTATTCTTCGTGCTCCTGAACCTTGTAAAACCTACGGTCTTGCGCATCAGCGCCTCCATTTCATCTTCTTCGATCGGTACTGCGGGGTCCAACTCCATCTCGTCCTTGTCTCGTCGTGACGGTGAATGTGGGACACCATTGCCATACGGACGATTATCTTTGCGATCGTCTCTGCGATCTCCCTTAGGCCCTCGAGGTGGCGGAGTTCTAGTCCTGTTCCTATTCCCATTCCGATTAGGTGAGCGGGAGCGGTCGCGGTATCTGTCTCGATATCCTTGGAGAGCATTAGGTATGAGTAACTCAAATTCATTAGTAGGATACAGCATACCTCGTCGATCGGAATGTCTTTCTCTGGTCGCGCTTATATCTCGGTCCCTTGCTCCCCGACCATCTCTATCTTGATCTGTCCTATCGCGATCGCGGTCCCGGTCCCGGTCCCGGTCACGCCGATCTCGAGACCTGCTCCTTTCTCTGCGCCTTTCAACCCGATCTCTTGAGCGTGAACGATATCTTCTGTCATCACGGGGCCCGTCACGCCGCCGATCGTCCTTCTGATGTGCGTCACGCCGAGGGCTTCTGCCAATATCTGAGTCCGGCTCAGGGGAGCGCGTTTTCCGTTCGTCTAAGTCCCACATTGTCGAGCTATCGACCCGTCTTGCTCTTTTCGCGGGGGGCTCTGCCATTTTTCAACTCCGCGCTGTTGCGGAGATCGTGATCGTAATGGTCGATAAGGGAGGCGTGCTTCTTTCGACGCTCGAGAGTAAGGCGATATTCGGCGACTGGTGAGGGTATTATTATAGAAATCACGGAAGACTCATGGCTTGTCTAAAAAAAAGGGGTATCAATTCGTCGAAAAATGGGGTTTGCCGTGTTCTTTTGCTGAAACAATATTTGGTGCAGTCGAAACGGAGAACGCGAAGTTAATACGGTTGCCGATTTCTACCCGATGCGCCACTAAGCCAATTCAACCCGTCGACTTTCAACAATCTTTTACAATCTTCAGTCGCATCCGTTTTCTCGTCATCTTTCAAGACCAACCTTAAAAGAAGATGAGGACAGTGATACTGAAGGGCTCAGTGTCTTTAAGCACGGTGTAGCTAGCTTTCGTCTACGCTGCTGATTTCTTCCGGTTTCACGAGCAGTAGCTCCTTTTTGCAGTTCTATTTTCGACATATTGACTCCTTTCCCAAAAATAGCATATTCATGGGATCGTCAAACTGATTACCATCATTTTTTTTTATATGTCATCCGTTACAAACCAGACACAGCAGAAAACAACGACATAAATGGATACTGTGGTCTTCAATAGTTTGGTGGCTATCTCAAACTATCGCTGAGCTGAATCCGAACTTCCAGCGCTGAAGCGCACTTTCATCAGATAAGGATAGCCCCATATCCTGGTTTTTTATGAAAGCGAGACTATGTCCTCCGTTGATTTGATAATAATTGGCGGAAGCTCAGAGAGACATCGAAGGCCCACATACATCTTCTAATACCTAAGGTCTCACATATCCGTGCAATATACCAAATACCGCTTGAATGATGAGGAGCGAAAGTCTAGGAGCACATCAGACTGAATAGAGGGACGGATGTGTGAGAATGCCGTACCTGTAGTGAGGTAGCCTCCAGAGAATCTCAGCCAAGTATTCAAAAGTAGCTTTCAGGATTTCTTAGTTCTTAATCGGCAACCCCCAGGTTAAATACTAGAAAATCCTCATTCTTCTATACCTTATCTGACTACAAGGGTACCTTGCGCCTTTCTCTAGTGAGAGATGAAGGACTAACTCGCTTTGGTGCCTCAGGCAGTCAGGTGCCCAGTAATCTGCGAATTCGATGCAGCCTGACGGCCCGTCCCGCTGAGCCTCAGTCTAACTGCGAAAAGTAGTAGTCGCAAAGAACTGCCCAAGAATATTCTGGTGTCGGTGATTCAATAATTTCTCCGATCCCTCGAAACAGACCCCGCGCCGCGAACCTTTTCATCGTCGACAAAGGCTCGCACGACGTTTGTAGCCTACAAAATGGCTCCTTCAAATTTATCTCATCGTCAGACACATAATCTACTTCTAATCTCGAAACTTCTAAGCCTCAGAGACACAGCTTCCCCACTCACATTGTTGTTGGACTCTCTAGAACAACCAGCAACGCCATTGATTCACGAGTATATTCGACGTGCAAGAGTGAGTAATTTAACCCATGAGCAAAAGCTACATTTTGATCATGCATGCCGGCTATGATCATTGCTATCATGATCTATTTTTATGCTGATTTATCGTGCTAACGGCCCCTGGGAAGCTTTCAAAAGTTCACGTAACGCTCGTAGCTTTCGAGACATTGAGGTCTTTCGAAGGTGTTGATGCATTCATCTCAGCTCGGAAGAAGCATCCTTCGGAAATTGTAAAGGAAGTAGGCGCTGCTTACCAGCCTGCTTCTAATGTTCCCTCGCGCCGTGAGTGAAATATTCGGACCGATTTCTGCCCGATTATGCTTACGTCTTTGCCCCCTGGTTATAGGTCGATTAATTCTCATTGATTCTATCAATCCACTCTTGCGCTCTAAAAAGACCGATTCCCAGTTTCATTTGCCAGCTTTTCTCGGCTCGTTCATTGCACCTCCCGGGTCATCTCTTGCCAAAGTTGAGACCTCACTTATCGTGACCTTCCACCAGGACGTCCCGACCCCCTTATGTGGAACACCCTACTCTCCATCCTCGTTTTCTGTGCTTAGCTATCTCGCAACGACCGTCATCAAGCTGCACTCTTTCTCACACATACTTGCCCAGAAAGCTGCCCGTGATCGCAGTCTGGCAGCGCCTGTCTTTGGACTCGAAGAAGAGCTGAATGGAGTCCTTCTCGGCCGACTGGACAAACCAACAGGAAAAGAATCCGTGGAAGGTATCGTGTTAGAAATGGAGCATCGCCGTAAAAGTGGACGCGGCGTTTTGGAGTGGTATGTACTACCACCAGCAGCGCGCTATCCATCCAATTACGCAAAGGAAATTGTAATTCTACTGGACGATCACCCGCTGTATCGCCCACCGATGGAGCCAGACATTGGAATGGAGAGCAGCGAACCAGAGTCGACTTTTGAGTTACGTCTCACTGAACGGCAAAGAAGGGAGAGAGAAGGAGTTGTGTTGCCTTACTTTGATGCGCAGCAAGGTGACGGTCCCGGAGAAGGCGGACGCATTCTCTATGATATGGGTGAAGAGGATGATTTTGACGAAGAAGAGGACGAATTATAACCTTTGACCCAGCTGGTCACAGCGCCTTCGCAAACCGTCTACATGACTTCGTCTCATCCTTCATATGCAGACTCTCTTCTGGTTGCCGCCAGCAGTGAAGTACCTGCTTCTCTGTGTCTTGCAATAGCAAGTGTGAGGCTTTGGCTTGGAGATTATGTGTTTATCAAACTGAGGAGGCCAAGTATGAGTGGCAGGATGTCCTGCATCCATGAGGAAACATTAAGGTACATTGAAGACAGGGGGTTTAAACACCCTAAGCGCTCGGGAGAGGAAACAGATCAGAAGAACCGAAGCCAGATTAGGAAGAGCAGGAGGAAGCCAACACCCGCAAATGGCCCATACTATGATAAGTTAGAAGGGCATTTCCGGAAATCTTCCTGTGGTTGGGTGTCGAGACAACTTACCTGCTTGATCAATAGCTCCCAGTTGATGCGAACTGCGGCTTTCTTATACCTCTTACTGTCCTCCCGCAGACGCCCCGATAGCTCGCCCATGCGTTCCAAACTATCACCTCTATACAAAAGGTCCTCGATATTCTTGGTCATTACCTTGGTCACATCACGAAGCTCGTCATTTAACCGGTCGAGGTTTTGCGATGCACGGCTATCCTGATAAATCTTCTTGGTGCGTTGAATGAAAGTGTCGAACTCCACAAAAGCATATGGTCGCAGAGTCGGAGAATGATATTGTGACGGGGAGTATGTGGTGGTGAATTCCGTTGCTAGGTCCTCGAGATAGGTGAAGGCAAGCTTCCGGGGGTACGAACGGTCGCAAATACACAGAAAGCAGATGTCGTCTTTGATGAGATAGCTAAATTCGGAATAAGTTAGGTTTCTATGGGTTCTGCATATGAAGACCGTGCGTACTGTAAATTATACTGGCCGCATTCAATACTGGCTTGTGGTGCAGAATTGCGGCTCAACCGGCGAAATATCATTTTGGCTTGAGACTTAATCTCGGAAAGCTCCGCTTCTGCCTGGATAGAGATTCGGTTAGCTCTTCTCTTAGGAAGATGCAGTGAATGAGTCGTCAAACTCACTTGTTCATCATCCACCGACGCTGCTAGCATTAGGCCTTCCTCTTAACGTCAGTGACTGCTCCGTTTCAACACTACAGTGTGCTGTATCTTACCATCTAGCCTTGCAATCTGAGTTGATTTGACCATTATGAGAGCAACTGCAACCTTATCTACCGTCTAAAGTGTGCGCAGACCTTCAGAAGACAGCTGTCAGAACACATTAACACCGTGATCCCCTTGGTGTTGTCCTCAACAATGGCCCGCAAGCGCAAGGCGGTCGAGAGCGGCAGTACGCGGAAACAACCGAAGACGTAAGTGATGCCATCTAGTAACACATAGCGGACTGCGAAAGCTGAGATATATGCTTCCCTTCGCGGCTCGTATCTTTTACGTGGTTCCTAAGTGCAGACTTCTAACGATCATGATTCAGAACCCGCTCGACGCGCTCTGCTGATGTAGCAGGCATCGATGACGCTGGCGCGTCCGGCTCCGCAATGTCTACAAACACCAAACCGAAGCGAAATCCCCGGAGAACGGCAAAGGATCGGTGGGAGGAGGAAAAGTTGATGACCAGTACCACTTCGCAACTGATTGATATAGACCTTGTGGTATGTCGTGCCTGAGAGGATTATGTGCGCTGCCGGAGAACGTGACCGGAGAACGTGACCGGAGAACGTGACCGGAGAACGTGACCGGAAAGCTGATTGAGGTTGTTCTGATCTAGAAACTCCTCGCGCGGCCCGAGGCATGGGACTGCCTTGAAGAAAGCGAGAAAGAGGAGATCCTGAGTCTTCTTCCTGAGAGTTTACACCCAAACCGCGAGTCCACGTCCGACGATCCGGAAGCGAAGATACCCCCTTTACCTGAGTCTTTCCTGCGCTATTCGAACTTCTGGCGAGATAGCATTCGTCTGTTTCAGCTAGATCTCCAACATGGCCGTTATGACCCTGAATGGCAACGCCAAGCTCATGAGGCTGTGCGCGAAAGGGAAAAGGGGAAATTTGATCGATTTAAAGAGGAGGAATTTGAAGAGTTTTGGGGCCAAAAGCAGAAAATGGACAAAACTCTTGCCGCTGGACAGAGTTCCCAAGTGAAGTTGACTACGCTCATTGAGCATGGAGTCGTGCGCGAAGGCGATGTCTGGAAGTATTCGCGAACCTTTGCTGGCAAAGGGCGAGATAAGATCTTAGTCGAAAAGGAGGCAAAAGTAAGTGCATGCGCTCTTCTCTCGTTTGCTAAATACCCTCTGAGCTAACCGATACTCATGGCTAGCTTCTGAAGATTAAAGGGAAGCGATTGACTTTTGCGATCCCTTCAGGCCAACGGGTCTTCCTGCCTGCCAGTCAAACTCCAGTCCGGCAGCATTCTACGGCAAGTCCTGAGACCAAGGACGAGATTCCCAAAACCGAGGTCTCCGCGAACGGAGCTGCAAAGGAAAACGAAGAAGCACAGGGGGACACGGATAACACAAGAAAGTCCGGATCCTCCAGAAAGCGGAAATCTGAAGTCGAGCACGATAGTCGCAAAAAGCGTCAACAGGAACCTATATCTTCTGAGGATGACTCGCAGAATTGTGAGCCAGATGACGATGTTGTCCTTGTAGCCAATCCTAAAAGCTTGGCAGTGGAGGTCACCAATCCTCGAGCAGAGGCGGATTCATTCTTACCTACAGGGACACTCGACGTTGTCTCAACTAACAGCACAGAAGCAGAAAGTGCTGCCGCAGCAGCAACTGAAGTCCTCCAAGGTAACGTCACTTCTGGTCTAGCGAAGGACGAGGAGTCATCCTCAACCAACGTGGCCGGTGATTCGGATCAGACCTCGGAAATCATTTTAGAGAATATCGGGGGTCCAAACGCCCTCGCTCTGAAAATCCTGGAAGTCGATGGGCGTATCAAGGACGTTCCTAACGGGAATGCTTGGAAGGAATTTCGATCTTACCGAAACAACCAGGACATGGGGAGTTTATGGGAAGTCAGACAGGCTTGGTACCTTAGAGGGATATAAAATCTTTTCTTCAATGTATCTGGGAGAGATTTGTGCTGGCTACGAGTTGAAACGCGAGCATTAACGGTCATTTCCTCATAATTGTCCTCGGCCAGGTGTTCTCTTCTTCAATCTTACGTGGAGCCCTTAAGAGCTACTTTTTACCGAATGGAATAGCAGTTGGAGTCTCGAAGAAAGCGCTTTAGCAAGATTTGCGAGTCCGCGATTCAAACGTCAAACTGTTTCATTGTGGTTTGCCCCCAGGACCATATTATCTTCCTTGGACGGACCGGGACCACCATCGGCAGCGTAATCGACGGCGAAGCTTGCTTGGATGAAATCCTCCATTTCTTCGCTGACGGTTTTGAGCTTCTCTTTGACGCTTGCAACACCTTCCTGTCCCACTATGTGACGTGAAGGCGGGTTCTCATGACCAGCGATGGCTGTGATAGCGTACACAGTCTCTTCAACCAAGACTTCCATATGTGCGGAACTTAGGGGTGGATACATGGAGAAAACTCTGGGGGCGGAAAAGGGCCCTTCTTCAGCAGAGCTGACTTGATTTGAGTTTTGGGAGCCGTTCTCCGTGCCCTGAGTCTGTTGGTGGGGTAGACGAGGAACCAGTCTGTTCAATATACCACGAAACAAAGGGGCATGATTGACGGCTGGCGAGTACTCTGGAACTATGGGAGGCACACTGGTAATCAAATTTGTCAGGATACCTATTTCGATGCTGCATTGGAAGATTGTGAGCTTCACGTTGAATGGAGCGATTTCGTATGCAAGGCTCTAAATAATGAGACTTCTTAGCTAATGTATAGGAAATGTGCATTCTGCCAACAACTTACATCGCAAAATCCCTCCAGGGCCCAGCCAGCGGCGGAGTACATCCCAAGGCCGGGTGTACCGATGTGGGCAGCTACTCCAGATTAGAGTCGCATAGGAGCAATAGGGGCAAGGGATATCATACTAATGCTAGAAAGAATCATAATATGACCGGATTTTTGCTTCCTCATGTGAGGCAGCGTTGCTTTGATGATGTTCAGAGGACCGAAGTAATTGGTTTCAAACTGGTCCTTGACCAAGTTCAAGGTTTGCTGAGAAGCCGCAAGCTCTTCTACCGCGCCGACAAGAGCTTCTGGCGTGTCAGCACATAAACCAGAACTCGGAAAACAGTAGAATAGATTCCTTACTCTGGCTAGTACAGCAAAGTAGGATGTCTACCTTGCCGAATGCTGCGACTGCCTCGGCGACCAAGGCTTGACATTGCCCTATCATCCTACATGTGGAAGGTGAGCTCTGATCAGTAAATTTGGAGTCAAAAATGTCCGCACCTGATATCCAAAGGGACTGTCTTGAAGCGTTGCACCCATCCTTCGTCACGGTGGCTCTCAACTTCAGCCAGGAAGTCCCCGAACACCTCGCGACGGCATTCGTCCCGGTCCAAGGATGTATGTGCCAGTCCCACTAACGCATAGTCTCCGTGCTTAAGAATCTGGCGCGTAACCGATATCCCAATGGGCGAGTCTCCTGCTGTGAGAATCCATACTCGCGGTTCGCTATGGGCAGGAAACTGTGGGCGGGAGTAATCGGGGGAGGGTTGATTGTCCGTCATTAGGTCGCAGCCGATAGTTCAGGCGCCAGACAAGCCCATCGCGGACGGTCGGTCCTAGAAGCCGCGACTGGATAGGAGTGCCGCCAGTGTAGATTGGCGTGAAATCTACCGCAGTATAAGCAAGAGGAGATTAATCACAATATTGATTGCATAGAATGAAGTCCGGAGACGACATCATTGACCATGGTCGCCGCCGAGCGAGAACCGCTACTAATCATGGCCTAAGGCCCGCCAAGGTGGACCGAGCTCGGTTCTCGACCGTCGGCTGTCCGTGTACTGGCTCTACCTTTTCTTCCCCCCTCCCTCCTTTTTGAGACTATCGCTCTTTTTTGTCATCGTCAATCTCTAGTCAGCAGAGCACGATGCCAGAACAGAGACAGCGCAGGGAAGAGCAGGAGTCTGGCGGCGTACGTATTCATTTGTACCAGTGCCCGCAAGCATTGATAAGCTGACATGCACTCGTGTCCTTCTAGTCCGGCCTGAAGGGTGCTCTTCAGGGTCTCGCCATTTTCATGCTGGTGCAGTTTCTGATCAGTCAATTTTTCGGAAACAAGTCACAGAATGCTGGATCCGGAGCGAAGCCTGGCGAATTGACCTCCTTCCAAGCTCGTCCGCCTCGCAGCGAAATCGCCGACTACAGTCCTATCCCCGATACAGTTGCTCCAATTTGGCCCCCAAGCAGCGCCGTTGATATCAGCATCTACGTCTCGCCTTCCATTGTCCTTCCTTCTCTCAGCTCGCTCCCGCCGGATTCTCTTGTAGTGAGTGAAAAGAACTTCACGATCGGGAATTACAGTGACACCAGGGAAATCGCGACTACCATCGAGATTCCCAAGGAAGTCCAGCAAAATGGAACGCTTTGGGCGCATTTCTATGTTGCGCTCACTGGACACCAACTCGACCCAACCGCTAAGGATTATAACACAGATAATGCTGTGCACTTCTTCCGCCCACTGAACCATTATCTTCCCAAGAAAAAGGTCAAGAAGCTCAAGAACTTGCTTGCCAGCTCAGACGATGCCGAGGAGGAGGAAGAAGACAACAGCATCCCGGATGTCTCCATTGCCTCATACTACCACCCCAATTTCACGATATCGCTGATTCCTGATTCCGGAGTTCAGAAATACCGCCAAGTACACCCTGCTATTCGGCAGCACATGCAACTCGAAGCCACGGGCGCAAGAGATGCCTCTGGTCAGAACGGGTGGTACTATCCTATTGTGTTCTTGAATACTTTCTGGCAACTCCGAAGCCACATGACCGAGCTCAACTCTACCGTGAAGACGATGCCCTTGCGGATCACTCTGAACAATCTGTCCAACTGGAAGTTTAGCATGATGGCAAGTGTGGACGAGAATGCAAAGGCTAGCGCCCGGCAAGCCGCATTTGGAGGCTCCGTGCCTGGCGGCGGCGATGGCTCTGAGTTTGAGATGGTTAAGGAAGTCCTCCTTAACACGAACATTTGGTTGCTTGGTACAACTGGTGTGGTCACGATTCTGCACATGATCTTTGAAACTTTGGCGTTCAAGAACGACATTGTAGGTTGCTCCTTTCACTTGACCACAGTATCCAGTCGATCTAACGGCTCTCTAGTCTCACTGGCGCAAGAAGAAGGACGTTGTTGGGACCTCAGTCCGCACTATTTTGGCTAACGTATTCATGCAAACGATCATCTTCCTGTACTTGATGGATAACAGTGAAAACACCTCCTGGATGATCCTTGCCAGTCAAGGTTTCGGTATCTTACTGGAGGCGTGGAAGATCACCAAGACAGTGAATGTGCGTCTGCGTGCGCCGCCAGCGGGGTCTTTCTACTCTTTCCTTCCTTACGTTGTGGTATTCGAGGATAAGCACAAGCTTTCGGAAACTGAGAAGAAGACCAAGGAGTATGATGAAATTGCATTCCGCTGGCTCTATATCATTGCTGTGCCTCTCCTTGGTGCCTATGCAGCCTACAGCTTGATCTACAACACACACAAGTCGTGGTACTCCTACATTATCGAAACACTTGTGGGCAGCGTTTACGCATATGGCTTTTTGATGATGGTCCCCAGTCTCTATATCAACTACCGTCTGAAGGTTGGTGCCCCTCGATTCATACCCCTGTAATGAAGCTAATATTGTCAACAGTCTGTTGCTCATATGCCTGGCAAGGCCTTGACGTACAAATTTCTCAACACCTTCATCGATGATCTGTTCGCATTTACCGTCAAGATGCCATGGCTTCACCGGCTTGCCACTCTCCGAGATGATGTGATTTTCTTCATCTGGCTCTACCAGAGCTATAAGTACAAGGTTGATTACAAGCGGGTCAATGAATTTGGACAGGGAGGCGACAGCGATGAGGAGGCAGAGGAGCCGGCAGCAGCCGAATCCGAGAAGAAGTTGGAAGCGGTGTCTGAAGCGTCTGGAAGGGACAATGCTGAGAAGTCGACACGGAAGAGGAAGTAAGAATGACTCGGAATGCCTTTCTTCTGTGTGATCCGGGAGGAGCTATATACCATAACTTCTGAATGAAAGCTTAGATATAATTTGCCATGAGCAAAATCTACATTTTTTTTTCATGAGTTTTAACCTTCATCAACGGTATCTTTTAATTTCTCAGTCCCAATAACCATAGAATCCGCGTTAGTGAAGAGTAGCCCACTTGTGAGGACAAACAAATGAGACATAGTTCTTGTTTCTCGACTTCGACAACCGACTTAAAATTGGGAGCAGTAGACTACCATATGGTTGATCGCCAGATTCGGTTTAAGCTCACAATTCCCGCGACCCATAGGAATGCACGGTTGAGGATACAAAGTCACGAATCGTTGCATTGACCTGCAAGTAATTCAGACTGATTTCCAAATTCAATTATTTTTACTTGTTGGCAAGAAGACGATTGTGTCGGCACAAGGGCACTCGCATAATATCGCATTGGCGCGAAGAGACGACGGAACGCGAAGAACCACAACAGAACGTCAATGAGCGCGATACTGCCAAGAAGAAGGGAACGCGGCAGTATTTGAATTGAATCCAATCTTCATGTGAGATTCTACAATTGATGTCGTCCGATCCACAAAGTAAGATGTTAAAGCCAGGTCCCTCGAGTTGATGACCATCGCTAACAAGTCGTCAGGCCCGTCTGGCCTAGAGCCCAGGCCGAGTAGCCTGGCTGAAGCACTTGATCACCTAGAAGCCGGTCTGTTTTGCCTGTTTTTATCGTACTGTCGATTTTCGCAGGGTTTCTTGCTAAGGCTTGATTGCAGTTGCTTATGTACCCTCAAAGAAGCGATACACTGATGCTGGTCAACTGGCCAAAACAATCGCTTCGAACGCTTATGAAAGCGGCATCAGCCTGTCTGCACTGGAGCGATTGATCCACATTTTGACACGAAATAATTACCTTGATCAAGGAACAATTACTACCTTGATAAGAAATCTGTATCCGACAGACAGGATATCTTCCAAGGTTGTCACGCAGGTCGTCTGTTCCCTCGGTCCCAGCAAGAACAAGCCGAGTCCTGCTACACAGGCTTCCCTGCTGCGATGGCTCATACTCGTCTACGAATTCTGCGAGGACAGGTCGCATCTCACTAAACTTTATGCAGTGCTGTTCAATCACCTTGATATGATCAGTCTCCGCAAGCCGTTATGCCATTTGCTTTCGATCATCACAAGGCGGAAGCACGTCAAGCCCTTTAGGATACAAGCTCTTATGGAACTGGTCAATGCTGCCGGCGCGGAAGAAAAAGAACTCATCGGCTTGCTTAATGTTTTCAAGAATTATTATCCAGACATCATCGTGGGTGACCTCGGGGCTTTGAGACGGAGAGCCTTGGTCTTCAAGCATCCTGACCCCGAGTGGACTAGTCACGCAAGGCTTCTTCAAGACAGAAATTTGGAGCAAGTACAAGTGGCACAGTCGTCAAGCTTTCAAGTAGTTCATCGTGGAGCAGCGAAGAGAGGAAAAATGGAAGTGATCGTTCCTGTTCTCCAGACATCGAGGGTGTCATCCAACCGCACCTCTTTAGAAGAACTGCGGAGCATCGACCACTTGGTTGAAAAGCTCGACCGGATTGAGCTTCCAAACCAGATTATATCCGCAATGGCAGACAGCATAGCTCAGAAGTATCTATATCTGGCTCAACCGGAGTCTGCGAGGCTCCGGTTAGATGATTGGCTGAGCAGCTTTTTTGACGAACTGTTGGAGCATGCTCAAGATGAAGAACCGGGTACGTCAGAATCTCTAGGTTACATCTTGAGTCTCATCGTGAATTATGTGCGCTATACACAGGTATGCCATCTTCGCCCCATGGATGTACCCCTGTTGACTCGCAGTTTGTTACAGGATATTCCTGCGTCAGTCCAGTCTTTTCTAAGACAATATCTCTCGACTTGGAATGGCCGTGACAACAAAGAAGAGGTTCTCAGTCTTCTTGAGTACCTTCCCATTCAGGACTTCGGTACTTTACGAGCCAACTTTCTGACTCCTCTAGAGGCTGCCATACTGGGCAGCGGACCATTCTCCATGACAGTCATTCTTGACTTTTACTCTTCACTTATTCGGCAATGGGGCGTGAAACTGAGGGCGTCACCTTCAGTCTCTGCAGAATCAAAACCGTTGGGGCGCGTAATCACACATGCGGAACTGCTGGCATTGTCAGTACTAGAGAGTCTTTCGGTGCGTTCCAATACCGACAATGAGGAACCTCGCAAACCGGCCGTCCTGTCTGTCCTTGAGTTCTACTGCGTTCTAGCCGACCTATTCTCTTACGCGTCCGTGAATGGCCAGATCCGTCTTACTATTCCTCTAGCTCCGACAGTCTACACTCTCGTTTTCACACCGATTCTCTCAAGCATCTCTATCATTAGCTCCGTTCTTGCCAACTACAAAATGTCCTTCGAAACATCTCTGACTTCCGAAATTCTTCAAGTACCAAACTCTACAGATTCGCTGTATCCGACTGAATTGGTGGGCCAATTCAACGGCTACGTCATGGATGTCTGCAATCTGGTTTGGCGAAATCGAGGGCTCAATGGCGACGATCCAAACGCACTCGGCTGTCTCCTACCAGCCGCTACGACGAGTGCGCTCACACAATACACTCGGGAATTGAACGAGGCATCCCGAGACAGGAAACGCGATTCTTCGTTTTTCTTCAACCTATCTTCCATTTTCTCTCTCAGTTACCATGTAGCCCTGTGCAACATGTCAGCCGGTTGCTTCACTGGCATAGAGGAAGAGAACAACATCACCGAGGGCAAGCCCAGATTGAGGAAACCCGTGACCCAGAAAGCACTGAGTGCACTTGAGAAAGACGGTGGTATCAAATTGACTTGGCAGGAGTACAGGGTGCGCATGCTTGACTGGCTAGACGCCACAGGAAGCCGTGGAATTGGGAACTTGATGCGCAGTACGATGAAAGCTTTACGTAAGGAATGATGTTAGTGTTGTCCAATATTCAGAGCACTTGGAAGCCTTAGTTGGATTTCAGATACTCTCTATTGGATTTTGCTCTGGTAATACCGTAAAGCGGTCGATCTCAATCAAAGCGGCCCAGATTGACGATCAAAGATTTGATATTTATATGATACAGTAATTTCCTAAGGTATTAGGAGGATCTGTAAATCGGACGTAATGGTGTTTTCTATGTCCTATGTTCTATGTCTACAGCTGCCAGGGTATTCATGAGACTCGTTCGCTATATATACATGACAAGTCCATGTGTCGATGGGTTTCAAAATTGCGTAGATGTGTTCAGATAAATATCTTGAACACTAGAATCCTCTCGTAGAGTACTCAGGATGTCCTCAATTTCCCTGACTTGCTCATCCTCCTTCAACTCCACCATAGTGTCCTTATTCGGATCCCAGATTATGTCAAGTTCCTCGATAGCGAGTCCAGTCATTTTTGTGAGCATTTCGCCCACGCTCTTCGTTTCTGTTGGTTCTGTGAAGACCACAAGTCGGCCTTCATCATCCGTCGCTACATCAATGGCTCCCGCCTCGATGACCTGGTCTAAATAATCATCCGTATTCACGCCGTCCTTCTTCTCAAATATGATCCTGCCCTTCTTCTCGAAAAGATATGTCGTCGGAGTAACAGTACCGCCGGCATCCTTAATAGCATACCGGAGGTCTTGTAATACCCGAGCTTTTTGATCGGTCTGGCATTCGATAACCGCCGCAACAGAATGGGGTAAGATAGCTTCAATCGTTACCGACTCCAGGGCCTCGCCAGTTACACTTATTCCCTGGCCTCTGGCAAGAGCTGCTTCAATCACGGTCTTCGGTATACCGGCACGTTTTGCATTAGAGAGCGCAAGAGTCAGTCGGGGGTTGAACTTGGGATCAGCTCCCCACACTGGAAAAACCGTTAGCATGCGCTGGCCTCGGGGGAACTCGGCGTCAAACACGCACTCTGCGTAGCGCTGCTAATTTCCTTTGCGATTGTTTGACGCTCTCTGCTTTTGGCCTTGTCATTCTTCGCCTTGTCATGCTTGATCTGTGACCATCGATTGTGACCCGCGAACAACGGGGCGCCGCTAGAGAAACTCCGACATATCTCGCATACCGATTGCCCTGTCCGGCGACGTTGCTGTAATAACAATCTTTGGCTCACTATCGATGCCATTGAGAAACAGACTGTGTCACTTTCTGCAGCTGCAGAATCATATAAAACTTGCCATTCAGGAACGGCGCAAGTATACATGCGCAGACGGACCGACATTCTTCCGGCAGCCGGCGATAGGGCCAACTGCCCGATTAAGGGGACCACGACGCAATCAACTGGGAACATAGTTGGGGCTGATTCAGTCATATACTAATTTTCAAAATTTGCCTTCCTTTGTTGTTATTTGTTATATGGTTAATGGGTAATGCCTGACAGAGTCAGCCGGATTCAATGTCTTCTTCTGAAAACGCAACAACAGCTACACCTCCCGACAATGCGGCCCCTCGTGCGGAGCTGGACATCACCAAGCTCCATGCGCTTCCCTCCGAACAGCAGGACCTCTACCTTCTCACCTTCACTTCGGACTTGGTACAATATATCTCGGATCTAGATTCGACTAGCGTATCATCGCAACAGAAGTTCTTGAAGAAGGAACTATTCAAGATCTTGACCCTCTCCTCGCCAACGATCACTCGTGTTATCCGCAACAACCTTGGTCGCTCTTTTGGCGCTATACTCGGCAAAGGGGATCGGGGGATACTCTTTGAAACAGTAACCGACCTACTTGGTATACTGAATGCAGGCAAAAATGAGGCGGAGCTCAAAACGAAGTTCGCCGCGGCTCACTGTTTGGGGGAGGTCTTCGCGGTCGCCGGAGAGAGCGTGTTTGCGCAATCAGGAATTGTGGTATCGGGCTTGCTCAAACTGTTGAAGTCTTCCAGCAACCATACAGGGCTTCGAGGATCAACTTTTGCGACCTTGCGCAAGGTTGTCGTGGGCACTGGAGTTCCCGTGGACGAAGCAACAGCGCGGGATATCTGGAAACAGGCTCGCAATGCCGCAACCAGTGACAAGTCCACTTTTGTCCAGGTCCACGCGTGCCGCTGTCTCGAGCAGTTGGTGAAAACGACACCTTTCTTCGATAATGCGAATGACTTTGATCATTTGAAGACTCTGATCTGGAAAGTCATTGACAGCAATGTTGCGCCTGTCAGACACGCTGCTGCGGCTTGTCTGGCGCAAGCCTTGGTGAAATTGCACGCCTCAGATGCACGAGTCACAGCCGTTCCCAAGCCTAAGAAGATGAAGAGACAGTCTAAAAAGCCCGCGCCTAGACCCGGAGAGGACGAAGATGAGGCTGAAGTTTCCGAATCCTCTGTTTCCAAAAAGGCAGAGCCTGGTTTATACTTCCTCCTGCCGGATCTTCTTCGCCAACTTTCCACTCAATATATGAAAAGTACAACGTCCAATCGCGCACGAGCCGGTGTTGCTGCATGTTACAAATATGTTCTGCGCAACCTAGGCGACAAGCTTGTCGAAGAGCGCTACGGGCAGATTGCGAATCATCTCCTCTTTGAACTTCTGAACCATCCAACAGTAACATATAACCGATTCCGACTCCTAATGACCCGGAGATTTGTTAAAGGAATTCTGGAGGAGACGGTTGGACGGGAAACTCTGCGCGAGAATAGCCAGCTCAATGCTGCTAAGTGGTTAATCAACGAAATTCTTAAGGACTATCCTCAGGTCCTCCAAGAACGCCGCGAGCCCAGCAAATACACACTTGCCAGCACTCTGAGTGCATTGTCTTCATTGATATCGTCATTAGGTTCTGCATTCGGCTCTATGGCAGAAGCTTGTCGCGAGGCACTGCTCCAAGTCCTCCCTCATCCCAGCTACACTGTTCAAATCCATGCTGCGCACTGCTTAAGGAACTTTGTTCTTGCTTGCCCACATCAGCTCATATCATGTGTGACCATCTGCTTGAACAGTCTGAGCAGAGAGATTGGGCAGCTTTCTACGCCCCGGCAGGCGCCCCGGCGCTGTGTTGGATACGCCAACGGACTGTCAGCAATGTTGAGTACTTCTCGACTGCAACCGCTCTACGGCTCTGTTGATGTCTTCTCCCGCGTTTTCACTCAGGCGACTGATCTGCTGAAGACTAGCGGCAAATCAGAGCTTCGGGCAGCGAGTACACAGGTGCAGGTGGCATGGATTTTGATCGGAGGTCTGATGCCCCTTGGACCAAGTTTCGTTAAAATTCATCTGTCCCAGCTGATGTTACTTTGGAAAAATGCGCTACCCAAGCATCTTGGAAAGGAAAATATTGGTCAACGTGGGTCTCTAGAGATGAGTTTCCTTGCACATGTACGGGAATGTGCTTTGGGTTCCCTGTTGGTATTCATGGAGTTCAACAGTAAATTGATCACAGCGGATGGTGCGAGAAGAATCGCTGCTATGCTACAAAATACGGTAGAATTTCTCGATGATCTTCCGCGGCAGAAGTCTGTTGCAGATCTTTCGCAACGCCTTCAACCTTCATTGCAATTGCATGATCTGGCCACAATGGTCCGGCGACGGGTTCTGCAGTGCTTTTCTAAGCTTATTGACGTTCATCCTCTCAGTCACGCAGATGTCATCTCCCAGACTACCCTGTTGAGTCTTTCCATCTCCTCCTTTGCCGACCCAGACTACACGCAACCTGCTCCGCTAGAAAGTTCGATAGCGGCTGCAACCGCTCAGTTTGAGACTCTTTGGGACCTCTGCGATAATTTTGGATTTGGTGTCACTGGCCTAGCCAGACAATATATCCGTGCGACCCTCTCAGGCAAACAGGACAACGACAATGGTCCTGCTTGGTCAGCTGTCGATTCAGCAGACCAAGATATTGACGACGCAGTGAGTCTTTCCTCCACCAGTACGCATGCGCAATCAACTAACAATAGCAGTTGACTTTCCCTATCTGTCAAGCTAGCGAACATGATTCTCTTCTTTTATACTCTTCGAGGAGTGAAAGAGACAGTGTTTTGGCTGACCCGCATGCCACCGGGGTCGTCAATGCTGCAATTGAACTATTCGCTGTTGCTATTCGCTTGTACGCCCCTAAGGTACAGGAAAGTACTATGGAACAGATCGCAACGTTCCTGTCATCCCAGAGTCTTCAGCGCAATCCTGGCCGCAAGGCTGCAATGATCGTCAACATTGCGGTAGCATTACTTCATGCGCTGAAATTCACTGCCAAGGACAGTAGCTCAGCATCCGGCAGGCTCAATCCTGTTACTGAGAAAGTACTGCAGGAGCTGTTGCAGGTAAGACATGCTGAGGACCTCCGTTCACCTATTCTCTAGCTGACAACCGTAGAAATTCGTCATTGACGCGGATCCAATTGTCCGAACAATAGGTGCTGAAGCACTTGGACGACTCTGTGACAGTGCTGAGAACACACTTATGACTACACAGGTCAATTGGTTGGTCGATACTATTGTCGATAACCGGGAGCCTAATGCACGCGCGGGCTGTGCAGCAGCCTTGGGATGCATTCACGCACAAGTAGGCGGTATGGCAGCTGGCCTGCACCTCAAGACAATCGTTGGCGTCCTAATGTCACTTTGCAATGATCCCCACCCTGTCGTTCACTTCTGGGCCCTTGGGGGTTTAGAAAGAGTAGCAAATTCCGCAGGCTTGACTTTTTCACCGTTTGTTTCCAGCGCGCTGGGGATGCTTGCTCAGCTATACAACGCCGATACTCACAATGAAGAGGCTGCAAGCTTGGCAACATCAAACATCGAAATGACCTTCCTTACTCCGGTTGTAATAAGTCGTTGCGTCGATTCACTGATCAATGTCCTCGGCCCTGATCTTCAAGACATCACAAAAACACGAAACCTGATTCTGACACTCCTCCGGCAATTTCAACTAGAGGACAATCCGGCTCTGGTCACTGAGAGCTCCAAGTGCTTAGATCACATGTCACTGTACGCGCCGGGATTTGTGGACTTTTCAGGGTTTGTGAGGCGTCTCCAAAATGAATTATCTGCAGGCAACCCTCTGATGAGGGATGTGGCCATTCGCGCACTGAGTAATCTCATGAAGCGAGATGCTACTTCTGTCCTTCGAGCAGCCACGCCAAATCTGGAAGAGCAGATCTGGCTCGCATATGATGATACGCCTGATAACCTGGTCCTGAAAAATATGATTCTGGACTGGCTGCAGCATACCGCCCTTACAGAGACCGAGCAATGGATTCAGCGTTGCCAGAATACGTTGACCAAAACCCGAGTGAAAGTGGACGACATCCCACCAACGTCTGCTGTTAAGACGGCTGTCAATGACATGCCAGACGACGAGGTTGCAGGTTTCGCATCTGCAATTGCTGGTGCAGGACAGTCGGAGACCGTAAACGAAACTGTTGCCGGTCAGGAGCTGCTGAAATGGCAAACACGCAATTTTGTGATGAGTTGTCTGAGTCAGCTGTTGGCGACGGTCCAGGAGGCTATTTTGCCTGATCAGACAATTCCTGCTGAACTTGCCCTCCAGCACAAGGTTGGAGATATTGTCCGGATGGCATTCTCAGCGTCCACCGCAAATGTCATAGAGCTGAGAGTCTGGGGGCTGAAGATTATCGATCAGGTTCTCAAGGTAACTGGCTCTCGTTCTTTTTTCCACAGGGTGATGATATGACTGACGCATAACAGATGTTCGGCAAAACTCCTGATCCAGATTTTGCAGAGGCGTCTCTCCTCGAGCAATACCAAGCCCAGATCGGATCGGCGCTTACGCCGGCTTTTGCTGCTGATTCATCTCCAGAATTGGCATCGGAGGCAATCAACGTTTCTGCGACATTTATCGCAACCGGTATCGTGACAAATGTAGAACGAATGGGCAGGATCCTGAAGGTCCTGGTTCTCGGGCTTGAAAACTTCTCGAGTAAGTGCGCAGTTGAGAATTCCTGAAAAATACTAATTTTCCTTAGAAAATCCTGACACGACGGAGTTCGGAGATCTCAAAGGTCTCAATTCCAACGCTAAAGTCATGGTCAAGATGGCTCTGTTCGCCGCTTGGGCACGGCTACAAATCGCAAGCATCGACCAGGATTATCTGAACGAGGTCGTTCAACCTTATCTCGCGACGCTCACCCCGCTGTGGCTCTCTTCTCTCCAAGAATATGCTCGGCTAAGATTCGAACCGGACATCTCAGGCAGCTTGGGTACTGGCCCACAAAGTACCAACCTAGACGAGGTGTACGCGGCCTTGAACCGGGAAACACTCTTGAAGGTGAGCCCAGTCAAAACAGGCCTGCTCATGACAACTCTGACCCTAAAAACCGTAGTTCTACCAAGATTCCTGGCTGAGCCTAGTGGACGCGATCGCCGGCCTAGTCGAGAAGGATATCGATTTCGTCTTCGACGCCCTGGACGGAAAGACAACGGAGCCCAAGGACCGAGAGGAAGAAAAAGCCAACATGCTTAACGGGGAAGCGGCGGATAAGAAACATGATATCAACTACCGTGACGAACCAGTCGCATTCTTCTTCGTACTTTTTGGCTTGGCATTCGAAGCTCTGGTTGACCAGTCAACAACGCCATCTCAGCGCCTGGATATCCTGCAAGCCCTCAAGAGGATTCTGAGACCAGTCATATCTGGAAATGCTATCTACCAAGATGCCATCTTTTCCGAGACTATGGACACTTTTGATCGGCTCGCCCTTACGGAAGGAACCCCCATCCAGACGGTGATTGTCGAAATAGCGCGAAACCTCTCACTGGACCACCCATCAGCCAAGGCTGGAGATGCACGCAGCGACCATCTTTCCGATGACATTGAACAGCTTTTCGAGCTCACGCGAAGTATCATCCTTGTTCTGGCTGGGCTGCTACCGAACCTGCGTGAGAACACTTCTGTGGCCCGATTCAACGTGACGTCGGATGACTCCTTGTCGCTGATTCGGTTAGCCCTTTCATCTCTGGTCCAAGTTGCCTCCATTTTTCCCTCCATCATCCGTAATGACCTTAATGCATGCATTCTGCACATCTTCACCACCATTTTGGCGACCGGGCTGTGTCAAGCGGAGGTCGTGCCTCAGGCTCTTCCGACGTTCAAACACTTTATCCATGGCATCAGCCATCCCA
This sequence comes from Aspergillus lentulus, assembly GCF_001445615.1. NCBI lineage: Eukaryota > Fungi > Ascomycota > Eurotiomycetes > Eurotiales > Aspergillaceae > Aspergillus > Aspergillus lentulus. The sequence continues at coordinate 3,045,679 of NW_028322123.1, forward strand.
AGAGCTCCGCGTCAGATGAACCCCAGGATCTCGCCGTCGTCTCTCACCAGTTGCGCGGGTGTCTCACACGCTTCCTTACGACTCTGACAATCGCTCAGCGACGGGAGTCCGAGTCATCCCTACCGTGTGCCAAAAACACACTCCTTGCTATTACGATTTTGCTAACAACCGGGGGCCACATTCTGCCTCCTCAAGATCCTGCCATCCCTCGTGTCCTGGACGAGCTTCTAGACTGTCTTCAGGACGTCGGTCTTGCCAATGTCGCTGCAGGCTGTATCCGCTCAATCCTTCTCACCTCCACACCAAGATCACCAACCGATGACCTCATTGCCAAGTATCTCCTTCCCCGTCTCATAGCCTTCTTGGTCGGTTGTCCCCTTGGCAAAGAGGAGATTCCAAGCGACCCCGAGAACTCAAGGACAGTCATTGCACGTACGCTAGTCGCCTACGCCACCAGCGCTACCTTTGCCGCAAATGAATTGCCCACGGCGCTCTCCCTGGTTATGTCCGCTCTTCTCGCGCGCGCAAAACGCGAGAGCTACCCGGTATACAGAGAAACCGCCGCTCATCTACTGGAGCTTGCTCGAGCGGACCAGGCCACGTTCCGAGCTCTAGTAGCCTCGATGAAGCCAGACCAGAAGAGTTTTCTTGAAGAAATTCTTCGAAGTTCCGATCCTGGAACGGGCGCTCGAGCTGGGCGAGCTGAAACGAGCGGTGCGCAGTCGGAGACATCGCAAAGTTTGCCGAGTATTGCGCTCAGATTCGATTTTTAAATGACCCGGCTGGCTCTTTGTCGATTTCTTCATGATTCCCACATTTGACTCTCTTGTATCTCTCGTGTCCACCAACTTACGTCTTCCCTGGTGCGCATGGCTTCGTGATGACTTTGGATGTGACAATTACTCGGAGATGACGGCGAAGGCTCGGCTCACTTGTCCGTGAGTCTTGTTTATATATAAAATGATACATAAGTACAGTTACAATGATCAATACAAGAAACGAATAATGACTCGGTATCCGTCCGTCTATCCGCACAAGCGTCTATAATATCCCCAGGGTATCGAAGTAGTGCTGTAACGAGTCCGCGCAAGGACCAACGATCAGGTGTCAAGCACAAAGAAAAAGAAAATACAGCGAAGGAAAGTCTAGTCTGAAGGGGTGAATGGAAAAGACCACAAAACAGCAGTACAAGAATTAGCCGACGACCGACCGGAGCGCAGTAGAACAACGCTTGTATTGTCATCAGCCAAGAGACTCGCTGACAATGATCTCCGGGACAGCAGGTAGCGTCGGCGGTGGGGCGGCTTCTTGAGCAACTCTCTTCTCGGTGGTCTCTTTGGCGGGGACCTCTTTCTTTTTCTCGGCGGCTTCCTGCGCTTTGCGCACAGAGTAGTACTTGAGGAAAATAATGATCATGACTAAATGTGGGTTAGGTCAGGTCTGCAAGGAGTAAAGGGGGTGGACCTACAGGCACTTGTAGCAACAGCCATGGCAGCCCTCCTGGTCAGAATCCACCGGAGACCTTCAATTTCACTCTTGCCGTCGCTGTTCAAGGAGACAGTGATTTTATAGTTGAGTTCCTGAACCGATGTATCAATGCTACGTTGCTGTTCTCGAGTCGTCATCTTGTGGTCGTTGAACATTCCCTTGATGTCGTCTTTCAATCCCGCAAGCTCCTGGTTCAGGCGCTGGGAGAGAATATCCGCCTCGTGTTCTAATTGTGCTCTGGACGCACGCTGCCTCTGCATTTCGGAATTTCGAGCTGTCTGGAGGGAAGACTGAAGCTCCGAACAGGCCGCTTTGAACAGATAGGTCTCATTCTCGACATCGGATTTAGAAGTCAGGCTTTGCCTGGCAATGTCCAGATTGTTGTGCAAAATAGTTCGTATAGCCTTCATAATGGTGATGGATTGCGCTTCCGTAAAGCCGCCTTTTGATAAGTCGCAGACGAGGGAGTAGGTATCGAAGTGATGGACATATGGGGCAGGAGTCAGGTGCGGCTTATTAGCGGAAGGTGATGTTTCCGTAGGGGTTAAGGGCGACGAAGGAGATGGCATATGGAGAACACCTTGGAGTGGGTTATCGTTGAGGGAATTAGGTTTGTGCCCATCTTGGCTTGGACGTTCGGTGGGAACTGGGGAGACAACATGGATATCCGGGGCGTCAAGGTCGGGCTCTGACTCCTCCTGTGGGTGAGACTCATTCGAAGACTGGCTCTCGCGAGGTTGCGCTGGCTTTGGGTCGTTATCCTTCTCATGTGAGGCGTCCAGAACGTCTCTCTGAGTACCATCTTGTGACCGCGATTGGTCAAGTTGGTGGTTGCCGTCCTTCGCCGCTGGCGTTTTCGACTCTTGCTCTTTGGACAACTCTTCTTTGGGTTTCGACGGAGGAGGCAAATTGGCCTCGGCGGCGGGCCCATACCGCCGGTGATATGCTTCCTGAGAGCGATATCGACTGGCGTGAAACGCACGATTATGTGACGGACTCCGAATGGTGCGGTAGGGGGACGGTTCGCATGTTCTAATCGCGCGCATCAAATGCGGATACAGAAATGGTAACCGTGGGGAAGCCATAATGGAACAGTCGGAGCTACCGCCAGATCATTCGAGAAAGCATGTATTGAAGCCGTAGTGTAATGGGTTGCGTACACAGGTAGGAAGTTGGCAAGAAGGCATTCTAGCTTTCCCGCGGCGAAGTTGGTTGCGGGTCGGAACGTGACGTGGGCGGTGAAGAAGCCGCGGAATAATGATAGTTTAGGGCGTTGCCAGTTGGTGGAAGGTACCTGATGATTAATTAGAAAGATGGATCGAGCTCAGTTCTTGCTAAAGTTATGGTTATGGTTATGTATGTGCATAACAGATGATATATACAAGATGTTTGGTTTGATGCGGGTCATGATTGCTCTATGCCCACTGCCAGAAGCCCGAACAACAGATGCGTCCGTTTCCAATAATCGTGGGCTCGTTGCTCAAGGATTTTGACCGTCTTCACGTTCGAGTTTAGACAGCTGGAGAGGCGGTCTACAGCGTCTGACAAAGAGTCCTGAGCCGGCTCTGTGGTCGACAAAGCATTGCTCAAGTAGACTAGATCGAAGTAGAGCTGGATCTTGTAATCGTCGGTGTTCTGCGCTGTGATTGTAGCATCGGCTTCCAACTGCTGGATTTTATCATTGTCTCCATTCTCAACTGTTTGAGCTTCTTTCGATGCTGCGCCTTCTTCCTGATCGTGTACTGACTCCGAAGCCTTCTTAAGAGTAGCTGCGGCGGTGGCCCAAAGCTCTTTTCGCAATCCTTCCTTCAGCGCTTGAGTGGTAGACACGTCCCACAGCCCTAAGCCGTAGTCATCCATCGTGTCTACAAGACGTCGGAGAAACTTGAAAATTGCTGGTGAAGGCTGGACCGGAAGTTCGGGGTCACCCTCCCAAAGGCTCCGACCTGGCAATATCTTATTTGTTTGGGAGGCGCGTTTGGGCCATATATTCGAGGGCTCTGTAAGTGTGACTATCCGTGCGGTAAGGATTTCTTGCAGCTGAGGGACGATCTCTTTTGAAAAGGCGAAATCGCTGGAAATGAAGTCAACAGGCAGGCCCTTCCTAACCAGTCTAATGAGTTTTAACAGGAAGGCGGCTTTCTTGTCTCGATGAGAAGATCCAAAGGAATTGAGAATCTCGGCGAAGGATGACTGTAGGTAGTTGAATGACTCCCGAACAGATCGCTGGAGGGCGTCTTTCAGCAATGTAGTATCGTCGTCGTTTAGTATGGCTGGTATATCCATGTCCGCATCCTCCTCTTCTCCTCCCTCGAGGATATCGGTCCAACGAACTCGTTTCATTTCATTGATATACTCCTTGGACTTGCCAATGGCCGCAAGCCAGGTTTCGTACTTTGCTAACACCGTGGATATGTCTGCGTCGCGGCCAAGCAATCTATCTGCGATTGTTTGTTTGAACGCGGCCGCACCATCTGAGAAGTCAAGGTTGATTAGTTCGTCATCCCAAAGGGAGAGAGTCTCAACGTGTTCATTGGTGTCCCAATTTGTGACCACAGAAGAGACAGCTTGGCCGAATTGCTCCAACTCTTTGGCCTGATCTGATAATATTTGGCTGAGCCGCTCATTGAAAGCAGTTCGAATGCCCTCTAGGACGTTCATGGGCGAATGAGTAGGTGTTGAGCCCCAGGAGCTGAGCCATAATTCCAAAGTTTTGCGGCGAAGAGCGAGTAATTCAGAGAGATTGTACCAGTCTGTCAAGGTGTGACTGCAGCCTTTGACGAAAGCGTCGAACGCTTGCCTTGACCACTGTTTGATTGTCTTTTCGGCTTCTGGTTTCGACAGCTCACTTAGTTTGATCCAGGGAGTGAAATTCTTGACGTCTGCAGCTACCCAACGTCCCAGCACATCAATACTCAGTTCATCGAGACTGAGGATGTCAGGATCGGCCAAGATAGGTTTTGCTTTCAACTTATTGAGCACATCTGACAATCGGCGAGAATGTAGAGTCTTCGAGATTTGCAGAGTTTGGATGTAGAGCTGTAGAGCGTTCGGAACGTTCTCTCCGGACAACTCAGTAAGTCCCAGCAGGTTTCCAATGACATCCAGGCGAACGTGGTGAAAATGGCGAATAGCATCGTCGGATGAGGAGCTTGTCGCTAGGCAATAAGCGGCCAATGACTCGATTGTATCGTCAACTGTGGACTTTGCGGACGCGAGTCGCTTGTCGATTCTCTTCAGGAGTGTCCGTCGAAGGGACGCTAACTGGTTGCGCAAATTGTCCAGAAATGGCGGGATGGTCTTCTGCTGTGAAAGGGTTTTGTGAAGCAGTCGAGAAAGAACCAGTAGTTTCGCCATCAGCAGTGTGGAACCGCGCTTTCTCAGTAGATATGCAATCGCCTGTGTGCAGCGGTGGAGAAGTGAAAGCTGAGCCCCCAGTGCTCGTCGCTCTGTTTCTGCACTTGAATCAATTCCCTGGACTGCAAAGCCGGAGAGCGCGAGCTTCTCACCCTTGTCCTGAGCATCATCCTTTATCTGATTCATGTGCGCATGTATCCTCTCGATCAATCGTGGGTTGCATCTTCGTCCAATATCGGCCAAAGTCGAATCCACCTCCTGAATCTCGCGGTTCATCAGGACAATTGTCTCGGCAGTCCCAACGAGATCTCGATACCTCGTTCTGAGTGCGACTTTAATATCAGCAATAATTCCACCCAATTGTCTTAATGAACACTCACCCTACGAGAGCCCGGAGCCTCTCCTTGTTGCTCGCGATGTCCCGACGTAGCTCCTGTTCCAGATGGCGAACGGTGGGAATTGGGTACTGGAAGGCATCCTGCCATGACTTGAGGCTTTGTGGATCCGGACCGGTCGACGCCATATTGACGGACGCAGAGGATGCCGGAGGAGAAAATGCCAACAACACGGAAAGACAATGGCTGATGAGAGCTTAGCTGTGCCGCAAGCAATGATCATCAACGGTGCCTCAGGCACCACACGTGGCATCTCGATCTTACAATCTTACAATACGTGACATCCTGTATTTGACTAATCCACAAATGGTAAGTACCTACTTGAAGGACGGTAAACCGGCCCCGCTGAGTCACTAAAATACTCATAGATACGGATAAATCGAGGATCTTTGCCCCTCATATATTTCTTTATCGATCTTTTACTTTTACGACTCAACAACGATCATGCCGCTTCTAGACCCTGATACACAGGCTCCGGCTGAATCTTCAGCGGCGCAGCCGCAGAGGCTACCCTTTCCCCCTGTGACTTACTCTCACATCCTTCATTGCTCTTATCATCACTGGCAACCTCGGTATGCTCCTCATGCTTCTCAAACGTCTGGGAGTTCATAAAGTTAACTAGCAGCGTCGTGGACTAGATACCGCACACTCACCCCTAAATCTCGTGCTATACCTTTGACGCCTTCATTCGTGTCCTACCTCCGCGCCGATGGAATCGTTCTACCACCAGAGACCACACAGCCACAGGGCGATGATGACCTAGACACATTCTCCGACGACGGTGCAGACGAGGAGTCAGATCCATCCGTTGAATGGCAAGAAATCCACTCCCAGATCAAGTCGACCATCTCAGAGTTTGGTGGCAAAGTAACACCAAAACTGAACTGGAGTGCTCCAAAGGATGCCGTGTGGATGTCGGCGACAAACGATCTTCAATGCCGAACCCCAAATGATATATACCTCCTCCTGAAGAGCAGCGACTTCATCACACACGACTTGGAGCATCCATTTGATGGTTGCGTGCCGGATACAGTCGATTCGTCCGATACGCCTGCCACCCAGCCCGATATCCCTTACCACCTCGTCCTCCGCAAATACGTCAACTTCAATCCCTCTCTTGAATTTCGTTGCTTTGTACGCAACCGTGTACTTCTGTGCATGTGCCAGCGCGACCAGAATCATTTCGACTTCCTCTTCACGCTGCGGGATACCCTTCGATCACGTATCCAGGCTTTCTTCGACGACAAGCTCAAGGACACCTTCCCAGACCCCAACTTCGTCTTCGACGTGTATATCCCTGAGCCGCACCAGCGCGTGTGGCTTATCGACATCAACCCCTGGGCCGATAGGACCGACCCGCTTTTGTTCAGTTGGCTGGAAATCCTGCAGATGAAGGATCCTATTGGAATAACGGAAGAGGGCGGAGACGCTCCCGAGGAAAGCTTTGTTCGACTCTCTCTCAATGGTGCCAACCCCACCGTAGTGGAGGTAAATGGAGATGAGGATTCCGAGTCAGAAGAAGAAGAGGTTGGAAGCGCGGACGATGGAGACGACTCGCCGTTCCTCCCCGAATTCCGTCTCGTGAAGCGTGACGACCCAGAGGCATATTCTTTCAGTACGCCTCAGTACTCCGCGCACAAATTACCCAGAGAAGTTGTTGATGCGTCTCTCTCTGGGCCAGGTGGCATGAGTGAGTTCTTGGGTAAATGGCAGGATATACTAGCCAAGCAGACACAGGAGGATACGGACAGTGACGATGAACGATAACTACATTCACTTACTTTGCTACTATGACTTTCGATAGAGAAAGCCTCTTGGTTCACGGGGCATTTGGATGGACGGCGTTTTGGAACCGATAAAGCAGGGGAAAGTTTCATGTATAAATAGCGTTGCAGTTTAAGAAATGATTGCTTCTTATGGCAAGATCTCTATGTTCCAAATTTCTGCTATCTCGTAGGATTTTCCTCACGGGTAACTGTTAAAATCCGTATCCCTTGGTAATGAATTACATTGTCCAAGGAGCAATGCTACCGCCATATCTACAATGCAAAACGCAGCATCTACAGCTTATGCCTCTTCTCACCCGAGGCCAACTTGCGGAATTCCTCCTGCGGATACCCCTTGACGAACCGCTCCATGCCGGCAAAAACCTCATACGTATTCTGACGGTCGAGAAGCTCCCGCTCCGGACGACGAATGAGCTCTTTGATCTTAAGCAAACTCGATTGGTTCAGATGCGTACCCAGACGATCGTCGACCTCCTCGAGGACCTTCTTGAGGAAGCCCTCTGAGTCATCGGATTTGCCGGACGGAGCGGAGATGACCTTGTTCACGAAGCCGGTGGCCACCAGCTCCTCGCAGGTGATCCGCTTGCTCATGATGAGCGCCTCGTTAGCCTTGGAAATGCCCAGGCGCTCAACGAAGGCGCGGGAGGCGCCGCCCTCGGTGACGAGACCGAGGGAGGAGAATGGGGTCAGGAGGAAGGTGTGCGGGGCGGCGTAGATGAAGTCGGCGAAGGCCACAAGGGCTGCGGAGAGACCGACTGCTGGGCCATTGAGTGCGGCGACGAGGATCTTGGGGTGGTTGTAGACGGTGCGGGTGAGGTCGAGGTTGTTGACGACGAAGGTACGGGTAATCTCTCGCCGGGAGTCGCTGTTCAGGCCGCCGCCTGGCCGGGTGGAGTTCACGTCTGCTCCGCTAATGGGACGTTAGGGGTGGAGGAGCAGCTGAAGAAGAAGGTACAATGCTTACGCGGAGAAGTAACGACCAGTTCCTGTCAGGATGGTGATGAAGATGTCATCTCGCTTCTCAATTTCCCGTAACCGCTCACCGAGCAGATAGTAAAGGTCTGCATTGAGGGCGTTCAGCTTCTCGGGGCGATTGAATGTGATGATCGCAATGCGATCTAGGTATCTGAGAGTGATAAGTTCTTCGGCTGCCATTTTGAAATACGAAAAAGGGCGTTGCGGACGTGAAATTCAACGAAGCAGTCCAGCCGTGTAAGAATTAAGAGTCCCAGATATGTGGACAACTGAAATACTTATTGTCAACGAGTGGGGACAGGAGATCGGCCAGCGACGCTCCAGATAAATATCAGATCCTTTAGCTCCTCAGCATCCGGGCTATCCTCACGTCCTCATTCCTCACGGCAATGGAGCAGGAGCACCGCGCCGACTCTCATTATTGCGGGGAGGCCGACGGTCCGAGCTGCCAGCCGAGGCTCGTTGGCAGGTACATTGCAAGTCAGGTGACCAGCACGTGGCCTTGTTTGTCCTGTTTGCAGGTACCGCTGATCTGCCTCTCACCAAAAGTTCCGTGACACTGGTGGGCCGATGAAGTCCGCGGACTCAGATATCAAGTTCAATGCACAAGAAGAACGCCGCATGTGTCACTGCTCGTCGAATTAGCAATTAGCACAGAAAAGACAGCCTTGCAATACAGAAAACAGAGCATACAATTCATTCTCTTTATCGAACGCCGCATCTCCGGACCATACACTTTGCAATAGAACCCCATCCCATCACATCAACTCACAATGTCGGCCATCCTGCGCAGATTACAAGGGGGCAACCTCGAAGTCTTCAAGGTACATGCCTACCCCTCTCGCGTTCCCTTCCGCACGAAACACCTCCCCTTACCTGTCCACTGAACCGATCCCCATTAACCCGTGGCCATAGTTCGGCATGTATGTCATCTTCCCCATCGGCTGGATGTACTACTTCGGCACAAACCTCGACGAGCGATTCAGCGTACCGGGCTTTTGGCCCACCGCCGAGCAATCGCACAAGATCCCACTCGAGAAGGAAGAGATTGATCGGGAACTGGCTCGGATGAGGACGGTAGATGCGATCCGGCGTGAGCGACGGTTGCAGCGGGAGGCGATGGAGGCACAGGCACAGGCGCAAGTAGCTGCTCAGGCTGAGAATGCGGAGTGAGATTCGTCTGAGGGGATGATATATACCAGGGCGTGTGGGATGCGGTTATCAGGACGAGGACATTGGGTCTTATAGGCCGGAAGCTGCTAAGCTGGAAAATGGAAGGGAAGAAAAGGCATAAGGGCGTTCTGCGGGGTTCAGAATGGCCGGACATGTGGCATGGCATGATGGCCAGAGTGGCAGTGACACATGTACGATGTATGATTGCCATTTCTGTATAACACTCTTCTCTGGGCATATTAGGAGTTTGTCTTGTTTCTATGCAATAAAGTTTTGTCTGGTTAATTGGCTGCGTCTACGAGTTTACCTGGGTTGCTATACGAGACTGCCTTTGCTTTTACTGCATTGGACTGGACAAGTCGTAGCAACTTCGCCTTCTGTGCTGACATGCTGGGCAAAATATACAGCCAATCGAAAATCGTGCCAATTGGGTATCATGTCATTTCTCCCTGGCAAGAAAAGGCTGGTTTTCAATAAACATTAACAGTTAAAAGGATACACAGAAGGGCAAGAAGGACTCCTAGGGTATGCGCCCGCCTGCTTCTGGTTATTTATTCGAAAGAATAGGAAAAGAAGAGTCCCTTCACAACGCCTTTGTATGCAAAAGACCGATAACAAGAATGCTAAGAATAGGAAGCTGCGACATGCTCGTCGTCTAGGAAGACAAGAGAAAACGGTACTGAGAAGCGTATGCGAATCGACTTTGAGGTCGTGATAACGGTAGTATGTAATCGGGATCGCAAAAGAAGGAGATATGGTCACAATTCAGCGATTGGACCAGTGGCTGTTGCGGCGGCATCTTTGACCGTGTCATACACCATCTCTAGGGTTTTGGTGCTATTATCGCGGAATACCGCGCTGATAGAAGGCAGGCCCGTCGAGATGAACGGGCGTTCGCCCGCCCAGTAGTAATAGAGATGGCCGTAGATAGATCTGAGATGGTCCGGAAGGTAGACGTAGACGCCGGTGACAATCATAGTGATGAGGGTAAGGAGTAGTGTGTCTGTCAAGAAACAATGGTTCTTAGCAATTGCGAACAACAGAAACGCTTCACAGGCGTCCTCGACACTGAAGTCAATTGGACAGAAAGATAGCCAGCAAGGTCAATCATCCAGGGCAAAGGGAGACAACATACTAAAGATGAATTTTTCGGTAGGGGTGAGCATATATATAGCGAAAGTCACCTCATATTGATAAACCTTCAGGCGAAACCACCGAACCAAGGCAGTTGTTATCCAGAGAAGAGGAGCCATGGTTGGCACCGATTTGACTTGATGGACTCTGAACAATTGATTGCGAGTAGACAACCGGGTCAACGACTGAAGGGTGATGATTTTTTTCCTTCTATTATGAATGAACGGTGTCTTTTTTTGCTTTCCCCGTCTGGGCCCCTTAGTGGTCACACTTGTGCGGAGATCTTGTATTGGAGGACTTGGCGCTGTAAAGAGGCGATAATTGCTTAGGTAGTTTTAGGGTAAGGAGCAAGATATTTCAAAAGAACAGGATTGCTTGTCGAAGAAGCTCAGGATAGAATTGACCTAGGTTTCCACGGTCTCCTGGTCTGGTCTGATTGGGAAAGTAGTCAGCAGTCGGTCTACCTGACTGTGGGGCAAATAGTGGAAATTACCAGCCTAGCGTTACCTTTGAGGTCTCTTCAACCCAGGTTTGACAACTTCTCCCACTCAGGGGCTCAAGGGAGATTTAACTTTGAAGTGGCGAGATTCATTCAATTAAAATGTTGGGGCCGCTCAACTAGTCAAGGACCTTTAATTCGCCAGATAAAGATAACTGACAGGTTTCAAGATTTTGAGAATAGTGATCAACCCTTTCGGTGTAGTAAACAAGCGCTGACCGAGAAGATCAGCAGCTTGAGGAATTTACAGAACAAGCTGTGCGGGGACAATTATTGAGCGGGAGAAGATCAACATGTGGAGAGGTAGGTTTGATGCATAACAGAGAACCACCAACCTTACTTGGTTGAGGCATACGAGTACGACTACGACGTACGATTGTACGATTGTACAATATACAAAGGAACATCTGAGACAATATTAATAGGTAGTCCAGATTTCCGCTTGAACAAGGATGTTTTCTCAGACCGAGTCAGACGTTTCGATAACTGCGCAGGACAGTTCTAAGCCACTTGGTTCCACTTCAGGGTCCAAACCTCTAGCTACTATTAGCCAGATATCTGCTACCATTTTGACTGGAAGACAAGAATAGAAATCAAATTGCTGGTACTTCCACTCCATACTGAATTGGATCATGTCTAGAACATCACCTAGATACCCGCAGCGCATGACAGATATGTCAGATTTGTCAACATAGTTATGCAGGGGCGTGCATTATCGAGCAAGATCCGGGTTTTCATGATAACAATCTTTACAGATCTTGACTATCTCTGCACGGTCCACGGAGGACCGAGAACCCGAGTAGGAGCGTACGTCAGCCTCTGCTTGGCATCTGTAGCATCCCCACGAAGCTATTCCCCTCATGATGATCGTTATTGTCAACGCATGTCAATATCAGTAGTATTTTGCTGAGGGGGCTTCAACCTGAGGAGCTTCGGCCTGGGGTCTCGTCTTTGTGACTCAATGATACAGAATCGGTTCCAATTCTTCTGCCGTAACCATAATAGAGAACTCCCTACCAAGTAATCGTTCAGTCTGATCAGACAGTCTCTGCTACACTTGCCAGATTTACTTACGAAACAGTGAGAAGAAAGAAGTTTATTACTCTAAAGTGTAGAGACACTCCAAAAGAGCTCATGTCTTTTTTTCAAGATATTGCTATCGACACGAGGTAGCCCGATAGCGATCATAGAGCGAGAGGTATGCGTAGCTTCTTAGATAGAACTCATCGAGCACTGACCGCCCGCTTGACCCAACCTACCTATCAAACCCACTTCACAAGACAGACAAAATGAAACAATGCCACCCCCCGCAACAGCGACAACACTTCAGCGAAGCCTATCCATCCTAAGGACCTTCCTCTTACCCAAAGCCATCCACCCACCACCCTTACTCCGCCGCTCCTTCACCCGCGTCTCGTCCCTCTCCGCAAAACAGCTCCCTCCGCGCCTCAAAATTGACGATGCCGACTTGACGGTATCCTACCTCAAGGGCACCGGCCCAGGAGGCCAGAAGATCGTACGCTAGACTCCCCCCTCCACCATTGATCCCTCTTTGATGCCATGCGCTCGCTAACAACCCCAATAGAACAAGACCAACTCCGCCGTCCAGCTCATCCACAAACCTACCGGCATAGTGGTGAAATCCCAAGCCACGCGCTCCCGGTCCCAGAATGAGAAAATCGCTCGGCAGATCCTGGCGGATAAAGTCGAGGAGTTGCTGAAAGGTGATGCGAGCAGGAATGCCATTCGGGCTGAGCGCGCACGCAAGAAGAAGGCGAGCAAGGTGAAGAAGACTCGGCGGAAGTATCGGGACTTAGAGAAGGGGGCGCAAAATGAGGAGCATGAGGACGGAGACGACGTCGACCTAGAAGATGATGCGGGGGATGGTCCTGAGGACCAAGGAGCGCCGCATGTCCCTCGCTTGGATGCTAAAGATTCTACCACCGAGGAAAATTCGGATAATCACACCGCTGAACAGAAGCAGCTCAGATGATCGGGCGTCTAGTGTCATTTCTCTCGAAGCGTCATTACGGGGCGCCGTCTAGCTGCGAAATAGCCAGTCTACACTTCATCTCTGTGCTACTGCTGGTCAGGTCTTGCACCCATCTCGTGGACATAACAGACTCTTTGAAGGATGAATCGAACGTATCCTGTTTAGGTTCCAAATGATTTTGAGTACTCTATGCACAAGTACATGAGACAAGCTGGAAACTCTAAGAACTATCTGGGAAAATTGTCATAAAAGGCATGAATGTGTTAGTTGTCACTTTTCTTGTGCACTAGGCGTCGGATGCGACCATGCACGTCTTCTGCTACCGCTCATGCAATGTAGCTGCTCAATACTGTCCGCGCCTCGGCTCCCAGGCGCTCTTGTACGCACGCAGAGACCCGCCCATTATGCTTCTTGTCGGCCTCCTTCAAGTATCTGCCAACCCAAGCCTTGAGATCAGCGCCCGTGTCAGGCCATGGGTCCCTCGTTTGTGGTCGCACAGTGTTCAGTGCTGTGAAACCCACTCCGAAAGCCATATCCTCAACGTCATGTTCGGCAATAATGTCATCCTTGCTGGCGGGAAGAGGGGGAAGCTCCAGCAACTTCAGTAAAGCCTCACATGTGAAGCCCCATCCCTTCTTGTATCTGTTTGCAAACGCTTCTGAGTTTGCAAGGGTCTTTGTGAGAGACAGCACGGCAGTCTTGCGGTCCAATGGACGAGCGAGTTTCTGTGTTTCGGGGAGAATGATGTTGAGATAGATGGGGGTGAAAAGGCTGTTGTTCGTCAGTATATGTTAAAGATCGGCAACATACAGATTCATCTTGACATACTCTGCTTGGACTTTATCCGTGACCTGGATAAAGTAATCCGCACTATAGCCCTTGTCGTCATGAGCGGAGATGAAGTGATAGAAGCGGACAAATCTGAGAGTGAGATGCTCGGTCTTGGAGTTTTGAAGACGAGTGAGGATAACCTGCATGATAGACACGAAGTACTGCTCCAGTGCCGTGCTAGAAGAAGGGGTCAGTATATACTAGACAAGATCGATCGTCTCATTATCCACTTACGGTGGGAAGTTTGCGACGACACTCTCCAAAAGGTCAAATCCAAAGCCTTCATTGGCTTTGGTGGAGAGCAATTTTTGGAAGATACCGAGGATTGGCACCAGTTGCTGGTTTTCCAAGATGAACTGAGAGCCACGAGGGATAATAGAAGACAGTAGACGGACAAGGGCAGGAATGTTGCCCTTGGACTCCCACATAACAGGCATAAGGATCGGAGCGATCAGGTTCTGGTAGTAGTTGGGCAGGGACCCCGAAGGGTTGGCTTCCAAAAGAGCCGCAAAGAGCTGGAAGACGTATGGCATGAATTCTGCACATATGTTAGCGCTCAAACATGTCACTTAACCTCCTATTTCTTTCTGATTGTACATACCTTGAACGTCGCCTTGAAGAATATTTGCGAAAGGTGGGTAGAGCGCTTGTTCGAGCTTCTCGGAATTGGCCGGTGCAGCGAATCTGGACGTGTCAGCTCTCTAAATCGAGAAAAGAGCGAAGAATGATCCCCATACCTAATGAATGCGCCCATCGCTTCGAAGTGGAAATAATAGAAGCGCGGGTTGCTTGGATTCTTGCTGATAACATCAGTGATGTTAATGAGATGTTGAAGAACAATGTCTGTATATGGGACCACGTCTTCTTTGATGACAATCAGGACTCTCATGGCACATCTCATCAAAAACTCATTTTCCTGCACCTTCTCAGGGGCAGGATCCTTCTGCACCAATGAGAAAATGTGCTGCAAAAGATCTTTCGCTAGAGGAGTGACAGTGGCGGGAGCGATAATCGGTTGACCTTGGCTGTCTGTAAGGTAAAGCACTCTCTCGACAGCGATAGCTGCATAAGTATAGACAACAAAGTTCGGAGAACCGAGATGCTTGACCAGCAAAGGAAGAACTTCTTGCCACTGGTCTTTCGTGATGATACTGCGGAAGAGGTAAAGGTACTTGATTGCATCCACCTTGAGGATAGGGTGGGCACTTTCATCGGCAACCAGGTCCGCAGCGAGGTTCTTTTGAAAGAAGTCGGTGATGCTGACAAGGGGGTTGGTCGCAGTGACACCGTGGCTTGCTGTGGGAATTCCCTTGGCCGCAATTGCAGAGAACAAATAAACTGCAGTGTCCTTGGCCTTCCAATTCGTGGCAGGGCTCTTCGCATATTCAGCAAGATAGTGTTCGCTGTATCTGAGAACGACCTTTGTAACTGGCCCCTCGAATTGCTCTGCCAGCCGTCTCAAGAAGTCTGTGGCAGCCCGCCGTCTTGTTTCGCTATCCGATCCTTCAAGATCCCGCCGGATAAATTCAATAGGCTCATCTTCGAAAAGCTCCTCATCTGACTCTCGCAGACTCACGTTTGGTAGGACCACTTTCTCGACGATTTGGCCAAGGGTCTCTTCTGCCTGGAAGACCGATGCATGTTCCGGCATACCCGCAACTGAAGTCAAAAATTGAAGCGCTTTGCTGACGATTATGTCATATTTTGTTTCTTGGCCAATCGTCGTCAGGAAGCTCCACGAGCTCTGCACAAATTGACCGACATGGGAGCTGAATACGTCCATGTACTTCTGCACATACAGGGTCAAAGCCTCGAAAATCCCAGCCCGCACGAACTCTAATTGACCGGCCTCAGTGTCGTCGTCCGTGTGAAGCAAGGCGTTGTCATACGTCAAATATTTAAGCAAGAGCGAAGCTATCCCTGAGAGGTTTTCCTCAAACATAGGAGGAAGATCATGACAAGAGAGGTCGAACAGCAATTTCACCATCAGATTGAATTGTGTAAACCCCTGGATGAGGTTTTCCTTGTTCGACTTGTTCTCCTCGAGAAACGAATCCAAGCCCTAATCAGAATCAGCATAATGGTCAGGTAATCATGTGCCACGACGGTAATTGCCGAGTGAGCGATGAGAGGAACTTTACCTCAAAGAGAGCCAAAAAGGGGTTGCCAAATTTGTTCAGGACGTGATTAATCTCCGTATAGAGCTCATTTGACTGGAATAAGGGCCTCCATCTTTTGAAGATTGAATGCGCGACTTGCAGTACACCGATATTCGCAGCGGGGTTCTTTGGCTGGAGTCTTGAAACAAGATCCTAGGAAGAGTCAGTACAACTGCAGGGTGACCAAAAGAAACTCTTTGTACTACTCACATCCACAAGGGTGTCCCATCGCTCCCAGAAGTCACTATCGGCAATCACACTGACAGCTTCACCTAGTTGAGACTGGATACCTGCCGGAACAGAAATCATCAAGCTGATCAGCTCTCGCTTGATTGTCGCGACCTCGTCCAGCTGGAGTTTGTAGTTTCCATCCTCATCGGTCCAGTTTCGCTTAATAAAGTTCTTGAAGCATAAAGCACTGGCGAGGCGGGTGTTGTAGGGGTAGGAAGTAGATGCCGTGATCTGGAGGAGCTGCAAAGAAAAGCCGGGTTTCAGTTCCTCCTGGCGAAGAGTAGCCTCAGCTGCAGAAAAGATCAGACAATCCATCGCAAAATAGACATACAAGCCAGACAAGCCTAATTTCCCATACCTTGTTTGTTTTGCCTTGGGTCCAAGCTTGCTTCAAGGAGCTGGGCAACAGCTCCGAGATCCGCAGCCATTTTTCTAGAAGCGGGGTGGAATTATGCTAGATTTCACGTAGAAACAGGCCTGACAATCTTTCATAAGAAAATCAATTCAGGAAAAGGTGACAGAAGGTAAAGTCTGAGTAGTTTGGTGCGGGCAGGAGATTCCTTCAACCTGTCTGTACAAAAAATGCCCTTCTCAAAGCTGTCAGAGCTTAGTTCATATAAGGCAGTTTGTTTAGCGGTTGCTTTGGTTGCTTTGGGAATTTACAAGGCGGTCAGCACTGACGGCGGGGTGTTTCTGCCCATCAGGTGATAGAGCGGATTAACCTTTTCCATCTCCGCCAGAGCATGTTCATCATCGACCATTTTGAGGGGAAAGGTGTCTTGGCACACTTTTGCTTGAATGGAAACCTGATATCATTGCTTCCGGCTGTGCTCAATCAACGTCTGTTCAGGGGCGTCTCTTTGTTCTGTCGCTGGTGTTTTCATTTGAACTTTGAGAAGAAAAAGTGTTCTCGTCTGTTTTAAAGAGTCAGCTTTGTCTTTTGAGACATCCGTCATTGCCACTAGAGCTGTCATATCTGGATGAAGCTTTGTATTACCTTTCAGCCTCCTGATGTTGTGAACACCTGACTTAGAACTCCTTAGGAAGGGTATGTGGATCTACTATGACACGGCTTTGAACTATTGCAGAGAAAGCGAACCCCATGTATTGCATGAAACCTTGTCATAGCTCCGTCCATGCTGATCAGTCGGTGTCCTAGATATATAATCTCTCGACTTAGACCTTGTATATACCTCCCGTCCTTGAGGACGCATGTCTCCCGATGAAGTTCCGTTACCGTCTCCTTATAAAAGTACCGCTGCAAGTTTTGTGGACGTCTTCAAAACGCTAGGGGTCGCCCGTTCCAGATCGCAATCCCCACTTTCGCTGCAGGACAGCAATCATTCCTTGTCGCATACGACGGATGGGCGGAGAAACAATTTCCTCGTACTCGGATTCGAATCAATGCATCGTGGTAGCGTTGTTTCCAGTTCCTCGGACACTCCCGGTGCCCCGGATTTCGAAACATCTCTCAGGAATCTCTCACAGACACAAAACCTAGCTCACGCCATCGACGAGGCGGAGCATGTCTCCAGATCCCTGCAGTGGTTCACTTCAGACCAATCTGTTGCGCTATGGGAGGCTGGTTCCTACCTCATCCACAATCCGGATTCGCCGGACGCCCGACGAAGTGGGTCAATGTTGATAGAGGCTGTTGCAGCCCGTCAGGATTTATCGCCTTCAGGTCGGCGCATCGTGTTTGAAGCGATTTCATGCTCGTCAGAGCCGGATGTAATACCAGCACGTGTGCAATCGTTGATATCGCTTTCGGATCACGGCAGAAAGTTGGACTTCACCTCATCGTCTATCCTTCCCATCCTTTCGTCATGCGCTGTCCCACTGTATGAGCTCATCTCGTCGGCCCGACTGAAAGCTCGTAAAGCCAAGGTTGGCAAAGTGAACGGGCTTGGCTGTGATGAAACAGCATTAGATGATTTGTTGCAGTTCGCTGTCGATTTGATCACGCTGCAACGGAAGCGTCCAAGCGCCGAAGAGGTTCAGTCGTTGCTCGATCAGATTTTCATGATTTGCAAAAAGACGAGCGTTGCCGCCGACATCAAAAACTCACTAGCAGTATTCGATGCCGTCATACTCTATGCAGACGTTCCGGACGGGAGTTTTGTTCCTATGCTAGAGGTTCTGTGCAGTATTCATGCTTCCGTGAAGTCCTTATCTGGACCCACCTCGAGAGCTGTGAGAAACCTTGCAAAGTCAAGGTGGCAGACAGAAATGGTCAACACCCTTGATTCATTCCTGATGGAGTCATCTGGGGAAGAGAGTCGCAATATCAACGTTTTGCGCGGTACAGTATACATCTTCACAGACTTGATTCGCGCTCATGGTCAGGATGGCATACCGCAGCTTCACTTTGAGCATCTAATGGATTGTCTCGAGGTGGTGATTCGTAAAGATGATAGTCGCTTAGAAGCAGATGTGCTGGAGTTATGTTTGAACATTTTGGATGGCGATTTCGCTCACGTGGCTCTGGAAAGCAGCTGGTCGGGCTTCGTGAGGGTTCTCAACTCATGTTCCCTCAGAGCTGTTGGTGAACGTGAAGAGCGCGCCGCCTCAATTTCTAGTTCACAGTCGCCCCTCTCAAAAACCAGCACGTCTGAAGACGCAAAATCGAATATCCTCGCCAACGCTGTTCAAATCGCGGCCACAATCGAATCCCTGTGGGACCGTTTGAGCAGAGAGCAAAAATTGGAAGCTACACGGTTCCTGATGAACCTGTGTGAGCACACTGAGCCATCGCAGGCTGAGCTCGTCATCAACACGACGAGATCCGAAAATCTTTGTCTCCCTTCTAACTCAGACTGGGTCAACTACTGTCAGAGATTGATACGCTGCTTCATCCGGTCTCGTAACAAGCCATCTGATATCCGAATTTCAGCCTTGGATCTCCTGAAGGAGGCGTTCTCGACCTACGATACGTTAGTTCTTTTCGAGGGGGAGGGGTTGCTCCACCTCATGCTTGAAAAGTTTAGCGAGGAAGATGACATCTTGTTCCTAGAATCACTAGTATCTTTTATCGTTGATACGTCCATCCTTGTCACCGACGACACTACCTTCAAGTTCCTGGTAGATACCTTGAGTTCACCCATGAACAAGGATCTCGACAACCCCGAGCTTTTCAGTCCCCCGGCTTCTGATGCACCTTCGCCACAACGTCGCTCATCTACGGAAGTAGCGCCCGCCCTACATCCTGCTAGCTCTCATCATCATTCGCTGGAATTGTCTCTCTCAAGCGTTTGTACCGCTGGACTTGTCAGAATGTTCCTTAGATCGCTCAATATGTCAGCTAGCAAAGCGATTACAGTGTTCGAGAAGCTTCTCAACATTGCGCAGTCCCTTGAACGACCTGCAGATTGCCGTTTAAATGTTCTTCGGTTATTGTTCAGACTCCGATGCGATTCATCTGGGGCTGTTATAGTAACATCGATGTCTGAGAACGATTTTTTGGTGGACGCTTCGGGTCGAGGTGGTGTTGATAGCAGCGCTAGATCACATGCTTCTGAAAGCGCAGTTGGAGATCATGGTACAAGTGAGGAGAACTTGCGATTGGCTGCTCAAGGAAGGCAGTCTATAAGCAGGGAATCACTTGCAAACATCCTATCCAGGTCCGCTGGTCGGAACACTGCAGCTCATTCCCGTTCATCGGTTCTAACCCCCCCAGTCTGGACGTTCGCCTCATCACAAGTTCTCCCCGAGAATCCACCGACTGATTCGAGTCCTTACGTGTACGCTTATACGACCCCCGACCTGTCGCCTCAGTCTGAATACGAACCCACTCAAAAAGTCGCGTTGAAGGCCAACATGTGGCTGGAGACAGTCATAACGCTGCTTCTCCGAGAAAAGAATTGGGAAATCTATAGCTACGTGCTG
This sequence comes from Aspergillus lentulus, assembly GCF_001445615.1. Taxonomy (NCBI): domain Eukaryota; kingdom Fungi; phylum Ascomycota; class Eurotiomycetes; order Eurotiales; family Aspergillaceae; genus Aspergillus; species Aspergillus lentulus. The sequence continues at coordinate 3,065,586 of NW_028322123.1, forward strand.
ACGCATCTGGCTCCGCAGCTTAGCAACCGAGGCCTTTTCCGCAACGCTGTTCCTCAAATTAAACTACTACGCAGCGTAATGTGTGATCAAGTCAAGAACGAATCGTTTCGAGAGCCCCCATCATCCACGGGTGTCAAGAAGACGGACGTGGCTGGCTATATTTTCGATTGCCTCTCCGTGTTGGTCAGTTATCACGAGATCTTCGCGAAGAGCGAGGAAGATGAGCTTGTACGCGCCTTTATGATGGGGATCATAGGATCTTGGGGTGATACATCTCGCAGATGTGTACATGCGCTTTCTGTGTGTTGCCATGAAATTCCACTCTCTGTGACAAAATCATTGAATGGCATATTCGACAAGATGGCAAAAGTGATTACTATGTCCAATCTAGCAGTACACATTCTCGAGTTTCTGTCCCTCCTTGCACGGCTGCCAGATGTCTACGTCAATTTGCGGGAGGAAGAGATCCGAACCGTTTTCGGTATTTGCATTCGCTTCCTCCAGACCTCCAGAGAGCACCGCTTGAGGGCCGGTGACTCGTCAAATCGGTCCAGCCAGGCCTCGACACGGCTTGCTGGAGGTGTCAAAGAGATTGCAGTGACGCCAAGCGAGCCCTCTGATCCATCACAGCAAGATGGAATGTCGAGATACATCTACACTCTGACTCATCATGTCATGGTCTTTTGGTTTTTATCCTTGAAACTTCAGGATCGGGCGAAGCATGTCAACTGGATTACCAGCAGACTCATTTTCAGAGATGAACATGGGCAGGAGAGGGTTGAAGAACAGAGCCAGGTCTTTATTGATCTGATGCAGAGAGTTGCCTTCTCCGATTTGGGTGAGACTATTCCATATGAGACGTTCCCTCCATCGCCCTCGGATGGACCCGTTTCCAAAAAGTCGTGGGTCGTGGGCATGAGTATAGTCACCGTGGAGACAGCCGGAGTATCTGGCTTGACTCAAATTACGAAGCGACAGGCTTCCGGAACTACTTATGCGATGTACCAGCAGCGGACAGCTCCTGTGCTTCCCCATCAAGTGCCGACCTCACCTGATGCGCATGCCCACTCGGACGATATGCGCACTGCTGTGCTTCCTTCTCACGTCCTACTGCAGCTGACGACCACAGCATTTCCTACACCCACTGTAATGCAACCGATACCGCTTCCTGACGACGACATGACTCGCAGAGCGCTAAGCATTTTTGACCGCAATGACATTGTCGATGGCCATAAAATAGGTGTCATTTACATAGACAACGGCCAAACGACCGAGTCGGAGATTCTCTCTAATACTGTTGGAAGCCCTGACTACGAGTACTTCCTTTCCGGTCTGGGAACCAAGGTGCCGATCAGAGGAGCACAGTTCAACACCCAGGGATTGCATTCCGACGTGGATGGCGAGTTCACTTATGCCTGGAGAGATCGAGTCACGGAGATTGTGTACCATGTCGCTACGATGATGCCCACTGATTTCGATAGAGACCCGGCTTGTATCAACAAAAAGCGGCATATTGGGAACGACTTTGTCAATATCATCTTCAACCGGTCCAATGTTCCATTCAATTTCAACACGATTGCGTCTCAGTTCAACTTTATCAATATCATCATTAGTCCCGTGTGCCGCATCGCATCTGGATCTGGTGCCGCAACTCCGACGCCTAGTGATTTTGAACAGACATCCTACACTGTGAAGGTCATGAGCAAGCCTGGACTGCCCGAGATCTCGCCCGCATCGACAGCCAAGGTCATTTCTGGAAAGAACCTCGCAGCTTTTGTGCGCATTCTTGCGTTGAATGCATCCGTGTTTTCCCTCGTATGGAACAGTCAAGGAGGCGAGCATGTTTCCTCTTGGCGCAATCGCCTCCGCGAGATCAAGCGGCTCAGAGAACGGGCGCTGGGATCGCAGTTGCAGATGTCAGAGGCCGCGGAGGGTGCCTACCCGGGTCAGCGACGCAACACCAAGCCCAACATTTTCTCCGAAGAGGTGCCTTCGCGAGTGACTCCTGTCAAAACGGACTTTGCTACCGATTGGAATGCCGCTGCAGATGCCAACATTTTGCAGAACTTGGACTTTTCTCGCTGGGGCCGTTAAGAGGCTATATATCGTTCCTAATGGTCTCCAGTAATATCCGTCACGCCTAACACATGACTGCTTTGAGTGATCCAAAATAAAACGGTTGAAGAAGAGGGATCGAGGATTGTGGAAGGAGTGAAGAAAAGAAAATGAAATGTGTGATGCCCTTTACCTGCTTGATGATTGCTAGGCTGCAAGCCTTTCTCCATGCAGTACGTTCTTTGTTATTTAATGATCTACAACACCTGTGCCAATACCCCCTGAATGTCATGAAAAAAGTTTATTTCTTTTTTTTTATCTCTTTCATTCCCCTGTCTGTATATGACCTGACCTAGCTATGTCTGTATTACTTGCTTCTTGCAGCAGACTACTACACACGATGAATACGTGATGAAACACATGCCACGTCTAGAAGATAACTCATGTGATGAATTTGCTGAAGAACGATAGCATCTTTCCAGGGTAATTAGATTACCTTTCTTTTGGGAAATTGAAAGAATAGTCTTGGTATAGACAACAACAAAGTGTGTAGAACTGGATTATCGAGAGCAAGGCCAAAAATGAGGAGATAAGGGAGATTTATGTATAAGGCATTCGTGGAGATGAGCGAGAATGGTAGTAAACTGCAGTACTTTATAGTGACTGTCGCAGCTTTCAGAAAGGTCTTTCACATAGTTTATCTATTTCACGATTTCTATGCCTTCAACGAGCTTATAGTCAATTGAATAGCACCAAAGACAATAAAGCATGCTATCAAACCTCAGCCGAGGGTATCTTTCCTTGCAAAACAATAGAAAAAGCGCGAACGGCGATGGAAGCAAAGAATAAGATCACCTAAACTCCAAGCAAATTATGCTGAAAAATGCAAGATGCCCGCTGATGTTGTCCCCGAAAAGATCAAGACAGAAGCTCCTCTAAGAAACAATGTATGGATCCCTTAGGCAGATGACAAGGAAAACAATGTTGAGTAAAGGAGGAAAGGTAAGGATGCATGAACGCTTTTGACATAGTCTTTGTTCTAAACCCACAACCAAGCTTAAAAGAACGCCAGTGCTAGACGATTGACGAAGAATGAATGATGTCAATGAGATGGTTAGAAAAGGATGACCGAGATGTAAAATGGTGAGGAGGCTAATTCAGTCCCTCGGGTTTCCCAACCCGCGAAGTGCAACTCGCCTACTGGAACCAGCTCGGCCAATATCGCTGATGCTTCTGGATTTGGGCAAGGTCCGGGCTCTGGCGCTAACAGGCTCTTGCTCATGTGGCGGTAAAATATATTTGACCGGTCTTGAGGAAGAGCTCCTTCGAGCTTGTCCAAGTACATCTTCCACCCATGCCTCGCTTTCCGGGCTGATTGAGACACGACGTGATCTCGGTGTTGGGCCTGCTAAACCCAGGGGTATCGACGGCGAATTCGCGAAGGTTGCACGATGATTTTCACTTGCGAATGATGTGGCACCGAAAGAGTTCGTAGACGACATTGAGAGCCGTCGGCGCGAGGAGACAGTGGACAATGGGGAATACGAGGTCATCAATGCCTGACCGGCGCTAACGGAACGGAAGTCCGGCCGATCTGACACGTTTGACACTCGCCGTGTTTTGCGTACCGCAAGCGAAGATGAGGGCCGATTACTTATAACGGATGCGGGTCGGGACGGTGTTCTGCGTCCAGTGTTGGCAGTCGGTGTGAGTGTGCTGCCTGGTGATGAAGGGGCGGGCGTTCCGCGGGAAGAGAGGCCTTGCACCTCGGCGCGCGGTGTTTCAGATACAGCCCGACAGCCGTGGTGGATAGCGTACTCCCTGAGATATTCGGCTAAGTCGGCCCATCCGCCTCCAACACGAACCATCACACGTTCACCCTTTTCTCCCACGGTGCGAATGAATAGCTTGGTAGGAGCAGCCTTACCACCTCGATGCAAATGATACAACTTCACGGAGCCGTCTTCCGGCGCATGAGAATGCCTTCTGCGAGAGGGAGCCGCGGTTAGCGTCAATGAAGGTGTAGGCGTGCCGCTGCGCGATAAGGCTCCCTGTGGGGTCATCGAGTGGAAACGTTCGCCATGTCTCACTGGCAGGGAAGGCGCCACAGAAGCCTCGTCAAATTCGCGGTCTTCAGAAGATACGAGGTGAATGTGGGCAGGAATAGTGTTCAGTATCGAGCTGATTTTCTCATCCAGTTGATTCTTCGGCCTCCTCATCTGTTTACTTGGAGTCGAGGATCTCGACGTTCCCTTTCTTGGAAAGCTAGCGTCTCCCAAGGGTTGCGAGTTGGAATTGTATGCACCAATGTTCTCAAGGCTAGAATGTGTGGTCATTTGCTTTCGTATACGAACCGTGTCGTTACGAACAGTAGATTCCGCCGGAGGGCCTGGAATGATAGAGTTTCTGGCAAAAGCGTTCGTGTTAAGTGCCCAGGCTTTAGACGGCTTAGGGGTAGCGTCATCGAGTTCCGAAGTGGATTGTCTTCTCTGAGAAAGTTCCAGGTGCTGACTTGCGAGGAGTTTCAAGTTATTAGTCGGCACGGTTGAGCCATCCTTTGGTGACTGTAAGTCCGTTGCATGTTGCTCGCTTTGGGGACGCAGGTCGACGGAAGTAACTGAGGCTCGTCGATTGCCGAGGGTACCGTTCAAATCACCCCCAGCCTCGCTCTCGTACTGCATGTCAAATCTTTCATTGATGAATCTTTGCAGAGGGAGGCTCAGGGCCCGGTTATGCGACATGGTTGCATTGGGAACTTTCTGGTTGTCCAAACGGCGCAAGCGCTCCTCACGCAGAGTATGGTCGGTACCAACTGACACATAATCAGATCCTTGTGAAAGGTCTTGGAACGGTGGTGGTGTTTCGAGAAGCAGTGGTGTCCCATTCGAAGACGCGGTGCGAGGTTCGCGGATGCCCGGACTAGATGTAAGGGAGGGATAATCCGAAAGGGAGCCCGCAGATGCGGTAGAAGTTCGGCGAGCCCGCGATTTCGAGTTTCCTTTGCTAATATATAAGCTCTGCGGCCTGGTTTTCGAAAGTTTGATGGGACTTTCCAAGCGTATCCTGGGTGGAGGAACTGTCTCCGAGGCCTGTTGTGATTCGCTAGGGTTGACGGCAGACTCCTTGTCATTGCGAGAACTAGACACAGACTTCACAGGCTCTGGCGACGAAATTGTGGATCTAGAAAATGACTCTTCTCTCTTGAGTGACATAGAAGTAGAAGGCGCTTCAGTTGTAGCTGCTTCGGCTATGACGCTTGCCAGAGTTGCTGCTTCATTTTCAATCGGCGAGGATTTCTCAGAACCAGATTGGTCAACTGCCCGTCCTGTATCTGCACTCAGGCTCTGACGGTTGAGCCTGTCGACTGTGAGTCGTTCAGCCGCAGCTGTCTCATCGCTGAATGCAATTTCCGTCAGGTTGCTCGAGACTGTGGGAGCATCCTTGTCCTTCGATGGTCCGACTAAAAGGGGACGGTCAGAGTCAGAAGGCACCGCAACGACAGATAATCCGTCTGAAAATCGTTTCCTTCCTTCCTGAATGTCGTCTTCAGTTGTGGTGCTACTTGATTGATACTCATTGATGCCACAACGAGCATCAGTCCGCTCCGTTGATGCGCCTGTGGTAAGTAGCGAGGGCGTTACCGGCTCTGGAATCCGGAAGGAATCATCCTTTAAACTGGTAAAGCTGGATGCATCCTTGTACTCTTTGTACGTGGACTTCGCCGACCCTGTAACGATAGATGGTACTTCCTGAGAAGATACAGATAGTTGCGAACCGCACAACTTCTCCTCAACATGTGAGGCAAGAGATGTCTCCTCTGGTAGGAGTTCAGGTGGAACAGATAAGGACTCAACTGCAGGCCGGTTTGCGATGAAGTCGTCATTTGTCAGGGAACATTGAAGGTCACGAGGGACCTGATGCTTCTCGGTTGAGGTAATGCCGTCCGTCCTTTCTCCCGAAGATTGCTCTATCGAAGCTGGACGTTCCCGTTCGGGAATTTGTGGCACCGTAGTATCTTCGTGGGTTTGCTCAAATGATACCTCCTCTGAAACGGCGTCAGATGTGTCAGATAGAATCAGGCAAGGAGCCGAAAGATATGGGGGGTCGTTCGACGGCTCCTCTGAAGATCCGCCAATAGCATTTTTGGAGGAGTCTCCCGAGAAGCTTTTCACCATTTCCAAAGACTCCGGTTGACACAAGTCCACATCAACGGGTGACCCAGCATCTATCACGATTTTAATAGTGCTTTGTTCTGGAGGTTCATTCGCTAGCTCCGCACCCTCTTTTGTTTTTGATTCAGGGTCAGTGTTAGGTCCAGACAATCTCACAAACTCACTCGAGTCAAGATGGGATTGAGAGGGATCTAAAGTAATGAGCACCTGTTCAGAGTTTTGATTGTGTGTAACAGGATCAGAAATAGCTTCCACCAATGAGTGGTCATCGTCACCTTCGTTGATGGTTTCCATAGGAAGCGAGCAAGCGGATTGCGGGCATGGGTCGGATGAATCCACAACTGGAGGCTCAGAATCTTCCTCTTCAGGAATGTTTGACAGCCGATTCTGTTGATTCTGCACACGTTGAGCTTCTTTCAATTTACTCGTCGTCGTCCTCTGGCGTAGCCATTCATTCTCAACCGTACGCTTTTCAGCTTCCATAACCCAGGTGCTGAAATCGGACTCAACAGCCTCCAGCTCGTCAATCCAGCTTTCCGGAAGCGAATCCTCTCGACCGTCGAGCACGTCAAGGACATTATCCATTCGTCTGCCCGCCGAGAGCACTATCGCCTCAAGTCCAGCTCGCTTGGCGTGATAGTTTTCTCTCGAATAAAGAGGATCATTCTCGGAAGGAGAAGCGGTATCTTTCAACAGGTCCATCGCAGAATCTACCTCGGATCGAGCAAGATGCAAAGCTCGTAGTAGGCCTGGAATCTGGCGAAGTACTAATAGTCGAACGTCCCATGTTGTAAGGAGGGTGTTCAACCGGGACAAAAGAGGAAGGGCCCGAAGAATGGTGGCAGTGATGACGGCAGTGAAATCGCTCAGCTGTACGTAGGTCAGAGGAGGAGGGACGGACACGGTGCTATTGGACGACGAGGGCCGAGACCGCGCTGGAATGTGAGCATTGAGTACATGTTCCTTGAGTTCGTCAACGTCCAATGTTTCCATTCCATCTCGGATTTCTTCAATGCGGTTCCCGTGCTGCTTAACAACAACCGAGGGTAGGCTGCCATAGTAGACTTGTTCCGCAGAATCGATAATACTCGAAGATGGCGGCATGAAACCTTTTCCTAGTTCAGCATCGGCTCGCTTCGGCCAGTCCCATGCCTGCACCTCCCGATACCACTCGCCCAGCTTCTGAGCTGCTATAGCCGCGCGGATTCCCAGGGCGCGTTCCGCCGGGGAGACTTGTGAAATACTCTTCCAGAGAATATCATGAGCAGCTTTCTCATTTTTTGGTACCGCATCAGTGGAGGTTAGCGCCAGCAAGGTGGACTCGGGAGAAAGGTTGCTGAGCAGGGGGTCAATTGTTTCATATTTCGGAGCAGCAGAACGGTCGGGAGATCGAGATAATGAGCGTTTACGATAGTGATGAGATTCGGTGGGAGAGAATCGAACCGACGGGCGGACGGGGCTGACACGACTGGTTGCCATTTCTGGAAAGGGGCCGTCACCAGCTTGAAATCTACGGCTCACAAAAGGCCGGGCGGAAAGATTACCGAGTGGATGTATATTTCAAGAGACGGAGGTCGAGATGCGGTATCAATGATGGTAGGAGAGAGAGAATACCGCTGAGTGAGCATGCTGAGGCGCGATCCCGCTGAAGCTGAACGAAGGCGTATGGCGAGGTTGGTGTATAGGGCCTGAGAGCGAGAGCGTACGGAGTCGATTGAGCAGAATGGAAGTACAGAGGAAGTGGAGCGGAGATGATTCGGAGGAACGAGAGATAATTTACGACGATAATGAGAGACAGGATGAGAAGGAAGAAGAGTTGGCAGGTCGGATAGGTCACAAACGGACTGGGACTGGGGATAATATTATGAGGTTGGTCGGGGAAAAAGAGGGAAAGGCTGGGATCGACCAAGTCGGGGTGGCTGCAGTAGAGGGGAAACGAGTGTAATGTCGGAGACCAGCTCATTAATAATTGGGTCTCAATAACAAAATTGATAACAACCACCCATTTGCATCAGCAGTAGCAGCATTATCTGTGCATGCATGGAGAAAAGAGGAGAGAAGAGAGAGTTTTGATGTTGTTGTGTCGGAGACCTGGAGATGGAGATCCCCTAAGCTAGCTACCTTAGCTACGTACTAAGGGTTGACGGCGACGCGCGGATACTCAAGTGGACCTTACTATTCAGTAGTAGATATTGACTAATTATCTAGGCAGTAATATCAGGGGGTTTCGCTAGAAGAAAGTATTTTTGGATAGTTCCCTTTCCCGTTAGGGTATTGTGTATTTGTATCTACTCCATCGAGTGCTGAAATGCATCCTGCACTCGTTTTCTGCCCGACGCGTGTGCCGTTTACGTATTTATCGCTAGAGATAATTTAAGAAACTTGCATATTGACAGCTGCCTCTCACTCGATCCATGCATCTGCAGATGACAGAATCAACTTGGCTCATTATGCGGTCAATATGATGGCGTCTGGCACTCGAATCCGCCCGTCATACACCATAATTCTCATTCCACTCGATTATCGGAATGCCTCAGTAGCCCTATATCCCTTCCTTTGTCGTCCCAAATCCAAATACCTCGATTGATAGAACAAAGACTCCTTTCTAGAATTTGTATGGTCCTACCCCTTGCATGACCAACCCAGTCCCATCTTTCGTCTCTTTCAGGTACAGCAATGGAAAAAGGTCTCCGGACTCAACCCGACCTTCTCAGCGGCGCACCAGAGAAACTGGTCGTTGCGCTTCAGGGACTGGAGGAGCTGTTCGCTGCGGACAGGTTCCTGCTGAGGAAGATCACGGATCATTTAGTCAAGGAAATGGAAAAAGGTTTGGAACCTTGCAGATCAGCCTGGAAAAGATTTTAGAGAGCATGGTGAACGACGTCGTCATTCTTCGATGTCCATACTGACCAAAACCTCAAGGCCTAAGCGCGGAAGGAGGCGATATCGTTAGTGAGCTTGCTAGATTTGAATATCTAGGTTTCGTGCTGTGAAGGAACCCTAACTGACCGAGATCATGCCACAGCCAATGAACGTGACTTGGGTCATGGGCTATCCAACAGGCAAGGAGCAAGGGAAATTCTTGATCCTGGACATGGGAGGCACCAACCTGCGCGTAAGCCAGGTGGAGCTTTTCGGTAGCGATCGCGATATGGAGTCCATCCAGGAAAAGTATAGTATACCCCAGTCGATCAAGCAAGGTACAGCCGACGATCTGTGGGATTTCGTGGCGGACTGTGTGCAGAAGTTTCTCCAGTCACGACTCAGGGAAGACGAAAGATCGAAAGTCTTGCCGCTTGCCTTTACCTTCTCCTATCCGGTCATTCAGTCATCTATAAAAGTCGGAGTCCTTCAGCGCTGGACGAAAGATTTCTGCGTATCTGGAGTGGAAGGCCATGATGTTGTATTTCAGCTGGAGGCTGCTTTCGAACGGAAGGTGTGTCCCCTTGTAATGCGTCCGATTGCAAAGGCAGGAAAAAGACGGTTGACAAGCAAATACCCGTCCGAGTCGTGGCTTTGATCAATGATACGGTGGGGACGCTCTTCGCAGCGGCGTATGGAGACCGAGAGGCCAAGATCGGCGGTATAGCAAGCACCGGTTGCAACGCTGCATACATGGAAGAGATTGGTGCAATCCCAAAGATCCAAGGCTGCGGGCTATCAAGCGATGCTCTCGTCGCGATCAACACCGAGTACGGTGCCTTTGATAATTCACGCCGCATACTGCCGCGGACACGATTCGACGACGAGATCGACCGGACATCAGCGCATCCAGGCCAGCAGCTCTACGAGAAGATGGTCGCCGGACCGTACCTGGGGGAGCTACTCCAACTGGTGATGTTGGAACTGCACGAAGCTGAACTTCTCTTTGTAGGTCAGGACGTTTCGTGCTTACGCCAACCAAATGCCGTGGACGCTTCCATCTTCCCAACCCTGGAGGAGGATATCGGCGAGTGCATGGAAAGCACCCGTAAGTGGCTGTGGGAGAAGATGGGCCTCGATCCAGCTCCGCACGAACTCAAGGCCTGTCGACACCTGGCCGAATTGGTTGGAACGCGTGCTGCCCGTCTCTATGCATGCGGGATTGCAGCGATCTGCAAGAAACGCAATATCGAGAGCTGCCATGTCGGCGTTGACGGCTCAATTTTTGGTCATTATCAGAATTACCGCAAGCGAGCGGCGCAGGCCCTCCGTGACATTTTTGCATGGCCTGATGACCTTGAGGATCCGATTGTGTTTGGATTCTACAAAGACGGGTCTGGAGTTGGCGCCGCGTTGATCGCTGCGTTGGCTGTTGAGCGATCGGATGGAACTGTCCTTAGCAGAACAGAATAGACTTTAATCTTCAACCACGGGATCATTTTCCATCTTTTATTGCAGTTTGCGATATTTCCAACTCTGTCAGTCAGTAGTAGGTGAGCAGCGATCTAGGTAAACCAAAGAAACCGTAGCTATGGCCTTAGGCGACTAGCGTAGTCTACACTAAGAGGTTCCCCACAGAGATGACTACTAGCGCTGTCCCTTGCCGATCACCTTCAGCCTGCTGAAGCCTGGACTCACCAATGCACACAAAGCGCAGCATCATCACCGTAGTCAAGATATCCTCAAGTAGGCTAATTAATACCATTCCAAGGACAGTATTCGCAGCGACGCGATGACCCACGATGCGTTTTCGAAGTCAACTGACTAACATTGTCACCTTCACCAGTAAGTCTCCCCGTCGCCAATCATCAGTACTCCCGCTAACCACCCACCAACAGAGTTGACAGCTTCCCTCTCATCGCTAGGGAAAGTCTGCTGGATGCGCCTGGAAGATGGCATCGTCCGCTTCACCATCATCCCCGACCAAGGCACGCAAGTGTGGGCCCAGTTACCAGTCGTACGCACCCCTGCGCAGCCTCAATAAGACACCCAAGCTAACGAAACGGCGTAGGACGCTATCTTCGACGAACCATCCTACACCCTCCAATCCAACTCAGGAGTCATCAACCTCGAAGTCCCCATCGGCGCGCTCCATCGCGCTCTCCGCTCCGCAACAGGCGCCACCTCCGCCCAACTCCGCCTCACAAAGAAAGGCAACATCCCGCTCCTCGCACTAACCGTCCTCTCCTCCTCTTGGACAACAGGCTCAAACGCTCTCGGAATCACCAATCCAGCCGCTGAAACCGCTGCCGCTGCCGCCCCAGGAGCATCCGCTCCTGGCATGACCGGGCCCCGCGAACGCGAAACGGTAATCACGCAAGAAATCCCCGTCAAGGTTCTGCACGAGAGCGCTGTCGAAGGCCTACACGAGCCGCGCTGCCGCGATCCAGACGTGCACATCATCCTCCCGAGCCTGGCGCACCTGAAGAGCATCTCGGAGCGCTTCTCAAAGCTAGCGGGGGACGCACGGCCCGCGGCCAGCGGCGGGATTGTGTCATCGACGCTGACGTCGCCCAAGCTCGAGTTATCGGCGAATATGCATGGCTCGCTGAGGCTGGCGATTGCGACCGATGCGCTGCGCATCTCGAGTGTGTGGAGCGATCTGGTGAACCCGCCGCTGGACCCGGCGGGGATGTCGCAGAGTGAGATTGAGCAGTTGCCCAGTGAGAGGATGCGGGCGCTGGGGAGTGATGATGAGGCGGGGTGGGCTAAGGTGCGGATTGATGCTAAGGATTGGAGCCGGGTGTTGAGTATTGGGAGGCTGAGCCCGAAGGTGGTTGCTTGTGAGTTGTACTCCGGTGGTGTCTATGCTTGCGACTGTACGCTTGTGCTGATACGTCTACTGTCCAGGTTTTATTCATGAGACGGCCCTGATTCTGTATGTTTACTTACCACAAAGTTGGAATGGGGAGGATTCGTGCTTGACAGTAAGTTCCCAGTTGCTATATTTTAGCCATGCCATTATTAAATTTCCCTTGCTAGTATTACATCAATTCCTATGCAGCCTGATTTATCAGAAACCCGCGCCTGAGTCTTGAAGACTTCGGCAAGGTGCGAGCGCCAAAGCTGCCATAATGAGACATGATACATAGAATGCTAGTTATTAGAGCAATAGTGGACAAATTAAAATCGTATATCATACAAAACGTAAGCCAATCTGTTGCAAGGCGTCAAAGAAAACCTTGGTGATTGTAAGAATTCGGCTTGGATCTAACGACCCAAAAAGATCATCTCCAACTCCCATAGGAAGTCGTGCAGCGCAACTGTGCAGACGTATATGCAAACATGCAAGTAGAAATCTTGCAAAGTGCCGCCGAGAGAGGCCGCTTTTCTTCAAGCCGAACCCGGCATGCACGCTTCAAGCAAACTCAACATCAATGGTTCTATGACCGGACCGAGTATATGCATTTCACATTGTGCAAGAAGTGAAAATAAAAATCAAGTCGAAAAAGAAGTAAGATCAGCCCATCAAGGCTCTCACTTTGCCATAACGTCGACATAGCGGCCTTTCTTCTTCCCCCTGGCTGCAGGGCCTTTGCGTGCCTGCGGTGCCCCGAGTAAGTCGTCTATTGAGCTGGCATTGCTCAATGACGTTGCGGGCCTGGGTGGTGCCCCGGCTGAACTGCTCGGCGGAGTCGGCAAGACTGCGCCCGTTGACACAGACCGTGGGATAGCAGGAGGTGGAGCTCCGAGCGAGGGGGGAGCTGGGCTAGCAGACACGGACGGAGGTGCGCCTGCAGAAGAGGATGGCCGGCTTCCCGAGGCCCCTGTCGGCGGAGGCGTTGCCATAGCAGGTGGTGGCCCACCACTGCCGCTCATTGATCTACTGGGAGGTGCCGAACCCTTCGGTGGGGGTGGTGTTCCACGTGTTGGAGCAGCACTCCCGGGATCCTTTTTGTTAACCCACTTCTTCAGTTCGGTGTCATAGTAGAATGAATTCTCCTCCCCAAGTTTGGCCCGGATTGGCCCACCGCCGCTATTATCGTCTTTCTTGCCTCCAAACCATCCACTGAACCATCCCTTCTTCCCTGTTGCGGGCGGGGCTTTCTTGGCTACAGAAATCAATTAGCCACAGCAGAGATCGACAGTTACATGGGAACTTACCATCCGCTTCGGCGGCTTTGCGGAACGCCTCGTCAGCTTCGCGGTCCCGGCGTGCCCTCTCTGCCTTCTGAATGGCGGCTGCACGCGCAGCAAGATCCTCGTCGTCGTCCTCATCCATGAATGATTTCTTCTTTGGCTTGTCCTCTTCAGTAGACTCGTCCTGAACATCGTCCGATGCAGGCTCTGTATTAGACTCAACGGATGGAGGTTCGTAGGCCCCCGTGCTGGCAGGAGGCATATATCCGCCCTGGTCTCGTTGAGACGTCGTAGACGCACCTTGGGTATCGAAAGGTTGACCAAATGGTTCCGGTGCATACATAGAAGGTCGGTGGGGCGGGGCACTGTCGGAGACCAGAGAGTGTGCGGAGAAAGACCCTTGTTGAGCTCCAGATGCCGAATCCTCTGCAACAGGTGCCAAAGGCATGTAGGATGATTGTGGAGGCGTGGACTGGTAGCCAGCAACCGGCGGAGAGCCATACATTGGCATTCCGTGATGCATGTTCGTGTCAACTGGTGTAGAAGGCTCCTGAGATCCTCGTCGCGGTCCTAGTGGATACCCAAACGATGCAGACCTCTGGGAGTCCATAGACGATCTACCACGAAGTTGCTCGGGTGAAGCGCTTGGAGCGTAATGGCTCACTGGTTGGTAGCGAGAGGGACCAGTGCCGGGCAACGGCTGAGCCGCCGCCACAGGATAGGACCCATAGATGTCGGATACTGACGGTGAGCGACTAATGGTGGGAGTTCCAGAGACTCTGGCAAACGGTCCGATCTCTTCGGCCTTCCCTGAGCCAGTGGAAGCTGCATCGCTGTCATCTCCGGCAACAAAGCTGTTGAACTTTGCCCACATCGAGCCCGATACCTTCTCCATACTGGGCCTTGAAATCCAGGATGATCCGCCATCGCTGGTCGTTTCTCTGAGGCGCGCCGATAGCTCATCCACACCAAAGAACAGGTGCTGATTGTGATAGCCGGACGGCTTTGTGGTTGCCTTTAGAGCGGCTGCGATGGCGTCGCAGTACTGTTGAGCTTCAGACTTGCGACCACGATCTGCAAGCGACCATGCATGAATTAGCTTGAACGCCAGCAGATGCGGAAGTGTGGACACGGACGAGCCCGCAAGCACAGATGTCGCAAATTCATAGGCCTCGGTGAGCAGGATAGAATCGTCGTCGTACAAAGCAGCGGAGGACGCCAAGCGTTGATGATCCACTCCGAGAAGCACGATATTTGCTAGCGGGTCATCGACCCCGCCGAACACAGCGGCGCGAGAGAGAATGAAACAAATATGAGCGGCCTCGGTACGGTTATAAGAGAGAAGCAGTCGACCGAGAGCAACCAGCGCTCGTTGATCGTCAGGGCTGCGGTTGCTCAGTACCAGTCCCAAAGTTTCCCGCCAGCTGTCAAGGCCATCAAGAGAATTCTTGGCGGGACCATGTCCGTCAACCTTGCTGATCATTTGCAAGCCGGCCCTGGCCGAAGGGGGAACTAGCTCATCAATGCTTTCCTCAATATTTCCGGCAAGAATCTCGTAGAACGCCGCTAGAGACTCGGTGCGGCTTGCCGCCGATCTCACTTCTCGTCTCACGAACTCCTGGACAACCTGTTGCCAGACCGATCTATCCATCGTTGAGGCTATTATCATAGCATGGCCCCAGAGACGTTTGTCTACTGCGGCCCAGACTGCTTTCTCTCTATCTCCAAGTACAAGAGTATCACGGAGTAAGTCTACCGACCGAGGATCGACAGCGTCCGGTTGAGAGGGCGCGTTCAATGGTTGAAGAGTTGCAGATGGTGTAAAGCCATCTCCAAGCGATTGATTCGGCGCAGAATTTTGCAGGTTGGGAAATAGTAGGTTACGCAAAGACTTCTGAGCTTCAACGGAGCCTTCCAGAACACCATCATTCTCGACCAAGACTCGAATGACCTTCCATAAGAGGGTCTTCTCTTCACGGCATTTAGAAGCATCGGGTGAAAGACGATCGAAATCGGGGATATCGGCGTTTTCGAAGGCTGCGATTTTGCTAGAAAGCCAAGCAACCAGGTCTTTCTTCTTCGACTTGGCCTTCAGAGGACCCGGATGTTGCACAATACTCTCAGCAGCGGGAAGCCAGTTATTCAGCTGGCTGACTCGGACCTCACCAGGACAAGATTTGATCATCGGGGCTGCCTGGCCAGCCGAGTAACGCGGGATACGCTTGGGGAAGCAAGATATCACAGCGCCACCAAACCCGAACTTGAAAATAGGTGCACCCTTCCACCGTTCTAGGGAGTCAAGTTGTTGTCCATCAGTTGGCGGTATAAACTCAAGCACTTGAGAAGGTGCACGATTGTGGGTAGTAACTGGTGCTGGGGCATAAGGATTAACCGTTCGCGTCGGGGACGTCGAACCATGCACAGAAGCAGGCCGTTGGAAAGGGTCGAGCGATGGAATGGACAATCTGGGACTGAGGGTTTGACTGGGAGACTGTGTCTGGGATCGACGAGGAGGGACAAACGGGGATTCCTCAGTGGATGAAGGATTCAGGACTCCCGTCATTCCGGCGATAGGTGGACCGGTAGATACGGGAGCCGCGCGCTTGGCAAATTCATTGGTATATGCGGAAGGAGCATATGGATTTTTGGGCGGCGATTGCGGTCGTGTAGATACCGGAGGCATATTCTCCAGGACGTCCGCGCTGCTAGGGCCTTTATTTTCTGAGGAGACCGGCTGTTCTGACGGATGCGAATGGTTCAAAGGAGGAGGGCTAGCTGTTGGTTGCAGTTGAGGCCGCTCTTCACTTTGGCCTTCATCTTGATAGTGTATCTTCTCATGGTATGCCAGAGGGCTCGATGTGCGTGGTTGGAACTGTAAAGCAGCTCCCTGCCCCGAGATACTTGCTGGTTGTGAGGCGTAGCGATTGCGAGGAGGAGGCGCTGCCGCAGCATTCGTAGACTGAGGTGGGGCTGGAGAGTATCTGGGCGAAGGAGGGGGCTTAACACCAACCTGCAGACCGGGAGGCCTTGGCGAGTATCTCGACGCTGTGCTTGGAACGGCCGGCGCGCTTGGTGCATTGGGCGCTAATAGATTTGAGTATGGGTCCAACCTTTCCGGCTGCTGCAATTGGGGTGGATTTGGGGGTCCGATATTGGACTGGGGAGCTGCCGGAACATTCGAATACGGAATCGCTGGAGGGGGGGCCGACTGCGGTACTGACGGCGCAGTCACAGGGGCATTAGGTGTATACCTTCCAGAGCTCGCAGGCCTCGACTTGGGCCTAGGAGGCGGCAGTGGAAGTTCTTCGAAGAAGTTCTTCTGAGGTGCTGTTGGCGCTGCCGATGAGGTTCCAAGCGGCGCAGGAGGGCCTGTTGACGCCTTCAAAGGAGGTGCAGGTATGCTACTGCTCCGTGGAGGCGGCTGCGGTACGGTGCCGGGCGGTGCAACAACTGTTCTGCTGTTGGCAACGGCCCGACGAGGCCGCGCAAGATCCTCTGGAAGGTCATAAGGTGACTTGTAGCCTTCCTTCGAACGTTCTGCGAAACTCTCTGCTCTAGCCGTAACAGGGTTCGGAGGAGCCTGTGCTGAGAAGTAACTTGACATGGACGCATTGGTGGGCTGAGGCGCAGTATTTGGCGCAGGGATACCTGAGAGCAGATCTGATGTAGAGGGCTGGTGCGGTGTGTAGGAGACCGGTTGCACTTTGGGCCGAGCAGGGTTCTCAGGGGTACCGAATGGACTCTGAAGGATTGCAATGTCGTTCATATGATCTATATTGGCGGCCTCTGGTGGTCCCTGTGCATTCGTATCATCATCCAAGAGCAAGTCATCATCATCATCATCGAGTTCCGCCTGCCACCGGGCAGCCAGATCATCTTCGGTGGGCATAGTTTCGTCAGCATCATCGGAAAGTTCCGCTTGCCATCGTGCGGCAAGATCTTCTTCCGAGGGAGCCTTTTTGATTTCACCGTCCGCTGTGGGCACAGCCAAACTGTTGTTGAACTCTACGGCTGTTGGCGATGATTCACTGAACGGAGAGTCCGGAACCGCATTAAGAGAATTGATGACTTGACTGGTGCTCTTGCGCGTGATGTGGGAAGGTCCTTCGGCTGGAGTTGACTTCTGGATTTCACTAAAAAATCCGCTCTCCTCATCTTCATCGCCTCCGAAAACGTCGTCGAGTTGGTCCTCCCCCTTTTGAGCATGATCGTTTTGTGTTGCCGCACCGTGACCTAGTAGCGGAATTCCCTCTTCGAACCGAGATTCTGTTTCTGGCGGACTATATATCGGCTTTGTTTGCGTTTTGAGCTGGTTAAAGAAGTCATCCTCATTATCGCGTTCGTTATCCCCGAGATTGTCCCAGAAGCCCGGACGGGTATCGCTAGCCTCTCCGTTGACTGTTGCGCTATTTTCCTCGCCCTCAGCTTCATCCATCCAGGCAGTGTCACCGCCCTCAAATAAATCCTGCGCATCATTCTGACTCGCCAAGCCAATAGATCTTTCCGGCACCTCATAGTGTGGTTCTTCTGCTACATGCTCTTCCAGTCGAAGTCCTATTGTCATGTCAACATTGCCGTTCTCCGTAGGCACGTCCTCTGTGACATCTTCGACTGCCCGGGGCTCATCAGTCTGCACCGAAATCGAATCGTCACGGCAGGGTTCTTCGGGCTCCTCAATGTCCGGTTTCGAGCTGTCATCGGCAGCCGGCGTATTCGAGTCGACCACATCGAGTGCACCTTGGTCACTGGTATCAGCAGGAATAGCGGCTTTGGACTCAACAGGATCGTCCTCTTCAGTGACTATTTCGGCAGAGGGAGACACGTGGGTGTCAATGTCTGTGGTTTCTGACACTTGCTTTTCGGAATCCAGCGCCAACCTGGCCAGATCGGTCGCAACGGAATCGTTATCCTCAGGTCGAAAAGCTGGATTCCACGCGAGTACTCCTTCTGTCTGCGCCATGTCTGCAAGAAAAGACGTCGCCGAATGGCGGTACGGTTGCTGTAAATTACGAAGCTGACACGTTTTCTAGACAACTCCGGGACCCTGAGAGTCAACAAGGCGAAGCACAAAGGTAAAAAGAATCCAAGAAACACGGGAAATTAAACATGTAAAAAGAGGAAGAAGCAATCCCGTAGAAAGAAGAAAAATATTACACGACAGAACCTGATTGCGGATTCATGACTGGATATCCATGACATGTAGAAAGGTATGAAGCTCTGAGATTCGGCACCCGAACAGACACCCGAGAGATAGCACGGAGTACGGAGTAGTGATGCTTTCTCCGTTTTTGGTTACCCCGTCTTGGCCTGTCCGTCATCCGGAGGGGATTGACTTTAATCCGGTTCGAAAAGAACACCTAACATGTCTTGTCACGTGCCTGGCCCAGATGTCCTATACTTTGCATCGCATAGTTGTGGAGTACTATCAACAGTCATTAGTTGCATGTATATCAATTGCGAGCATGATATAGACTAGTCTACTCTCATTTCCTCCCTCTTTACAGGGAATTAATCTCCCTAAATCATTATCTGAAGACACTCAGCTGCTACAATGTGGTCTTGAAAGGAGCAGAGCAATACACAGCAGCTTCGCCTATGACATCGCTGTTTCATAAACAATTGATTGCACCACAGCTGCGTGGCAGAGCCTGAGGCCCGCACCAATCATGTGATCGGACCTTGCTCCACCTCTCATGAATCAGTTACCACTACTTAGGCTCCAAAGATACCTTAGTATTATTATTATTATCGCGATGATAGAATGACTTCCTTTCTTCTACTCCTTGATTATTCTTAAGTGCATATAGGATGGTGTTATTTGCCCTCTTTTCCTGGATTTCAGCTTCTTACTTCCTGGCGCGCTGTTGAACGCCATCCACTTTCTTCATAGCGACAAGTACAATAACAATGCGGGCCTGAAATGCCATTACCGTGAGATAGGGATCCTGATCTAATAAAGAGGACTTTGCGAGGAAGATCCGGGATCGCCGCTTCATATGGGAAGCACAGTCAATATCAGTTCGCATCATACCTACAATGCCTTCATCATCCGAGTACCTTCATCCTCACGACCGCGCCAGCCTTGCTGGTGACTCCGGATCCGATGACGATCTTGACTTGGAGGAGTTGGACCCGACCACGGCGACCATTCATAAATCTCCTCGGCTATCAAACGATGGAACAACGCGACAAAGAGGCTATGGTTCAGGGATTGCTTTGAGGAATTTGCGGGTTGGCGGTGGAAGTCGAGGGTGGAAGCGTAGTGCTTCCGGCATACGGAACAGGGATTCGGAGGAGGATACACACGGGTTACTAGAAGATCGAGAGGGAGAGCCTCTCCGGAGCTCGCACGCGAGCTCACGCAATTTCACTGATGATGATGCTCCGCTGCTCGACAATCCCCGGCGGAGCTCGGCCCGCTCGTTTGCGGGTGATGGCTCGATTCGACGAAGGGGTTCTCGGTCACGATTTTTCGGTTTCAAAGCAGCCAACATCTTCTCCGGTCCGTCGAGCTGGTCTCGCAGGAACGACGAAAACAATGCAACCAAGCCTCCTCGGGAAGTGCTCGTTGGGCAAGCGCAAAGGACGAAGTACCCAGCGAACATCGTTTCCAATGCGAAGTATACCCCTTGGAGCTTTCTACCACGTACCCTATACAACGAGTTTTCCTTCTTCTTCAACATCTATTTTTTACTTGTGGCTCTTTCGCAAATCATTCCCGTGCTTCGCATCGGGTACATGTCGTCCTACATCGCGCCTCTAGCTTTCGTCGTCTCGATATCCTTGGGAAAAGAAGCCTTGGATGATATTGGTCGGCGAAGACGAGATGCCGAGGCCAACTCCGAAGAGTTCTCAGTGTTGTCCTTTGACAAGCCCGCGGGCAGAAGGGCGTTTGCGACACCTGCAAGTAATGATTCGGATGTCGACGAAGTATTCGAGATCACGAAGAAGTCTAGGGACCTGAAAGTCGGTGACGTTCTTAAGGTTCGCAAAAACCAGCGGCTTCCCGCGGATGTGGTGATCTTGAAAACTATTTCCAATGACTCTGTCACTGCGCGGCGAAGCTCTTCAGCTGAGATTGCCACGGATCTTATGCGACCCGACCAAGAATCAGTTCAACCGTCTGAGGTTGAGCCTAGTTCAAGTGCCGCCGCGGATGAAATTGATAGTTCTTCTACTAGTGACACATTCATCCGTACTGACCAGCTAGACGGTGAAACTGACTGGAAACTACGCTTGCCTTCGGTCCTATCTCAGTCCCTGCGACTCCGGGATTTCCTTAGACTCAAGGTCACCGCCAGCGCACCGGACAAGCGAGTCAATGAGTTTCTTGGCACTATTGAACTTGGCTCGCAGCCAGGTTTCTACGATCCCCACGTCGACAAAGCGCAGACTGGCGGCGGAGCGAGCAACGAGGATCGGCAAGCCAATTCTGCGCCCCTCACAATTGACAACACGGCTTGGGCAAACACGGTCCTGGCATCCAATACAATAACGTATGCCGTCATTATCTACACTGGCTCGCAAACACGAGCAGCTCTCTCCACATCGCCATCTCGTTCAAAAGTAGGTCTTCTGGAATATGAGATCAATAACCTGACCAAGATCTTATGCGCGTTGACCCTCACTCTATCAATCATTCTGGTTGCTCTGGAGGGTTTTGAACCAAACAACGACAAAGAATGGTACATCGCAATCATGATTTACCTTATCCTATTCTCAACAATCATTCCGATGAGCTTGCGAGTCAACTTGGACATGGCGAAATCTGTGTATAGCAGGTTCATTCACCGAGACAAAGATATTCCTGGGACCGTTGTTAGAACGAGTACGATACCCGAGGATCTTGGTAGAATCGAGTATCTCCTTTCTGACAAGACTGGTACCCTAACTCAAAACGGTAAGTCTTCATATATCTGACCAGTTGAACTGCATTATTAACTGTCTTAGAAATGGAGCTGAAAAAGATCCATGTCGGTACTGTTTCTTATGCAAACGACGCTATGGAGGAAGTGGCGTCATTTGTTCGGCAAGCCTTCGCTGGCAATACCTTGACCACACCTTCAGCTGCATTCGGAGCTCAAGCAGGACTTGGGGCAGCTCCTCGTACAAGGCGAGAGATTGGGTCGCGCGTTCGTGATATTGTCCTGGCGCTGGCTCTATGTCATAATGTCACTCCCACGACCGACGAAGAAGACGGTGTGAAGGTCACGAATTATCAAGCGTCATCGCCCGATGAGATTGCCATTGTCAAGTACACCGAGGAGGTCGGTCTGAAGCTGTCATACCGTGACCGGCAATCCATTATCCTGGAAACGACCGACACAGCCAGTATTGTCGTTCGTGTCCGCATCCTGGAGATTTTCCCTTTCACCTCGGACAGCAAGCGAATGGGCATCATTGTACAATTCGAAACCGCCAACTCGATCCTAGAGTCTTCGAACGAAGAGACCGAAATCTGGTTCTATCAGAAAGGCGCAGATACTGTTATGTCCAGCATCGTTGCAGCAAACGACTGGCTTGACGAGGAAACTGCGAATATGGCTCGGGAGGGGCTGCGTACCCTTGTGATTGGTAGGAAACGGCTATCCTTGCAGCAGTTCCAGGAGTTCTCTGCAAAGTACAAGCAGGCCTCGCTTGCGTTGCAAGGACGCGACGTCGGGATGGCCAAGGTTGTCAGCGAGCACCTTGAGCGTGACCTGGAGCTTCTCGGCGTGACTGGTGTGGAAGATCGTCTGCAAAGAGATGTAAAACCATCACTAGAGCTTCTTCGCAACGCTGGAGTCAAAATCTGGATGTTGACCGGAGATAAAGTGGAGACTGCACGGTGTGTCGCAATCTCCGCCAAGCTGGTAGCTCGGGGCCAATACATCCACACTGTCGCCAAAGTGAAGGACCCGTCTGCCGCCCAAGAGGCGTTGGACTTCTTGCGAAATAAAACCGATTGCTGTCTGCTCATCGATGGCGAGTCGCTGTCGCTGATGCTTGGTCAGTTCCGGTCGGCATTCATATCCGTGGCCGTTCTGCTACCGGCTGTGGTTGCATGTCGATGCTCTCCGACTCAGAAAGCTGAGGTCGCGGAGTTGATTCGTCAATACACTAAGAAACGAGTTTGCTGTATCGGTGACGGCGGCAATGATGTCTCCATGATCCAAGCAGCCGATGTTGGAATTGGTATTGTCGGCAAGGAGGGACGCCAGGCCTCGTTGGCTGCTGACTTTAGCATCACGCACTTCCACCACCTTACAAAGCTCCTCGTTTGGCACGGCCGCAATTCATACAAGAGATCCGCCAAGTTGGCGCAATTCATCATGCATCGTGGCCTCATCATTAGCGCTTGCCAGACAATGTACAGCATTGCAAGCCATTTTGACCCAAAGGGTCTGTTCATCAATTGGCTGATGGTCGGCTACGCGACGGTCTACACCAATGCCCCAGTCTTCTCGCTCGTTTTCGACCGCGACGTGGACGAGCACCTGGCCAATCTCTACCCCGAACTGTACAAAGAACTCAAGTCCGGCCGCAGTCTCAGCTATCGCTCGTTCTTCGGCTGGGTGCTTGTGTCAGTTTATCAGGGTGCCGTAATCCAGGGACTCTCGCAGATCTTGCTCAACACCATCTCGGGCCCGCGGCTGATCAGCGTCTCGTTCACGGCCCTCGTCATCAACGAGCTGCTGATGGTCGCTATCGCCATCACCACCTGGCATCCGGTAATGATCTTCAGCCTTATCGGTACAGCTCTGGTCTATGCCGCCAGCGTCCCCTTTCTGGGCGACTACTTCGATCTCGAATACGTCATCACAGTCGACTGGGTCTGGCGTGTGGTCGCCGTCTGCGCCGTCTCCGTGGTCCCCGTGTGGGCAGCTAAACTGATCCAACGGTCCTGGAAACCGCCGAGTTATCGTAAAGTCCGAGGTTAATTGCTTTCACTGATATCCCTTGTCGCGACGCCTTGCCTTGGTCGTTTCTCAACTTTTCCAAATAAAGGAATCGCGGTTTATTGAATGTCATATAGTTCTCTGTACTATCCTCATTAGCATTCATCGAGCATTGATACTATACCATTTCCCTTCACTTTTACTTTGTTAATATATAACCCTTGCATAGAACTTCGCTTATGATTCAATGAACGTCCTGTGGACACTTATTTTTACGTGCTTTCTCTGCTGTATAAGACCCGGAATGAGCTACCAGCTCTGCAATTTCATCCTACGTATATTTTTGGTGGCTAATATGACAGGTCCAACAGGACCTTCGTGAGGCTCAAGGTTGGTTATACAAATATATATATCGAGCGAGCTATGCGGGAGAGTACAGAAGTACGGAGTAGCACACTCTTAATCTCCCCAACGCCACTAAGTCAAAATATAACCCAATTAAAAATCTACAAAATAATATATTGAGAATGGGGTAGTAATAAGCAAAAATCGCAGGGTCATTTGTATATATCGAGCGAGCTATGCGGGAGAGTACAGAAGTACGGAGTAGCACACTCTTAATCTCCCCAACGCCACTAAGTCAAAATATAACCCAATTAAAAATCTACAAAATAATATATTGAGAATGGGGTAGTAATAAGCAAAAATCGCAGGGTCATTTGTATGAAAAAAGAAAGGTAGTGAAAAAGGCAAAAAATAAAAAAGATATTGCGGACGACACCTCTGGGATTCGAACCCTGTAGGGGGACTGTTAGATGATGTTGTGTTATTTGGGTAAGTGAGTAGAACATACCAGGCGGGCGAACCCACAGGCTTAGCAGGCCTGCGCCTTAACCACTCGGCCAAAGTGTCCAATGGTGCTTGACAGACTACAGAAAGCTATCTAGATGCTATTTTTACTACTTGGGTATACGCACCACAAAACAACCAGCGACGCCGAGAAACTACTGCCTGGACGTACTCCGTAGTTGAGAATCATGATATTTATGATCGTTTAAGATAGTTAATCGCGGAGATAGCATCGTAGCTAAGAAACGCTGCCAGAAGGAAAAGAAATAACGCCAACCTGTCCCAAGCCCAACCCAGCCGGAGATTCTCCTCAACCAGTACAAATATGAGGCCAACTCAAGCCGATAAAAGACGCGAAGATCACGACTAAATAAGGTCGCTGCGGCAGCTCATTTTGGGCTGGATGGATGCGGCTCTTTCCACAGAATTTCCTTGCTCAGAAGCTGCCTCAATTCGGGCGAGATAACCTTGGACTCGGCATTATCTCCGGCCGCACCACTACTGGCCGGACCGGCACTGACACCGCTGCTGTAGCCAACGCTATGTGGGCGTTGTGGCGACTTGCCCTTCGTCGAAGCAGATTCCTGCGTGGGTTTCCGTTGATGGGTCGATGGAGCGGGGAAGTTATTCTTCTTGTCTATTGCTTCAACTGTGCGTTCAAAGCGACGGAAAAGGGATTCTGCGCGGGTGAGGATGGGGACGAGCTCCATGGTGTTTGATAGCTCGTTGACTTTTGGGTTGATTAATTGGATGGTCGCGGTCAGTTGGGGTAGAGGTAGTGTGCTTACCGTATTTAAGAACTTCATCAAAATGTTTCAGATGGTCCATGATCACATCGCGGTGTTTTTCTAGGATTGCTAACGCGACAAAGAGGTGGAAACTGCTGGAGAAATAGTCGGTCCACAATGTCTCCCAGAGACGTAGGACGTCTACCCATTCGAACTCGCGCTTGTACCAGACAAGGAGCATTCGGAAAAAGAAGAAGAAGTTCGTGCTGTCGGCGGATTGGAGATGGAGGTATAGCTGGGGGTCCATAAGTTGTACCAGGTGATCTAGGGTGAGGAGTTGGGCGCGCATGCCAGACTGATCGCGAAGGAAATTCCGTTCCTGGACTGTGTAAGCAGTGTTTTTGGGACGGATATGTGTGGGATTTACCATTCTGTCCATGAATCCAACAAAGGCCCAGAATGCGACTGCATCGTCTTGCATGACCGCGTAAATTGGCGCTAAGAGGTCACTCATTCCTTGAACGTAGCCAAGGTTAGGATTGTATTCGTTGTAGGTGAGGAGCATGTCCTTCATCTGCTCTAGATGTACGTTCGTCCCTACATCCGCAAAGGGAGAGTCTGGATCCGGATGAGGGATATCTTCTCCTGCAAAGAGAGGTATCGTGCGATCTGTACGATGCACATCTTTTTCTGATACCAATATGTTAGCAACTGGGTTCAGAAATGCTTCCAAGTGAGGCAAGCATACCTATGCGGTTTTTCTGCTCTTTCCACCACTCATACTGCTCAGTAGTGGAAGACCCCTCAACCATTCTCTCCCACCAAGCACCCTTCAGCCGGATGTATTCATCCCGTTTCGAATTCATCAGAGCTTGACGCTCGTCGCGGCTGCTGTCCCAAGGGTACACTCCGAGAAGGAAAAGCCATGCCTCCTTCCTGACCCCATCATTTGGGTCAAGGCCCCCGTGGAAAATCCTCTCCTTCACTTCGTCTACAGTGACGTTGAGCCTTCCCGTGGTGGCATCAAAGAAGCCCTCCCATTCCTGCATAGTGACAATTCTGCGTCGTTCCTGAATCGCCATTGTTCCAGTTTCGAGCTCCAAAATTTCAAAATCACCCACAGAGCTATTTTCCATTTCCAGGACATCCCGTGCAGTCCATATGCGCTGAGCCCTTTCTCGTTCACTCTGCTCAGCAATACTCATCGCCCATCGAGCCAAGTAGAGCCTGGCGCTATCGAACTCATCCTGCAGGGTCTGAATCTCAGGAGTCTTCATCAGGCGACGGACTTGCGGAGGGATCATGGTGTTGTCGGCAAGTTCGTTCGCCGTCCGCCTTGTGAATGTGGTAATCTTGCTGAGCTGCTCAAGGACCTTCCATCTAGTTTCCTTGAGTGCTTTCACAAAGGGATCCATTCCGGCATCTCGTTCTGCACTGCCACCGGGTTGATGTGGGCCAGCAGCTGCATCGTGCCCTTGCTTCGTTACCGATCCGTCATAACTGCTGAGTGGCCGTGCGAAGGATATGCGGTCCTCTTCGGAGGGATTAATCAGATAGACACTGTTGTCGACAGACGAGCGCTGCACCTCAACGTACTTCCGGAGCCAGCGCAGAACCTCGTCACCGCCCCAGAATAGGCCGCCATTTTCACCAAATGGGTCAAAACTTTCCCTTGTCCGTTTTTTCTTCTGCAGTATCGTTGATTCGCATTCACTATCGTGAAAGAACAGCGCCGGGAAACTATCACCAGCCCGGGTATTGATCACCAGGCTACCAAACCACCAACCTAAACTAGGAGGTCGGACCAGCAGGGAATAAATTTCGGATAGCGGTACGGCGAACGCATATAGACCGATCGGATCTTTATATGTAGTTGTAGTCGGGAGCGGTGGTACCAGATATCGTTGCTTCGGGGGTGAAGAGTCACCAGACAGGTCGACTTTGACATAGGTACTGTAGGCGTCGCCGAGGGAGGATTCGGGGACCCAGGCAAGGAGGTAGGAAGAGAGGTCGGCGGTGGTCATAGCGGTATTTGTTGATGCGACATTGCTGCTCATAGTAGGAGCTGGTTTTTGTTGGAGCAGAGCGATAAAGCCAGGGATATTGTCCTTGGAGGAGGGAGTTGGATGGACGTATACCTGCCATACTCAGGAAGACAGCGGAATGTCAGCTGTGGCCTTTTATGCAAAAGTTCTGTTAGACTTGTCAAAGACTAACCTTGCTCTTAGAGAACAAAAGCTTCACCCCCCTCCCTGATGTGGAGGAGATGCTATTGTATTCGTCCTCCTCGGCGTCGCTGACATCGTAGAAAGACGCCGTCGGTGACGGCGGGGAAGGAGGAGGAGTGAATCTGGTGCCGGAGCCTGCCATTTCTAATGGCAAATTTGGAGCTTGACGAGATAGATTTCAGAGAAAGGTGCTCATCATGCGTAAGACTGCGATTGGATTTGGAGTTGTTCTTTTCCTATTGAGTGAAGCTGATAAGACAAAAGCAAATGACTGAGCGTGGAGAATGAGATCACGACGTAATCGTGGGGCACCTGATTATTGATCGATTGTCCCACTTTAGACAGTCTTTGAACTTCAAAGATAATTAAATCCACAAAACACTAGAGAAATAGTTTGATGCTGAATACTTGTCACTTTACTATCCCTTGAAGTAGCTTCTTGAGTCTCTGATGATTTGCAATATGTTTTGAGGAGGTACTTTCGAGAGCTCTTCCATCGCCACACATGCCCACAGCAGGCAGCAGCAAAACATTTCATCAGTTGATACAGTCAACATCAGTTCGGCTACAGTGAAAGGAAGAACCAAATTTGTCTGGGGGATACTCTATGTGGAAGATGTTTTTCCTTTTTATTCCTGAAAGATGTGTCATTCCATGCTGAACATCTTTGTCTACAGCCCTTCTTGAGTACTTACCTTTGTACACTTCACTGAGTAGTAACGTGTTCCATCTTCCTTATGTATCCTCTGCTGCCTATGCTTTGACCGTCCTTTACAAGGAGAGATTCATGGTATCGAATGATGTTACGTACCTTACTGTGATTCGGATGCATGCAACCCTTGCTCCTATCAGCAGGACAGGACACCCTTGTATGCATATGCTTCATTGATCATTCGCCCACAGCGAAGTTAATTACCTTAGACTCTGTGTGATATAGCTAGAGGCTTTAAGGGATCTTATAACCTCTTCGGGAAACGATATACCCATCCAATTGGACATCTTCCTTTCTTCTGCTACAACAGGACAGTAAGTTGGCTGCAATGTCCAGAGATCAGGAGCTTAAAAGGATGGAAGAAAAACCAGATGGCCGGACGTATTTGCTAAATGCTCAAAATGCCAGAGTTAGCACGTACCCTTCCGGCTTCGTGGTATTGCAGCCAGCCGCTCTATCAGCTCGAGCGCAGGGCAATCTTCAACAAGGTATATGACACTGCCTGTGTGAATGGTACAAAAATGTCTTATAACCGCATAGTCATGGTATCTACTCGGACCTGTGACAAGGTTCTTGACCATAGGAGAGAAAGTCGAGTATGAAATCGCGCAGCAGTCGGTTCTTGCTTTTCGAAGTTGTGGAGACGCGACTTTTCCTGGGCCAGATGAGATCCAGGTCGTCAGTGTGAGGACAGTACGCTCTGCTCAGATTCCTGCGCGCCATATTGTGGATGCTCATCATTTTTTAGGGCAGAACGCTTCGCTCTCATATCACACTCACTGGTCTCGTCTTTAGTACATTGTCGGACGAAGCTCCAAAATTTGAGGAGTACTTTCCGGGTCTCGAGGCATTGCTAGAAAGGGTGGACTTCACCAAGCTGCCATACAGGCGCAGCATCAAATATGAAGGGCGCTTCAACTGGAAGACGATGTGACGAAAATCCTCCCTTTGGCTATCCACATCTCTCTGACGGAGACCAAATAGGGTCGATGGTTATCAGGAATGCCTACATTGTCAATACACACATCCCTCGTTCTCCGTCTACTATCCCCCGACATTCTATACTGTCAACAATCACCAGAACTTCTCCCAGCATATCGCTGATCCAAAGAAACCAGACGACGGTCTGTTCTTGTATTTCTTCCCCAACTGCACTCTGAACGTCTATGGCGGAGGCATGTCTTCATTCCGTGTCTGCCCGACTGAAGATCCAAGCCAGACAAGGATGGAATTCGACTATTATCACAAAGAGTCTGGGAATAAATTTGAGGAGTATTACCGATTCGTCCGACAGGTTGCGATGGAGGACTATGAGCTTTGCGAGAAAGCGCAAGGTAATCTGGAAAGGGGCGTGTACAGCGAAGGCATCCTGAATCCAGAAAAGGAGAACGGAGTTTCATGTGAGTATAAGATTGACGCCCGCTAAGTTTGATGTAGAAAACTGTTTTAATGCGTCACAGTTTATCAAGATAAAGTCTTTCAGCTCGTGTGCCAGCAGCACGCTGCGGAAAGCGCAAGCCATGATCTCTCCGTACCTAGATTGAAGGAATCAGAGATCAATGACGAGTAGGTCGGAGCGGCCGCATAGTAGACACGGCTGTTAGATTTG
The DNA here is from genome assembly GCF_001445615.1 of Aspergillus lentulus. NCBI lineage: Eukaryota > Fungi > Ascomycota > Eurotiomycetes > Eurotiales > Aspergillaceae > Aspergillus > Aspergillus lentulus. Next base: position 3,094,819 of record NW_028322123.1, read on the forward strand.
CATGGTTGTTCATAAGTGTCCGTTAGTACTAGTATAGATTCATACATGTCGTGTCCATCGTATTCAAATTCGCCTTCGGCTTCAGCAAAGACTAACAGTCATTTCTTAACTGCAACCCCCGCATGAAACACCTGTACACCGGAAAAGCTCACCAAATCTGGAAAGATATGCAGCAAGCCTGCTGACTTATAGGGTTGACTCATAGTTGTACCACGAGTCTAGTCTCTTCATGCCAGCCCATCAGGCAACGAATGAAGTTGACCTTCCTTGGGGTCATCAAAGTTGCTGTCCTTTAAATGCTTCAAACGGCGCCGACGCTGCGGGGTTGACACACAGGAGAAACCGCTGGACAATCGCCATGGAGGCTCTGACCTCGCCTACACCAATACTTGTAGCACTGTTGACTGCCATCGTCTTCCTATGTCGAGCCTGGCCCCGTGGGATACACCCGAAGACGCTCCTCACAGGACAATCAGAGCAATTCCCTCAAGTCACAGAAGCCCACGACACACAAGTTGTCTCTAAGGAATCGGATTTTCCTGAGAACTGGCTGAATAGCAGCGATATCTTTCAACTCGAACGGCGCGCGGTGTTCGGCAAGGTAAGCGCGAACAAGCCTGCTCCAAGTTCGAAATTCAGATCTCTTAACACTTGTGGATCAACAGTCATGGCTGTATCTTTCTCACCGCAGCCAGTTCACGAAACCTGGCGATTATCAGTCCTTCGAGGTGGCCGGCTTCCCTATCTTCCTCATCCTGGGCAAAGATGGTGAGATTAGAGCTTTCCACAATGTTTGTCGCCATAGAGCGTACACGGTCGCGAATAAAGAGCGAGGAAGTTCTACCGTTCTCGGATGTCGCTACCATGGCTGGAGCTATAACACGAAAGGCGAGCTTACCAAAGCCCCTCATTTTGAAAATATACTTGGTTTCGATAAATTACAGAATGGTCTGTTTGCTATTCATGTTCAGCAGAGCACCGACGGCTTCATCTTTGTGAATCTCGAAGCCGATGCGCCGGGCGAGTTGCTAGAGACCGACTGTCCGACCGACTTCGTGAAATGTAATGGGCCTATAGCTCAGTCACGATGGATTGGGGGTAAGGCTATCGAAGGAGCATTCAATTGGAAAATGGCTGGTAAGTTCGGCCCTGTTGCCATCTTTAGCCTCAATGAGCTCTGATGATTTTCCGCATAAGTCATATCTGAGAAGCAGTTCAGTACTACTGCAGTATTGCCCGAACTTGCGCGACTTGTTCGCTCATCAATATTGGCGAGAATTAAGCATTATTTGAACGGGAAGTCAGCGGGAAATCCTGATGTTCTGATATTTCCCAATGTCTCGTTTCATATCATCAAGGATACCAGATATTGGTACTCTCTCACCTTCCATCCGGCGTCTGAGCGAAAGACGCTGGTCCGATATGATCTGTATTGCTTCCAGAACACGGATGGCGACGTCAGTTCTCAGTTGATTTCGGATAAGCTGATTGAGATGATAACCCAACAAGTTACCGAATTGGAGAACAAATATCAGTTACAAGTCAGAAGAGCTGCGGATAGCTCCCAGGAAGGTGTGACCGCAACGACAACAGAAGTTCGGGACTGTCGCTCTAGCTTGGGAAACTCAAGTTCGTCTCTACCTGGCGCTGAGTATCCGTCTTTGGAGAACCCTAGCGCTTATGTTGCATAGATTTGCAAAAGATGATCCTCGAGAAGCTGAAAAGACATTCTAAGCTCGAAAAGCTGCAAGGGATGGAAGTGCATCCTGCAATGAGGCAGCCGCGAGTGACGCAAAAGTCCCAGCAGGCCGATCGACGTAAGTCGATAACTCCTTGTTCGCAAATTCGGAGCTGGAAGATCAAAAGTAGCTTCACTGACTCATCCCAGTTTGCAGAGAGCTCGAATGTCGTGGCAGGAAATTCCCAAGTCTGGCCTGGTAGCCGTCATCCGCGTTGAAGCGATCAATAAAGTAGTCCCTAGGCATAACATAGCACTGAGCGAGCTACAAGCAGCGATACTCGCAGATATCTTGCACCAATGCATAACATGCATAATCAAAACACTTCCCTACTAGATCCATAGCTTGGGAGCATTTCTTTTCCTGCTTTTTTATCGATTGTGACGGAGAAAAGAGGTACCTAGGATTGGCAACGAAAGGCCAGCCACCAATCAACACCCTGAATTGACACATTCTTCACTGACTTTGAGTCTCCTCTTTGTACTACGACGTGTCAACTTTCCCTTTTCCGCATATCCATTTCTCCACTATTTCGAGTGCTAGGGACCTATCTGGAGCCCTGATCTACTCACCAACTCCACCTCCTAATTATCCAGGAGATCAAAATTCAAGTACCTCTCTACGTACACCATCAATATAAATGCTTAAAGGCATCCTCGTAACCTCGTGTTCTCTTCCCGATAACTTTCATCAAAGTGTCCGTAAGTTCGTAACACTTGATCCACCCATTTGTTCCATTCGGCTAAATAGGTGAACACGAGTTCTTCATCTGAATTTCTAAAAGTATTTTTAGCTCACCAGGCCCAGAACAATTCGAGTCTTGCCAGCTGACATCATTACCGCACAGAGTCAACACGCAACACGAGCTTCCGAAGTAGTCTGCAGTAAGTACACCAAAAATTTCCCCTGGTTCGTATCTCGCACAAAAAGACTAGATTATACTAAGTGCTGATTTATGCAAAAATAGAGCCAAACCTCCTATTTGACTTCCCCGCCCGAGGCCACTACTCTATTTACGAGGGGAAGCTCGTATTCACCCGGCCACTTGCGCATCTCATCTAGCTCGCGCATTGCCAGATATGTCTCTACCCCCGATTGCAACGGCAACCTTGCAGGCCGCGCTCGTAAATGCGGGTTCGAATGTCCTTGCGCAGGGAATCAAAGCGTGGAGAGATCAGGTACGTCGATTCGATCTTATGTCGTCTTATTCATCCTAGCGAGCAACCAGCCATGGGCAATCCCATTAACATGCAACGGAATGATGACGATTCTGACGAGCGATGGCAATGATTCCCACACGGTAGACACCATTCGAGCTTGACCTCCAGGCTTTGTTCCAGTTCACGACATGTGCGTTTGTACTCTCGCCGTTGACCTACGTCTGGCTTGAGGGCCTGGAGTCGAGGTTTCCTGGCTCCAGTGAGGATACATTTGTCTCAAAGTCTACGGCTGAGAAGAATGGCCCGAAGCAGGGGAAGCAGAAGTTGAACGTGACGAACACCGTAGCAAAAGTCGTGATTGACCAGACTATCGGCGCGGCGATCAACACTGTCGCATTTATTATGACGATGGGACTCTTACGGGGACAGGATATCGATGTCATCAATGCACAGATTCAGAATGTAAGTCCACTGCTGCTACTTTCTTCGGGTGTATTCTTTGTTGCTCTGCTATCGTAGCGAGGGTATTAGCCAGGACTGATGCACCGCAGGACTTTTGGCCCATCATGCTTGCTGGATTCAAGCTCTGGCCTTTTGTGTCGATTCTCAACTTTACGGTTGTACCCGCAGATAAGCGATTGCTTGTTGGTAGTCTGTTCGGCGTCATCTGGGCGGTTTATCTGAGTCTGATGTCCGGGTGATATCGGCCCCAGATAAGGCAGATTCATGATTGCAGCAATTGCTGGCCCCCGTGCTCTGGTTGTAGACAAGAATAGAGTGAAAGGATTGTTGGGTTGGTGTTGGCTGGTTAGACATTCCATATTATCCCTATTGTAGATAATGCGGCCGTTTGGGGGCTGAGTTTTGGATAGAATCCCGACAAAATAGTACCAACTATCCTATCTGATCATCCGTGGCCATTATATTTCATCTAGGATCTACGTAAGATTAAGCCTTAATTAAATCGAATTCCGTCTACTAACGCTGATGCACATCATCTAACAAGAGCCAGAGGCGAAGCTCCATGACAAGCTCCAGCAAAACTGCTGAGCTCAGACAGGACTCACTTCCTGCACCCTTCCGCGATCACCTCAGCAATTGAGCTTGACTCGAATGTATGTGAGACACATCCATTAGCTCAGATTTACCTCCCGAAAACGCCTTACTGCGACGGTAAGGTTATTTGATCCTGCCGATCGCCAACAATAAGTTGGTCTCTTGGAGATCCATCGACGATTGCGGAGTGTTGGGGGCAGTTGGTTGTTCTGTCGTTAGGGCGTACCTAAGGTGGGCCTACGAACAAACGAAACATATCTGGTCGCAGTATGTCTACATCCTAACAGTTTTGGAGACAAGAGGTGTCCTATTCCGAAGGAAGAACTGCAGTTTGTGATAAATCATACTCGAATCTCATGGGTCATGCCTGGTCTCCGTAATGCGAGGAAGATGCAGGTAAGCGGTAGGAATGTGGGCAAACTTGACAGAGGAGGTGATCAGCTGGTTGACATGGCACAGTTAGTATAGGAATAGAGAGGAAGGGGATAATGCCATTGTTCGAAAAAGCCCCAAGTTCCGAACTGGTAACTGCATAGACAGCCAAACTGCCATAAGGATAGCAACGCCCCAGGCTTATCTATGTGGCCCCCAGAACACTAGGCTTGTGACTGACACCCCGTATCTATGATGGCATGAACTGAAATCCTCCTGAGACCCTGCAAGGTTGGTTGGGACTCCAACAAGACTACAGCTAGTCAGCCAACGAGCTTATACGATGAGCAAGGATGGAGTGGGCCGGGGGCCGATGTCTTGAAGATGCAGAAGTGCAGATCAGTGGCGTTGGCTCGATGGCGGAGTATCCAAGCCTGGGGGAATGCGAGGACAAAGGGCCGAGACGACGCCAAAAAAAGACTCGATACGACAAAGCGGAATATCACTTCGTGTTCTTGATTTCTTTCATTTTACCTACGGAGTAGATACCTCTTTCGTACTTGCATATACGATTGTGGACGTTGATAGAATCAGCATCGTTCATTTTACGAAATTATTACCTCTCTAAGGGCACATTTTATTCTCGTTTCTTGAAGAAATACTCCTCGGACTGATGGACAAAATCATATTATTAGAAACGACGGTAATTGTATTTCAGCTAAGCGAGGCTTTCTCGAAGTCGTACAACACCCAAAGTCAATCAGAATCAGAAATACCACTAGTAACCAACTGGTCACGCCTGTCTCTTTTTGGCCCCCCATCCATCATTCCTCGTGTCACCAGCTTCATCGTCTATCATCATTGGATTATTGTCGAGGGATCGTCCCTTGCGAAGTTAACATTTTCCCTCAGCCTTTTTGACCAGAAGTAGCTTGGTTAGATAGGCAGCTTGCGGAAAGGAATGATTAGTTCCAGCAATTGGATAGACCATAATAGTCTATATGGCCCCCCAACACCAACAATGCTCGACCTGTTGTTGCCGGAAACCAACCCATGCCATGCACGTGGTGACAAGGGCTCGAAATCGATTCATGCAGTGATTAATTGCCAGACTAGTACTGCATCTCAGTACTATATACTCTGTATCCTGACCTGTCGTTTTCCCTGTCGACCACTCATCCCTTGGCAGGCGATGGTGCTACCTCTTTGTCCTACTCTGTACATACCTGCCTCTTGACTGGTTCGTTTCCCACCGAGCAATCTGGTGGTCATGTGGAACAGATTCATGCTGACTGGTCTCATCAGATAGTCCTTCTCCGTTCTCTTTGTTCCTTGTATAGCGCAATTTCGAGGCGATCTCTCTCGGCTTCGGAATTACCAGGGAAGTAAGGAACACCGACTGCTGGAACGTCCATTCTATACTTCCAAGTCCGCCCGACTCATAGAGACCTGAAAGTACCATTAGGATCTTTCATCATCGCGACTGGAGGACTGGACTTGTCCCGGATCGAGACTTTGGTGAGGAAGAGCAGTTCATGGCCCAGGAATAGACCGGAGTGGCATTGTCAAGGAGAACAAAGAACGTCCCGAAGTCACGGATCTATCTTGCATGATCATGTATAGGCCCGAGAAAGGCACATCTGCTTGGTGATCCAACTGTACAGCTCTAAGCACGAACCTCCAGCCCTTTCCAGATCCGTGGATCATATCATACACCGCATTTCCGAACTTGGGTAAACCGTACACAGCACAGCCCTTCTGGCTTGACTCGATTGGAAATCTGAACTGCGGGAAGGAGCCGTTGAAAAGGCTACCATCTTTAAAAATGAGCACGACAGACCCGTTAGGCGCGCCGTCGTCTGATTCAGAACACTCCGTTACGTCGATCTCAAAGTGCGATACTTCTTCAAGTCGACCATCCGATGACGAATGGACAGACGACGACAATTTCGCAATCTCACCACTGTCGGACAGATCGCCTCCAAGAGGGACTCATTGGACTCGATTCTTCCCTGAACTGTCGTCGCATTTCTCGCTGGTGTCTCCGATAAGCACCACAACCCCTAAGGTGACACATTTTTCTCTTCTGGCAGACATGCAGGCGATTGATCATCAAAATCGACAGAATTCCTCGGATTCTGGCACTAGAACTGATTCTCCGTCCTTGTCTGAAGACACTTTCGACACAGCTTCCTCGTGCTACAGCCGAAGATCGTCCGTGACAAGTCTTGGCTCCGAACTAGCCGGATGCCCCTACAAATCAGCCGATGCCTTTTCTGTCATTTCCCCCGCTGCTGCAGGAGTATTTGATGACGATATAGCGCCCGTGCTAGTAGGCTCGGCCTCCAAGCTAGCCGTAACAAGCCCATCACTGGATGAGGTGAGAAACAAGCCCCTCCCTCGGGAGCCCCCGATTGCATTAGCTCCCCTGTCAGTTCGTCACAAAGGCCCCCGTCCGCTCCAGGCTTGCCAGCGTCCCTTCAGCGACCGGCCTCGTACGACAACCCCGGCCACTCCTGCCACACAACTTTCGCCTTCTCCACGTACTCTATCCCAGGCAGCTGAGGAATTGGAGAATTTTCTTGCAGGAATCACCGAGCAGCGCCACAATGAGCCCCAATTGTTTTCTTCACAGATCTTCAACGGGCCCTTGCAGATAAGCCGCGGAAACATGGACATGATTGCTACTCGACCAGCTCCAAGGCCTCCTAGAAATATTACTTCTATCAAGTTAAATGACAACTCGGGTCTAAAAATCAGTCACGGAAAACAAGAGCGCGATTTGCAAAGAACAATGAAGAAAATGAAGAATAAAGGGCCCTTTTCGTTTTCCGTCCCTGGTTTCAGTCGCAAGTACACCAATACTCATCTCCGATCGTTCAGCAGCTCCAGCTTGAAGTCAGAAGTGGAATCCCCGTCCTTTCGCCCTCAGCGCCCACCGCGCCCGGAGACTATTCATGATGAGCCGGAAGAAACGGCTGAAGTGGCCGAGTCTTCCTGCCTGCCAGTACCCTCCCAACGACAGAGACCATCGTCCTTTTGCAGTGAAAGAGAATTACGATTGAAACTCCCTCGGCTCCAGACAAAGCAAGTGCGCAGCCACGAAGACCTCGTCTCCACTTCCAGCTCTGTGGGAGACAAACTGGTCGCTGAGCGATCGATGCCTAGAATCCGAGCGAACAATGTGGAGGAGAAGATTTTTGTCGCGTCCAGCAAATCAGGACGATTGAACACATCAAACTCTCTCTTCGAATTGGAAGGCGGCCTGCCGCAAAGGATGGTCTATGAGCTTGATGCAGGTTTGCCATCACCACATCCCAACATTACCATCTCAGTTCACAACCCCTCCAAGACAACTGCTGTCCAATTACCAGACGACATCACCCTCAAAATACTGGAGCAAGTTTCTTCCCTTGATGATCTCTTCCATCTAGCCGTCGTCTCCAAGCAGTACTACCGCGTTTTCAAACAGCATGAATTACATCTCATGAAGACTGCTGTGTACCGCATGTCCCCTCCAGCCTGGGAATTGCGTGAAATAAGCCCTCCCTGGGATAGCGAATGGCAGATTCTCGTCGATCCGGACGCTCCTGTCCCCGAATACACTCCCACACATTATCTCCAACGTTACGCTCAAGACATCTATACGCTCGCTCAGCTCAAGTCACTCATCCTGGCCCGCTGCAATACCTTCCTTCGCCAGGAAACGATCAATGGCCTAACAGGCAAAGATGATGCCCGGGCGGCAGAAATCGATGACGCCTTTTGGCGAATCTGGACTTTCTGCCGGATCTTTGGCTGTGGCAAGAATCGGGAGAATGATATAGTAGGACAGATGGACTGGCTGAATGGCGGCGTTATGGCCCACGACCGTAATAGCATCGTGACCACGTCGCTCACTGAGCCATTCGGCATGAACAATGTCCTATTCGAGCCGCCGGAGGGGTTTGGACGCGGAAACGGGGAAGGTCTCTCCCAAAGTCAACTCTACGACATGACGGAAATATGGACCTGTCTTGCCGTGTTGCTCCAACCCATTCACGGCAGCCGCACTGAGGCCCGAAAGGCTGGCGTTTTTGACGGGCTCGACATCGCAGAAAATGACACGGTTAAGGAAGAAGCTATGATAGGTAAGTGTCCCTTTTTGTCATCTTCTTCTTATGGGATCGTAGACTGACAAGCGAACAGAGGAATGGACATACTATGTCCTCACGCTGGGACCTTCGGCAGTCCTAAGTATTGGCTCAATTTGTCCTTTTGATAACGCTGAAGCGACATTTCAAACGGCGCAATCCATTGGACTGACAAAGTGGGAGCCTCCCGACTCCAACATCAGCCGGTCCACTTTTCTCAAAGAAGCCGTATCCAGAGCCTACAAGGTACGGGAAGGAAGCCCGTCGCTCAATGGATCACGTCTATCGAATGCCAGTTCTACCTCTTCCAGATCTTCTGCCGGCCGCGACAAAACGTCTCAAACAAGCAGCAACGCGACCGACAGCAACCAAAGCAATCGGCGCCGACAAGCTGTCTTCGCAGCTCAGCTGCGAAACCGACGCACTCAACAGCAGAATAACCCTGGTAACCCAATCACGTTCGCCGAGGAGCGCCCGATCTCAAGCTATGCCATGATAATGAGTCGCCTCGAGGGGCTTCCAAGCGACCAACCTCCACCTCCACCACCACCCAGCCAGCAAGTGGCATCGTCAGCGTCACTGACTCCTCGCTACTGTCCCCCCGCACCCGTCCAGTACTCTCAGCCACTACCTCCACCACCACCCACCGCGAACCCAGTTTCCTACAGGCCTCAGGTCCTCGACCCCGTCGACCAGGCTATCCATGTGATGGTCCACGAGCTTGGCTTCAAAGAAGAAGATGCCAAGTGGGCCTTGAAGATCACGGATACTGGCGAGGGCATCGATGCAAATGCCGCGGTTGCGCTTCTCACTAGGGAACAAGAACGATACGAACAACGGCGCAGCGGCCGCTTCGCGTTTCGCTCGAAGAGCCCGTCCCTGCTTGAATCCGTCATCAACAGTCAAGAGTCGGTCAACTCTGGCTGGAGATGGGCTTGAGCCTCTTCTCGTCAACTGATCTGTCTGACTCTCAGATCTATGTTTATATGTCAACGTCTGCATGCGCAACGCCGCCATGTTTGTGCCAGACCTCATCATGATGCCGGGGTTTGAGAGTATTTACGATCAATCTGGTTTACTGCTGCGTTTTTAGCGACTGAGGTATATTGCCATTTTTTCTTTACATATTAGTACCTGTCTTTGCATGCCGGCTCGATACCCATTATGCACACTCGTTACAAGACATTTACTGTACAAGCACGTTCCAGATATAGATTCTACCACCGAAGCGATTCGTTGCTGGCTGTTTGTCACATATCCTGCAATGTTGTCTTTCAATCACATCTGAATGACATTCATATAAAATTGAATTATTGCTATCATTATATCCATACCATAAACAAATTCGTAAAAACTATTCCGTATCAACTCGCGGCTAACTAGAAAGCAATGGTCGATGCCAGACCGTCCAATTCACGCTGATAATTCCTGTGCTGCGAGATCTGGTAGAAGAACTTGCCCACAAAGTCCGTCGCGCCCTTGAGAATCTGCACGCTTTCCTTGAAGCTCTCGGGCTTCTGCTTCCCGCCCGCAGTGACAACACCATACCACTCGACTGGGTCCGGGCTCTGCGACGACGCCACCTGGACGTCGAGCGTGCCGCCCAGCGTCTCCTTGACGAGATCCACGGCCTCGCCGGTGGCGCCCAGCGCCTTGAGATGGCCGAAGGTCTCGGAGATCCAGTACTTGATCTGCCCGTTCTGGCGCAGGGCGGCGACGTGGGGGCCGCCGGGGATGAAGGTTGCGTCGAACATGGTCGAGCGCTGGCCGTCGTAGTGGTGGTCTGGGATGATGCCCTTGGAGGAAGACTTGTCCTCGCCGTCGGCGTAGATGGCGGAGCGCTTGGTGCCGATGATGAAGGGCAGGGCGCTGGCGGCCTTGATGGCGGTCTTCATACCGGTGAAGGTGACGGGGTCGTAGCCGTCGCCGATGATGATGGCGATGCGGCGGCTGGCGATGGTGGGGGTCTTGGGAAGGAACTCGGTCTGGGAGAGGTGCGGGGCGCGGCGGCCGTGGTTCTGCTTGAGGGCCTTGGCTGGGATCGGGGCGCCGACCATCTCGGCGACTTCCTGGGCGAGCTCGAGGTCGATTTCGGCGAGGCGATGGCCGGCGAGCCGTTCGTAGACCGTGGGGTCGTCGCAGTGGTCAAGCTCGAAGCTGAAGGCCTTCTTCATGTGGAGCTTCTCGTGCTCAGACATGGAGTTGTAAAAGAGCTGAGCTTGGTTGTGGTGCTCGCGGAATTTGTCGCTGAGGGCGCGGTTCTTGATGCCCTCCACGCGCTGGGGGTAGGTTGTGAACCCGCCACCCTGGGTGCCGGCTGGGGGAACGGCTTCGAAGCGGTTGGGCCAGTAGTTAACCGTGCCTTGCGTGATTCGGTGGCGCATCTGTCCGTCTCGGTTGTGGTTGAGCACAGGGCACACTGGACGGTTGATTGGCAGCTCTTCCCAATTGATGCCCAGGCGGCTGATCTGGGTGTCGAAGTAGGAGAAGTTTCGGCCTTGGAGAAGTGGATCGTCGGTGAAGTCGATGCCAGGGACGATGTGGCTGGTGCAGAATGCGACCTGCTCGGTCTGGGGGAAGAATTCGTCGACGTTGCGGTTCAGCTCGAGCTCTCCAATAACACGAAGGGGCACAAGGTCTTCAGGCCAGATCTTGGTCGCATCCAAGATGTCGAATTCAAAGTCATCCTGCTTCTCCTCTGGAATGACTTGGATTGCAAAGTCCCACTTCGGGTACGCCTTGTTGTCGATGGCCTCCATGAGGTCTTTGCGATGGAAATCAGGGTCTTGGCCTCCCAGCTTCAAGGCTTCGTCCCAGACAAGAGAGTGCACACCCAGATGGGGGATCCAGTGGAACTTGACAAAGTGTCGCTTTCCCTCTTTGTTGACGAGAGCAAAAGTGTTCACACCAAATCCCTGCATCATTCGGTAGGATCGGGGGATGGCGCGGTCAGACATGGCCCACATGAACATGTGGGTGGCCTCCGGGTGCAAGTACACAAAGTCCCAAAAGTTGTTGTGAGCTGTTTGGGCCTGAGGAACCTCGTTGTGTGGCTCTGGCTTGACAGCATGAACTGGCAGCAAAGTCAGATCTGACAGAAGCAGCAGCAGGAACGATACGTACCGAAATCCGGGAACTTGACGGCATCTTGAATGAAAAACACAGGGATGTTGTTTCCAACAATGTCCCAATTGCCTTCATCGGTGTAGAACTTGACAGCAAATCCACGAACATCGCGGACTGTATCAGCGCTACCTCTACTTCCTTGGACAGTCGAAAAGCGAACAAAGACGGGCGTGTTCCTTGACGTATCCGTCAGGACACCGGCATAAGTCAGATCTTCAATGCTCTCCTTAAGCTTGAAGTTCCCGAATGCACCAGTGCCACGCGCATGGACTACTCTTTCAGGAATACGTTCGTGATCAAAGCGATGGATCTGTGGATATCATTAATACCATCTTGATTGAAGATCTGTACATGCAGTATGTTTACCTTTTCTCTGGCGATCTGATCCTCCAGCAAGGATGAGCCAGTCCGGCGGTCATTCGTAACTCTAAGCCATTGATCGGTGTTGCTGACTCGCACACCGTGATCCGTGGTCAGTGGCTGCTGGGTATGAGCATCGGCAGTATCTCTTTCCAAGTCGATCAATTTCTTGCTTTGGGAGGATGTGTTTTGCAGCACTTCCTGCGCTTTGTGCAAGCCTCCAGCAATCTTCGTGGCCATGTTGATTCTCGGGATTGATGCTCAAGGTAATTTCAGATTTAAGTAAAGCTCTGTGAAGAACCGACAGCGCCGACCTGACAAGAACATCTCTTTTAACATCTCTGCTGGCTTCGATGGTGTGTAATAAATGGTCTTTGGTATGTCCAGAGCTGTGACGCACGTAAGTGTGACGTTGGCGGAACGTTAACGTCACCCCTGTCAGTGTCAGCCTCGGCTGGATCCAGCGATCATGACCATCCAGGCTGTCCAGCCATGGAAAAACCGGAAATTCGCATGCGGAGATATTTCCATGACTTCTTCAGTTGAAATCTTCCCGCTGAACCTGTTTTTCTTCAAGGGTGGTATTCGTTGATGGAGAGCCAAGCTCTGTTGTTGCGGGGCATATGAGTTCATGACTCTGTCCGATAACCAAGGAACTCACTCCACCCCATGTGGGTGGGCTGATGATCTGCAACGAGAATTCTCAGAGCCAGGAGAGTGTCCAATAGATTCACTGATATTACTTCCAAATCAACTGTTTCGCTGTGGTATCGCATTGATGCTGCCGAAGTGTTGTTGTTGGCGGCTGTATATCGTTCCGCGAGTTACGCAACACCGCTCCAGAAGCAGGGATGCAAACGAATCTTGGATCAATGGATGCTCTTAACGATCCATCGATCAATCAGAAGTCGTTTGCTTTTGAGATTGTCCGATTGCGCCTTCAAGACAGAGGCACATTGTGTCAGGACGGCGTTTGAAGGATCCATGAGGAATAGACAATTCGGCATCTGGCGCACAGAGTCTAGACAAAGCGGATAAAGTTTTGACTTTATACTGTCGCATTAGTCCTCTCCCGTGTTCTCATTCTTGGCCGGGTTCTCTTCTTACTACTGCACATTCGTCTCCTTCACGCTCTTTCCCATTGAGATTCATGAAAATGCTTTCCTTTCTTCAAACACCCTCTCAGAGAGGTCGATAACTGGCCATCGAATGGATTTATCTGTTGCTGGAAGACGGAGAAGCGGTGGACGCAGTTTAGGATCATCGCGGATAGGTCATATTCCCAAGACCCCAAGTCCATGAACTATCGGATCCACTATCAGATGGATTCCCACAATTATTGATCCGAATTGTCTCTGGAATCAGCTCTGTAGATCCGTACGAGGCGGGCTATCTACTCCGTACTCAGGGTCGGTCGGTTATGTTAATATTGTGGGTCATCTGCTGGGGCTTTGTTTGAGTTCCGTAGATCGTCTGCGTCCACATCGAAATATGACAGGTGGGAAACGACTTCATCTTGTGAATGCGGGGACAATAGTCATAGGCCAGCTTTCAATCGAAGGGAGCCACAGGCAGGAGCATGTTCATGCGGTGAGGAAAAATGGCGTGGCCGAGGAGAGGTATTCCTGGCATTGGGGTGCTTGTAGAAAGTTCGACGCAAGGGAGCAATCGGTTTATCGTCGTATAGAGCCAGGGATGAATTTCTTTGACAGAAAAGGAATCAGGATCGAAAAAGAATGTGTTTCTGATTGGCTGTTGAGGATATCCTGCCCCCTGATTGTTGATGTCCGGCCAATTCAAAGAGAAAAGAGACGCGAAAACCGCGACTCTCTAACACACGACATTTCTGTAGAGTATACACATCCAACGGGATTGCCCGAGACAACAAGCCCTGCAGACGTCGACCACCCTCTAATCTATCAATTGATTGGCCTTTGAATCAGATTACAGACCCTATTCGGCTTCTATCCTTCACAAACGGACTTTCAAAATCCCAAGGAAGTGTCCCGCTAGGATCATGCGAGGGATAACAAGCACTGACGCTGCGAACTCCTCCCTTTTGAAACCAGAAAGTATGCGACCCGTTTACCTCTCTCATCCCCATGGAGAACCGATTTCATCAAGATGACCCGCAGGGCACACGCACCTGGACCATGACCTGCCGATTATTGAAAATGATGCCTCACCCGGCTCATTGATGCATTCCGATGCATGGCTTCTTTCTTTCTTTGATCTTCGTCCAGACTGCATTTGGGTTTGTGTCATTGACATCCGGGTTGCTTCTTAACTCTGCCTTTGTCCTCTCTTCATCCTATCTGAAGCTTGATTATGGATTACGATCATTATACAAGTCCGATGGTGGAACGGTAAGAACATTCTCAGGGTCTGCATTTGCTCCCCGATTAGGATATCCCACTGAGAACTCATATTTGATGGCTAGAGATGGCATCGACAGCCGCAGTCCGCTGCAGGCAGAGGCGAAGCGGAACTTTGAGAACCAAATCGTCCTAAGCCGTTCTTCTCACAATGCCTCTGTTGCACTTGGAGCGCGGACACGGGTTCTTCGAGCGTCGGACGTCTTACTGTCGTTGGCTGGCAAGACAGAGAATGGTTCGTCGAATTCCGCTCCTGTGTATGATCTGTCACTTGATAAATCTAACGTACTGCGATGCGAATCTATAGAAACCGTCGAAGATTCTCCAGGCGTAGAAAGTTTTGCAGAAACTGTACGTCTGTTCCCGCCTCTCAGAAATGACGATGGGGGCCCCAATGGTGCTGCGGACTCCAAATGCCCGGATTGCGATGCTGTCTTCTCCTCACCGTACGGCCGCTGATTTGTCCTGCTTCTTCAACGCATAATTTGACGATAAATACAGGTGTGAATTGAAACAACACTACTTGACGAGGTTCTGTCCTGGGGCAGCTGTGGCAATCTATCTGATGATGCGAGATCGGTATGCTTGACTTCAGGGTACGGTCGATTCAGGCTGAGTGGTCTCTTATAGTCTTATCACCAAGGGCTACCGGATGGAAAAGCGGTTTTTGCCTCTGAATTCTCGTCCGCTCCGTTTTTTCTGCGAGCATTGCGAGAAGCAATTTACCATGGGTGACAAGGATGAAATAGTGGATCGACAACGAGGTGAGACGGTCCGCCGTAGTTGCCTATGAACATCCTCTCATATATACTTGCAGACATGCCGTCATTAATCAGTTGCAAAAACTGCGGGGAGGAGTGTAACATCTCGTCAGTGCCAGTCTGATACTGATCTATTGTCGTCCAGCAAGTCTTACATGACTAATTTAGATATGAGCCTGTTCTGAATGACCCCAGAGACGATATCAGTCTTCGAGATATCCAAAAGGACAGGGCGAATGGAGCGCACAGCAGAAGCCCCAGCATCGCGCAGATGAGCTTTACCGGCTCTAAATTCCATATTGCAACTAATACCGCCGGGGAGCAATCGTTTTCTCAGAGGGCCAGGAAGTTGCGGGATTCCTGGTCATTCAGAAGTAAGCCCCACAAATCCACTGATGAGAGACATGTCTAATTCCCGGCAGAAATCTCGCAAAATGATGAAGATGAGCTCATTGCGATTAGTTTTGCAGGACTGTATGACCTGGAGAGAGGTAGGCCAACCCACTTTTCTAACGCTCCGAGTTTAACGTGAGATGCAGTGCATGCCCCCAATGGTATATTCCAACAGTTCGGGGGTGCTGCCGAATGGCAGTCCACGCAGTCACAGAGGGACTGTCCTTATGAAAGTATGCTTGGTCCTGTCTCTATTAGAATAAAAGTGTATGAGAGTGAACAGCTGATAATTACTGCCAGCGCCAAATGATGTCCATATAATTGGCTCAAAGACATCGGGCATGGCCCTTTGTGAGGAGGAAAACGAGCATTACAAAAGCGATTATGTTGATTCGCAGGGAAATCTGGTTGAAGATCAAACACAGGGGACACCACCATCGTCATCTCGAAGGCAATCTTTTCTGCAAAGGATATTTGGTCGTACCATTCCGAAAGGTTTGCTTGATGAGTATCATGATGGTCAAAAACCCAGCTGACGGAGAACAGGTCTGTCACGGGCAAAATCTGCCTCTAACCGAGGGAGAAAATTGCTGAAAAGAGTCAATACCGTGAGGCTCTCTTTCACGCAAAGGGGCTCCAAGAACGAAAGTGATACAAGCTTAGAAAGCGAAGGAAGCTCGAGTGCCATGAAAACCACAGCCAAGACACAACGCGGAGCGGATGGAATCCGAACAGCTGTTTCCGAAGCCGAGTATATGACGTTGTTACGAAACTGCCAGAACATTTTCATTCATATTCAACACCTCTCTGGAGGCGCAATGGTTCATGACGCCTCTGGCCGTCAAAGAGTGCTTCAGATGGATGAGGTGGCTCAGCTCTTTCTCCAGCTGAAGAATGAGCTCTCCGCCTCGACAGTCTATTCCAAAGCTCTGATAACGCGTATGCGGGCCGATGCAGCCCTCAAGCAGGGCAATTCGAAAGCAGCGGTTGTGGAGTTTCATGATGCACTGCGGACTCTGGACAGTGAGCCAGCATTGGACACCGAGAGATTGTCTCGCGCGTCCATTTTACATTCGATGGGTCATGCATACCGCAGTCTGGACATGGCCGCAGAATCGGAAGCCTGCTACTTGGAGGCACTGGGGCTCTACAAACGATCCTTTGGGCGCGACCACCCGACCAACTTTGCAGTCCTGCACGATCTAGGCGCGCTTTGTGAGAAGGACGGATACGCCACCGAAGCAGCTGCACTATACGAGCGCTCATTCGCAGGCAGGTTGAAGACTCTGGGACAGCACGCACCGGAAACATTGAGTAGCATGCAAGACCTCGCGTCTCTCAAGGTCTCCTTGGGTGATCTAGAATCCGCGCTCCTCTTATTGGAGAGGGCGGTTCCTGCTCTGGACACGGTGTTTGGACTCCAGAACGAAACGACCCTCAGCGCGATGAACAAGCTATCTCTTCTGTATCAGAAGCTCGGCCTAGTCAAGGAATCTCGTATGATATGTGGCAAAACCATCCCACATTGCAAGACGATCTTCGGCGTTGCGAGTGCTATCACGAGAGATGCTGTTGTCCGGTACATCCAAGGCTCTGACAATTTTGACTTTCCCCCAGAAATCCTGGACGTACTCGAGCAATACCGCAACTCTAGCGACCCCGAGGCCCTTCGGGTTATCCATCGATTAGGCCGATCGTACATGGATGCAGGACTGAACCGAGACGCCGCTGATCTCTTCGAGACCTTGTTCGAGGACCTCCTAGTCGTAAGAGGACCAGAGGCTCCTGAGACGTTCGATGCGCTCAGTGCGCTCTGCGTGTCACGCGAGCACCTCGACTCCGTGGATAAAGCCATCCTCGCCTATCACCAGCTCGTTCAAATGGCAAGTGCCACTCCCGACGAGCACCATTCGCGGAAACGGATCAGCTATGCACAGAAGAGAATCGTTGAGCTCAACCGCCGGCGAGAAGTTCTGGCTACAGAGAGAAAAGAATGGGGATTGCACGAGCCCGGGAAATGTGAGAACTGCGGAACATCCACCAAGATCCTCTGCAACTGTGAGTCCTCTCCCTGACAATCTTCCCTCAGACTCACAGCACAAGCTGACCAGCCTCCCAGCATGCAAAATCTTCCGCTTTTGCAGCGAACCATGCCACAAAGCCAGCCTGCAATCACACCTCCCCTACTGCATCCCCTCCGTCTCCCTCCGCGAGTCCAAATCCCTCGCCGTCAAACCACGCTGCCCACCCTGGGTACGGGACCAGGCTCTCTCAAAAATCCGCCCCCTCGACAGGAACAGGACCGTAGACGTACTCGCCAGCTACACCTTCTACTTCGACCCGCGCAACTTCACCACCTTCCGGATGAAGCTCAGCTCCCTCACAAACACTCTCATCATCTTCTCTCTAGACTCAGACATCCAGTTCGCAACCATCGACAGCAGCTCGTCACCGTCACCGTCATCGTCCGGACCCGTGAACACAAGCTCTTCACCCCCAACAACCCCCAGCACCACCGCCCGAGAAATCCAATGGCTAACCCCCCAACGCCAAGAAGCCATCTGCTACGTCCCCCCAGAGTCCCCCAATACACCCGCAAAGTACGTCCTCGTCAGCCCAGGCAAGGAAATGTTCAAATCAGCCATCCAGAAGCGAATCAGCGTGCGGGCCTCGAACGGCGAAAAGGAACATTTTCGGTCTCTCTCGTTGCCGGATAGTGAGCTGATCGAGTATGCTCAGGGTTTGCTTCTGTCGGGATACCTGGAGGAAGCGTTCATGTACGTCATTGAGTGGGAGTGGAAGTGAGGAATATGAATACACGAACGAATCTTTTCCTTTCCTTTGTCTCTAGGAGTTGTCGAGAATACGAAGTGGATAAAATACAATTGGATATCTTCGATGATTAGACATGTGGTGTACCAAGGAGCCATCTGGGTTCACATTATCCATGTGATCGAATTTACAAGAGTGAACCCCCCTGCGTAGATCTCTCGATTAATCTCATGGAGATATCTAAGCCCACCTACACGAACAAGACGTGCCAATGATATGAAAGTTTAGATGTCCCCAGACCCAGAAGGGACCATAAATCTATCGTTGCTGTCACCAATATATACATATGAACAAGCGCTCGCACAACAGATGCAAGGCAGTCTAACGGAAAAGGAATAACAAGAGAAAACACCGGACTCGAGGCTCAGAGACACTATACATGATCATCAATTCATAACGACCGGGTGATACCCGACCTGAGGTTGTCCGGGGGCGCAATCACGGAGTTGAGGGATGCTCATCATCCGATTTATAAATATCGTCGTCGTCGCTTTCCCAATCCTGCGCCTCTAGAGAGCGTCCCTTGATGCCGAAACTCAAGACAAAACCGACAAAAGAAACGGCACCAAAGACACCGAAAGCCAGCAGTTCTCCCTTTGGTTGAACGCGGGAGGCCAGGGAGAAAAGACCACCAGATAGGAACGGACCGGCTGCTCGACCTGCCGCGGCAAGAGTTTGCGCAAGACCATTGAGTGCTCCCAGGACCGCGTGATCCGGAGCAGAGTTCGTAATCTGAACAACAAAGTTAGTGCATTCTCAAATCTCAGTCAGTAAGAGGATGATCTTACCAGTAAAAGCGCACTAGTCAATCCGCCAACCGCAGATACCGTCTTAACCAAGAGCACGAAGCACAGTTCAATAGCCATAAAGGCGGTCTTTTTGGTCAGCCGTCCGTCAGCATCGTCTCCTTTGTATCCGACGAAAGGCATGAGCATGAATGATAGGACGAAGCCGAAGAGGCCTGCCCGATATGACCACCGGTTGCCCATCTTATCTCGCAGTCTGCCGAAGATGCAGACTTGAAAGAGGATAGTGGCCAGGCCGGCAAAACCTTGCGAGAGACCAATTTCGCTCGGAGTAAGGGCTCGTCCCGTAGGAGGTGGAGCATGCGAAAAGATAGGGAAGAGCGAGTTGAAAGACACATTGCCCAGGGCGAAGATGAGATACGTCAGCAGAAGCAAAACAGTGTCCCGATTCCAGATCTCGCTTTTGAGCAGGGACTCATGTGTGACGCCTTGGCGACTGGACACTTCCGAGGCGGAGTCAAGTTCGCTATCATGATCTTGCTCAGATACATGCTGTTGCACGGAATGATATTCATGGGGAGGGTACGCCTGTTTTGCCCGCCGTGCTTGACTAGTCCATTCCCACAACCAGACAAAGATTGCACGAATTCTGCGTTTGAATGTAGGCAAAACTTCCGCATCCTCGAGACTCTCTTCGAGGAAAAGGCTCGTCAAAATGAAATCCGCCACAAGAATTCCCGCACACACGAGGTTCGGTCCGGCATAAGGATATGGATTGGATTTGTTCTTGTCCAAAGGATTTCGGGGGAAGACCAGTAAGCCGCCAATAAGAGGTCCGGTGATACCACCGATACCGTAGAGGACAGGGAGATAAGTGAAAGCTTTCGACTGGTTGCTTCTGTCGGTAATCTCTCCGAGGCACGTTGACACCAATCCCTGGTTGCCATTGACAGCGCCCATCAACGCCTGCACCAGTATGGCCTGCCATAACGTCTTACAGAACCCAAACGCTAGCATGCAAACTGCAGTGAGGATGGTCCCAAGCAATATGACCGGCTTCCGTCCCACGCGATCAGACAGCCAACCCCAGAAGTAGTTGGTTATGAACTGCGCTATCGCAAACGCCGAGGCGATCGTTCCGACATAGATACCCACCGACTGCGGGTCGACTCCGGGAAACGACGCCGCCATATCAGGCAGATAAGGGCTGATCGAATTGAGTGCCGTCTGCTCACAAAGCGCGATCATCGCCAACACTGCCATCTGCTTCTTCGGCAAGGGAGATCGTGATTCCTCGTCGCTTCCGGATCCATGTTGTTGCAGATTCGAGTCGCCGCCTGACGATTCGGATTGGCCTGAGTTCGGTCTTCCACGCGATTTTGGAGGAGGAGTGTCGAAGGTTTGATAGTGCTGCGTGGTCGAATGACGCCTATTCAGCGAGTTCTGTTCAGTCTCTCTCATCCTCACAGGGCACGATCCTCGCGCAGTTTGAGGAGAGATGTATTTTTTGTAACGATTCGGATCGAGACTTATTGTAGTAGGCAGGTCGATTGATAATCCAATCTCTATGCTGCTCAATGGTCTCCAGAGCTCAAAGTGCGGAGGGAAATATTGGGTCACGCGCGGCCGGATTGGGGAGGAATAATGCCTTCCAAACAGCAGCTCATGTACTTCCCAACAGGCGAATTATCAATCTCAAACACGTCTCCCAGTGTACAATAGCAAGGCAAGGCACAGAGCAGAAGTGACCAGATTTTGCAATGGGTTGATGATTTGAGTGAGCAGTCCAGGTCCAGAACTTGGACTGAGATGATGATGTAAGCGATCTGGGGAGACACGCTGAGTCATGCATTTCCCACGCGAGGTACCAACAACGCCAGGCCCAGAAACATTAATGATTTGCGCTATTTCTGTGTCATTCCAGCCAAGATAAGATCCAGGAACCAAGGGTGTCATAATCCTCCCATGAGGTCGAGATAGTCAGCTAGTAATCGAGACCGTCTCCAACAACAAATGATGTCATACCTCAAGGCAGAACAAATACATTCACCGTTCAAAAATCTTGTATGGTTCCTCCTGCATAAGAGCCACACTAGAGAGGTACTTATGCTGCAGTAACAATGACTTGGCGTAAGCATATGGTGGAAGAGGCTAAACTATGTGGATGTTCCCAGTACCAGAGCCCATTTTTATCTTTTCTAATAAGGCATATTACTTTGCAAAACCTTCAAGAAGGCCTGCTGGCCCAATGGTAAGGCGCTTGACTACGGATCAAGAGATTGCAGGTTCGAATCCTGCGTAGGTCATTCTTTTTTGCTTCTTTTTTCTCGTTCTCTTTCTCTCTTTTCTTTTTTTTTTTTTTTTTACCGTAGCGAGAAATATACAATCGCAGTAAGTTATTTTACAAGAACATTCCAAGACCCAGCGTGACCAGAAGCGAGATGATATAAATCTCTATAGCAAGGCAAAAGCTGCGCGCTCATTTCATCAACAGATTGACAGCCCAAGGCACACTTAGGCCCCTCAAATCACCATAGTGCTGGCCCACGCCCAGAAAAACAATAGGAATGCCTGTAGCATGCACCATGCTGACAAGCGTACCTACCATGTCACCAACGGTATCACATTTACTGATGATGAAACCATCGAGGCTTCTCCCAGTGCCGAAAGCTTGGTTGAAGTTGCGAGCCTGCATCACACTGTCCGTACCGACCAGAGCTTCACCGACCATGAAGATCTTATCCGGCTTGGCGAACTTTGCGAACTTCTCGAGCGAAGACATAAGGCGTTGGTCGTTATGACGGCGACCGGCAGTATCAATCAAGACAACGTCGAATTGATTCGCCGCACCGTACTCCACTGCATCCTTCGCTACATTCGCTGCATCCTTTCCGTATCCCTTCTCGTAGAGTTCAACCTCTCCAGCATTCTCTCGGGCACTAAGTTCCTTCAAATTGCGAGCATGGACTCGTAACTGCTCCACGGCTCCAGAGCGGAAGGTGTCACAGGCTGCAATCAGAACGCGATAGTTATTCTGGAGAAGGAAGTAACAGATTTTGCCCAGATTTGTCGACTTTCCGACACCGTTGACGCCCACGATGGAGATGACATACGGGCGAGGAGCCTGTCCTTTGCTCGTCGGAGATCTAACAGCATCGATCTCACGCAGTAGATCGAGAGATGACGTAGGCGTCAATATTTTGCGCAACGAGGACTCCATTGCGGAGCGCAGCGCTGCATCAACACTTTGAAAGTTGCCTGTCTTCTTGCCAACTAATTCGCGCTGGACGCCTTCACAGAGACGGACGGCCGCTTCGCGCGCAACGTTCTTCTTCAGCAAATGGTCTTCCATGGCTTTCAAGGGCTTTTCCAAGTCAGCCTCAGTAAGGACCTTGCCGCCGACAATATTACG
This sequence comes from Aspergillus lentulus, assembly GCF_001445615.1. Classification (NCBI taxonomy): domain Eukaryota; kingdom Fungi; phylum Ascomycota; class Eurotiomycetes; order Eurotiales; family Aspergillaceae; genus Aspergillus; species Aspergillus lentulus. The sequence continues at coordinate 3,117,284 of NW_028322123.1, forward strand.
GAAGAATCCCCCAAGTGCGTTGACTCCTGACCCAACAAGGCCCGTGGACGAGGAAGCCTTTGCCTTTTCATGATCAGCATTCTCAAGAATGGAATGGACTTCATCCCCTAGATCTTTCAGCACAAATTGGCCCTTGCCTGTTCGACGTCCCCAGGATTCTTGCGCAACAGCCTCTACTACTGGAGCCGGTGCGTCCTCGCCATCTGCAGGCGCGGAGTAATCGAGGACCTTGCCGTCGTCCTCATCCGCGAAGCCATCAGCATCCCACTTGCGCATCTTTTTTCCACTTTTTGGTGTTTTCCCCTTCCGAATGCTTTCATCTCCAGAAGAAGCAGTAGCGCTCGCGTTGGCCGCTTTGCGTGCGCGGCGAGAGGCGCGGCCAGCAGGCCCTCCCTTGGCGGTCAACAGATGACCTGAAATGGGCGTTGACGATCGAGAAAGATCTGGGGTCTGGGGTGGCGAACCCTCGTCCGAGGTCGCCGCGCCCTGCGCAACTGGACGTTGCGCTTCGGAGGTAGTTAGCAACACAATCACTAGCAGAGAAAAATTATCGACGTCAAATACCTTTCAGCAGACCAGGCACGGGCGGCGGAGGTGGCCCGCCATTATCTGATGAAACAAGAGGGTCCTTTCTCTCGTTGATCTCTGCTACGAGAGTTTCTGATGTAGGAGCCGCAGCATTGTCCTCAAGCTCTCGCACCTGCTGGTCGAAGTACTTATCGAACGGGTACTCAATAATCCTAGCCCGTGCGCTCCTCAGCTCATCCTTATATAAGTCGATGAATATGGTTGAAATATTATCCAAGAGCTTGTCGATCCAACCAAGATGTAGCAGAGATTGATATACAGCCTATGGAATCAGTCAGCGGCGCCATTGAATCAAAGCGCGGCACGAACATACCACAAATATCAGATTGAAATCCTTGACTTGCTTCCATTTCAGAGTATACTTTTCCTTCTTGTATATAGGAGCTGCACTGCTCGTTGTCTGATTCTGCGCTCGAACCTTCTCCTCAATGAAGACATCGTTGATTAGGCTGTTGACCACATGCGCTCCGACTGGCGCATACGACTTTGACCACAGCACCACCCCGGATGTAGTCAAGACTTCGAAGGCTTCTAACATGTCGTAATCACTTTTTGTGTTTATTATTCAGGGCGAGCAGCGTGGTTCTGGGGAACGGACAGGTGAGTGTAGTGGCCACTATGGTGGGGAACCGCGGGCGGAAAAGGTGAGAGCTCTCCGGCGATCAGACCGAGTCCAGCCACGTATAAACACACTTCAACATCACTCGCACTCGAACTATCCGATTTCCAACATCCACCCTCTTCGGCTGCTAGAAGACAAGAAGACCAGACAGAATTATTTGCGAGTCTTTCGTTCATCACTAGCTTCTTACTTATACAGAAAAATTTCAACATGTACCGCCAGTCTTTCGCACCGCCGCCGGCGCAGTCACCTCCACTCCACCATCCTGTGCCTCAACATGTGTCTACCGTTCCCATGATGCGCTCGCCTCCTCCCCCAGCATCCCAGCAACCCCAGTCGTCTGGATATGGCAATCCTTATCAGCCGTCTCCTGCGCAGGGCGGCAGCGGAACATATGCGCCTGGTTTTAGTGGGTTCATTAATGATCCCACAGCGCAGATGGGATTCCAGGTTGGGAAGACGGCGATGGCTGCTGGCCAGGAGTATATGGAACAGAACGTGAGTTGACTAACAAAGAAGCCTACCGTACCCCAAACCTATGAGCTTCTGCTGAATTTCGATAGTTCAATCGCTATGTCTCCATTCCAGCTCTCAAGCATTACTTCAACGTATCGAATTCTTACGTCCTGAACAAGCTCGCACTCGTGCTCTTCCCCTGGCGACACAAGCCTTGGTCTCGTCAGCAAGCACGTCTAACAACATCGTCGGCCGGTCCTAATGGTCAGATTGCGCAGCAACAATACTCATCTATGTTCCTCCCTCCTCGTGACGATCTGAACTCTCCAGATATGTACATCCCTGTGATGGCACTCGTCACCTATATTCTTCTTTCAGCGGTGCTGGCGGGATTCCGAGGTCAATTTCATCCGGAGCTACTTGGCTCGATAACTACAACGGCTATTGCGGTCATAGTTTTTGAAATACTGTGTCTCAAGTTGGCCATGTACATTCTCAGCATCAACAATGAATCTCAGCTGTTGGACCTTGTGGCATACTCTGGCTACAAGTTCGTTGGCATCATCGCAACTCTGGTTATGTCCGAGATCTTCACTCCAGGAAGGGGAACTGGCGGTTGGGTTGGCTGGGTTGTGTTCGTTTACACATTCCTCGCCAATGCGTTCTTCTTGGTAAGTGGAAAAACATTGTGACTCAGCCTGGCAGTCCGCTGACAGGTTTCCAGCTCCGCTCGTTGAAGTACGTTCTGCTCCCAGACTCGACCAGTGATGCGTCCATGCGCGCCGGTTCGATGCATACAGTTGCCCGTTCGCAGCGCAATCGTCGAACTCAGTTCCTGTTCATCTACTCTTACGTCATCCAATTCATCTTCATGTGGGTGCTGAGCCGCGAGGGCCCAGCTACTGCTGCCTCAGCGGCTGCAAAGGGTGCGGGGTCGCTGTCATGATTTCATTTATTGACAGGCAAGTTGCATATAACTAATGACATAGACGGGCTTCATGAAAAGCAAGCCGTCTCTTATGACGGCTTTGACTCTTAGGTCTTCGCTTGCCGGTGTTCATTGCGATCTGTATGTACTAGTGAGGTTCAATACCATAATGAATTCCTTAAGTTTCCACACGTTTCTTAGTACCGGGGCAGTTGCAGCCTCTCTACGAAAATTCACAGAATCCATTAGATAGAGAACGTCGAAGGTGAGAAATATTACAGCGAGTACGAAGGGACGAGTGTAGAGCTGATATTGAGGAATTAAAAGATTCATATTATTGTTATTCCGATGACTATACTCCACCATAACCTATAAATGTCTCATGTTAGACAGATCAAAGAGCGAAAAAGTACAAGCAAAGGTGAAAAGTCACAAGTCCTCAGAGATCTTGGTGATAATGCAACATATCATGGCCGTGAGGCATCATATACTATCTAGGCAGTGCAAAGGTGTAATCATTGGACGGTGACTGGGGAACAGAAAAGTAGTCGAACGTACCAGAAATGCCTGCTGATTGATGAGATTGACAAGTAGACAAGAACCTAAAATGTCTTTGAAAAGTCAGCTGACTGAAAGCACGAATCGTGACGATAATCAAGTAGGAGCAATCAAACAAATTTCAGAATATGTAAGAAATGAATATCATGCGGCAGCGCTGCTTAACGAACCCCGGCAAGGGTTCACAGACACTGCGTCAATCGCAAATTACCGCATCATGTGAAGGGCGATATTGAGAAAATGGAGATAGAAAACATACCAGTAAATATAAGACATTGCATGTATGAACCTGTGAAGATCAAGTCAGTCGCAGATAGTATAAGCAGAACCTCATTTTGTCCTGAAAAGAATGAGCCAAAGGCCAACTCAAATTCTTTGCAAATGCAAGGAAGAGGTAAGTAAAATGCTTTGGGAGAAGCTTAAATGTAGTTTTGCCGGCACGGAGAAATGAGTAAAGCCGGTCTTGAGGCGCCAAGGCCCCAGCGAAAAGCAGCCCTAGGCCGCACGCAACCACGTTCGGCGAGTTGCTACTGGCTGTTAAGCGAGACTCTTGTGGGCGAAGACCGCAACACCCGAAATTCGCGATCCAGTAGCCCAGAGCGACTTGTGTGCGTTTCGGACGACTTTGACAACCCCGACTCTTCGACAACAAATTCCCATCACCGCCCTCCCGGAGTCTGTCGACCGTGAGTTTGAGATCTACGCCCTCTATCGCATTTCTGGACTGTCACTGAAGAATCCGTTTTTGTTGTTTTCTAGGAAGCCTTCGCCATGGCCGATATCGATGTCAAGATTGCTCAATGGAAGCTTGTTGAGGTTGGCCGTGTTCTGCTGATCCGCAGCGGTCCTTACACCGGCAAGCTTGCTGCCATTGTCGAGATCATCGACCACAAGCGTGTACGTTTGTCAACGGAGGAATTCTGAGCGCAGGACGGAAATATTATGGTCGGATGGAATATTGACAGAGAGTCGCGATTATAGGTCCTGGTTGACGGTCCTTCCACCGAGGAGAACAAGATCGTTCCTCGCCACGCCCTTCCTCTCGCTCACGCCACTCTCACCCCCTTCGTCATTCCCAAACTCCCCCGCGCTGCCGGCACTGGCCCCGTCAAGAAGCTCTGGGAGAAGAACGAGATCGATGGAAAGTGGGCTAAGAGCACCATTGCTCAGAAGACTGAGCGCGCTGAGCGGAGGAAGAACCTGACCGACTTCGAGCGCTTCAAGGTCCTCAGACTCAGAAAGCAGGTACGTGCAGTTTGCGAAACTACGGGTGAAATTGTGATGGGACATTGGAGGACATTTTCGGCCACTCTGCGCTCGCTTATCGCGAGAGGAAAGAGGAGCAATTACTTGCAAGATAATATGCGATCGTTTGCTGACATGTCACGATTTAACAGGCTCGCTACGAGGTCCAGAAGGCTCACGCCAAGGTCAGGGCTGCTGCTCCTAAGTCATAGATGTTTTCATGAGGCTCGGTGCATAGTATGAAGGGGTACCTTGGGACGGTTTTACATGGCTGAGGGTTTTATTCTATTTCAGCAAAAAATAAGCTGTATCCACTACAATGACAGCCAAAAAATGATTCAAAACCTTGATATCCTGACACGGTTTATCCTACTATGTCATCAGATTGGCGCACCCGATTAGTACATGGCTCTGGTTTTAGCCGTCTCCTTAGACATTAATTGGGAATTAAACATTTTAAACTCAATTGCCTCATGGAAAAAGTAGGAATATATCGTCATATATACTATTTGAGTTGAATTAGCTCGTTATGACTTGTATAGCTTGTAAAGGTGGTGCTTGTGTGAGTCTGGGGTGAGGGTCACAATCACCTCGCTAACGATTTTCGGCAGCATGGCATTCACACAGCTTTGCGACCTTCCACTTACAACAAGACAAAAAAACCCCCAATCATCCCCAACAGCCCTCTATCCGTGAACTAGGTATGTTTATATTGATTTTACAGATTCCAAATTGATCTCTGGCCCCAATTTCGAATTTCCTGCGCTTTTGGTGGAGATTTCAGTGTTTCGTGGGGCATTTTCCAACGTTTATATTTGAACCACCAGACGGTGCTCCAGTTCGAATCGCTAACTGTCAAATTAACAGCCCTTCTAGGCTCGTTTAGACCGCAAAAATGGCTGATCCCCGTGTTGAAGAGCTCCCTGACGAGGAGGTTCCCAAGGCCAACGTTGAGGACGCTGGCAGCGACTCCGAGTCCGAGGCTGGTGAGGAGTCCAGCATCCCGGCTGGCGCCGCCGTCACCATCCACTCCCGTAACGAGAAGAAGGCCAGAAAGGCCATTGGCAAGCTCGGTCTGAAGCACGTTCCTGGCATCACTCGTGTCACCCTCCGCAGACCCAAGAACGTAAGAACACGGCCCATTTGCGCGACAATCAACTCTCCGTATATCTCGGGGTTTCTGCAAGGCAGAGCCCAAATGTGAAAGAGCAGGAGCTAATCTGTTCTCTGCAGATTCTCTTCGTCATCAACCAGCCCGATGTCTACCGCTCTCCCTCCAGCAACACCTGGATGTATGTGTCTTACGGATTCTTTCGATGAGCGTCTATCATTTAGCTTACACATTTCAACAGCATCTTCGGTGAGGCCAAGATCGAGGACCTGAACTCCCAGGCTCAGGCCTCCGCTGCCCAGCAGCTGGCTGCCGCTGAGGCCGCCGCTGGCGAGCACGCCGGTCACGACCACGACCACGACCACGGCAAGGGCAAGGCCCCCGAGACCGAGGCCAAGAAGGAGGAGGAAGAGGATGATGGTGAGGAGGTCGATGAGACTGGCCTCGAGGCCAAGGACATCGAGCTCGTCATGGCTCAGGCTAATGTGTCGCGCAAGAAGGCCGTCAAGGCCCTGCGCGAGAACGACAACGATATCGTCAACTCCATCATGGCGCTCAGCATATAACCCCCGCCAAGTTGAATCCACGCCGTCAGTGGCTGACGTCTTAGCCCTGCTGGCAGGATGAACTCTGGGTGCGACGTCAGGTTGATATCCCTTTGACGCATGTTCTGTCTCGCCCTTCGTGTAAATCAGTTAGTTCAAAAAAGCAGAATTGACCGGATTTAAATCAATCTTTTCTACGGGCCACTTGCCCTTAAACGTTATATTCCAATCTTTACAGTCATGGAAGATACTACATCTAAGGCCCAATAAATAATGATGCATATCAATATGACAACTCAGCCTGATGGTTTGCGGCTGTTGGTGGATGGGTTCGGAACACGGGAACAAAATAATCACGTGACGTTATCCCCATCCAAACCTTGCCGAAACAACCCTCATCTCGGAATGTCCAGGTTTGCACGTTGAAGTCCCCCTCTTTTCCCAATCTTCCACCATTCCACAAATAAAAATGGCTGCTGTATGTCACTTGCACCTTCCGAACACGGATACATGATGAATTGGAGGGTTTGGATCGCTAACACTCGCTTTTACAGCGTAGCGCCGCTCTCAAGATCGACTGGGTCAAGGTGACCAGCTCTCTCGGCCTCCGCGGTCAGACCGCTGCCTCTCTCCAGGCCTTCAAGAAGCGTAACGACGATGCGCGCCGCAAGGTCCAGGTCCTGTCCGAGCAGCCCCAGACCGTCAACTTCGACCACTACCGCAGCATCCTGAAGAACCAGGCTATCGTCGACGAGATTGAGGGTTACGTCAAGAACTTCAAGCCCGCTACCTACGATGTCAGCCGTCAGTTGAAGGCTATCGATGCTTTTGAGGCTCAGGCCGTCAAGAGCGCTGAGGAGACCAAGGGCAAGGTCGAGTCCGAGCTCCGCAACCTGGAGAAGACTCTGGAGAACATCGAGACCGCTCGTCCCTTCGATGAGCTCACTGTGGTATGTTTTGGATCACAAGATGGGAGGCTGTTGTTTGAAGGGGATATAAATTGACTCTTTTATAGGATGAGGTCGCTGCTGCTCAGCCCGAGATTGACGAGAAGACTGCTGCCCTCGTCTCCAGGGGCAGATGGATGCCGGCCGGATACAAGGTGGGTTACAATTCCTGGACACCTGCTTACAAACGAGTCGATTTACTGATGATAATTCTCTGAATAGGAGCGCTTCGGTGACTTGTCCGCTGTCTAAATTGTCAGCATTTGCATCTCATTTCCCGCATCTTTTATCCTACAACCAATGGAATTACACGACGGAAACTTCTTGTGAAGCCTCTTAACGAATGGCTATCATTCCTGATACCTGGCAGTGTATTTCTTTTGGTTGACGGATCTGTATAGAATCAATGTTGAAATTAGAAGACGGTTCCCCTGCATTTATGCATCCAGCCATTTTCGCCTTTGGCTCGTAGTCATGACTCGTCCTTTTCAATGCTTAATACTCCGTCCTCATTGATTCAGGCACATCACATGCATATGTGAAGCTGCTGTAGATCGCGTTCCCTTCCCGAACCCAGAGCGAGCATTGTACTGAAACTCGCTTGCTTCTGTACCTGTAGCACGTAAAATGATTATCACGATCAAAGATTGCAAGCATTGGGAAAGAAAAAAATAAAAACCAACAACAGTAGCACATCAAATAGAGAGTTCTGGTGATTGGCCAACTAGCCCAAGTTTTGGATATATCGAGAGTGTCAAATCCTGGACCCTCAGCGAACTGTTGTTGTTCCGCCTTCAGCCCCCTGTTCCTGTAAATTGAATTTATGCTACTACCAGGCTCTTAGCGACTCGCTTTGCATGCCTCTTTTGATATTGTGGCTTGCTTGACCGAGTCATAGCAGGTAGCACTGATGCTGTCATTCATTTATTCCAGATATATAGTATTGGTCTGACTGGTATTGTTGGTTATTTCTCTGGATCGATACCTGAGAATAGCACCGAGCTGGCGGCCGACTGCCCAACCCTCGTCCTGCAGTTACAGTTTCTCAGACATACTTGCCAATGAAGATGATTTGATAGAGACGGTCTACCTTTGGGGCTGCCCAGTCTTACCTGCTCTCTCATTGCATAGCCTGGCTGATTCGAGACAATATATATGGATTCGCCCATATCATGGCATGACCATCAAGATATTGTCTCCGCTTGATTTTACCGCGACCATTCATACCATGTCAAATCACATCATAGAGCCGCATGAGATTCGTCAGGCACACGACCCCGAGCAGATGAATCAGGAATCGCCTCCAGCGCAGGCTCAGTCTAGGCTGGAATGCCTCCCAGTGGAGCTCCTCCAGAAGATCTTCCTACATAGTCTCGAGTTCAATCTTCCGAGAGCCTCGATTTACCTCGCTAGGGCACTCTCAAATCCGACCCTCTATACCTGGCTCATTCGCCTGGCCTTTAGTAGCTCCAATGAGAGCTCCAAGAATGGCTTTTTCACTCCAGACTTTCTCCCTCCGCCACTAGACTTCTTCGCGCAATCTACAGAAGAACGAAGCAACCTTCAAAGCGTAATTCTCGCATGTCGTTGGTGCACGCTAGAGCTCATGCGCAAATGCCAGAGAGAATACATCGAACACGCCGTCCGTCTCAAGTGCCGAGACCTAGTCTTCGCCCCTGAAGACTGCGACAGCATAGCCAAGATCGGGGAGCACTTCCACGACCTGAAACGCTACGACCAGGGCCATCAAGGTCGTCTAGGGAAAGGCGATCTGGTTTGCAGGGCGCAAGATCCAGAGACCAATGAGGAGTATAGAGTCGCGGTGTGGTTCAACTTTGGCGCTTTTCAGATTCGCAGACCGAATCCGCTTCATACAGAGCTCGATCTCTTTCGACTGCCCTGTTGCGCGGGTGAAACTCCGTCGCGGATGCCAGACAAGTTGCTTTGTGGTCCATGGACAGAAACGAAGATAGAGTTCCTTAAGTTACTATGTACGGAGGTATACATCGATTACGACGAGGAATTTGAGCGTTCTGGGCGCCTGCTTCGCCAGGTAATCCGGAGCCGCGATTACGGTACTTTCAAGGTACTGGTAGAACTCTTCATTCGGATCCGGATCTATAGGTATCCCCTGCGCTGGCCTATACAACGGTCTCATTTCAAGGTAGCGTTGAAGTACGCGGACTCTTCGAACGATCCGTTTCTCAACTTTCTGGTTCGGGAGCGTTGGGATGATTTGCCTTCGTCTGATATAAGGCTCAAGAATGAGCTGATAGCGAAAGTAGGACTATGTTTTCCAGCATGAGGTATACACTTTGCCATTCAATACTCCTGGGAGACGTGAATAGGGAGAAGAAGTCATGGATTAACCGTTATCATTTAGAAATACATAAGATTCTAAGGATGACCAACACTGCTGGGGTATGAAGAAAGCAGGCGAAAAAGCGCGAACGCGGACAAATAACGAAACGAAACTGGAAAGACAAGTCCATGAACACAAGGTATCATATCCATCATAACTCATCAAGTCCGGCGGGTGCAGTGACTAGACCCTTGATCGTCGATGTCTCGAAGACCTCATCCTTCCCCGGTTTCCGCAGTAGCCACAAGTGAGGCATGAAATAACGATATCGCAGAGGGAGACGACACCGTTGATGATGGCTTTAAGGACTGCGCCGATGGTATTGACGATGCCCATGAGGCAGGCGCCGATGGAACGGAAGACGTCCCGGATCTATGAAATGGTCAGTAAGGAGGTGCAAAACAACTGAGAGGGCAGGACATACGCAAGACACGACGGCACCCATATTGATCAGATGTTCCTGTTTATTGTAGGATCTTTGTTTTGATGTGAATCACGGTTTGTGGTTTAGAGGAAGCGTTGTCTGTGTTTGGCAAAGTACTGGAAGATGCAGTAGTGTGGACAGAGGTATCAGAGAATGGACGCATTGTGTAAGGTTGAAAGGGGAGGGATACTGAAACTATATATGGCAGGTACGATGTCACAATAGCGCCAAGGTCTCAGAATGATGATGTATGAGGTTGGGATATTCCAGGAATGTGACAAGTGAATATCATGAAAGGGGCAGTTTGCGTAAGAATAGAAGCCTCGAGAGAAATGGTTCTGCGAAGGACGTAATTCTATGGATTCTATGGCATGGTCACCTCCACAGAGCCAGGACCAAACACTGCTCGATGCCGTCATATCGACGACTGTTCCATCCTGGTTTCTTGGTACGATTCGTCCACATGCGGCAAACAGACTGTGGATCGAGGGATTGATTACCTGTCAGGTGGCCCTGCAACAAAATGTGTTTGGACAGGAAGAGCTTAACCGTGCTTTGACCATTCATGGGCTTTCCTACTTGTTTTTGATAGAGATTCAGGGTGCGCAAGTGGCGTTGAGAACTTGACACACTGAAATGTAAGAGAGGTACATCATGTTATGACATCATTACTTGTCCCTGCAACACTATCCCCCAAGTAGCCTAGTGCTAGGGTAGGATTGAGCTATGTCAGCTGACCTACCAAAGCCCTTTCTCCTCTTTATGGTAAGGCTCTTCGCAGACCTCTCCCTCATTGGCTACGGGTCTTTGTGATGTTATGCCTTAAACTGTCAGATTCCAAGCGTCAAAAGATATCGTCATTGCACCGCCAGCCCTACCGGGCTAAACTGAGCTCAAACCGGGTCGTGTACATTCCTCGAGAATTTACAGGCTCGCTTGTCATGGCGCAAAGACAACCTTAACTCTCGTCGGACGATCTCCACCCACTCCCCTCCGCCGGGCATGCTGACCCCAATCAGGGTCCGCGGCCGTAGAAAGAAAGTCCCTGCGCGGAACCCCAACCATGATGAAGGGGCGAAGGCAAGACCAAGCGGGCCGAAGGGCGGCCGGCCCTTGATGTCCCATGAGGCCAGACTCGACTCGTCTCAGTCCAGGAGCAATAAGAGAGCCCGCCTATGGGCCGCCAGGCCGTCGAAGCGTCGCAAGACATTATCCTTACTGGAGACTCTTCCGGTAGAGTTGATCGAGAAGATCTTCTTGTACTCGTTGAATGTCAATCTATCCCGTGCATCGCCGTCACTGGCGGCGGCGGTATCGAGTGAGCGCATCTATCGCGTGTTGATATTGCTCGCTTTCTGGAATGATCCCGCTTCAGACGCTGAGGATCCAGACTCTGCTATCTCGAGGATACTGAGACCGTTGGAGTATGTTCCCCTGCAGGATGACGACCGCGAAAGTCTTCAAACATCCATCCTGCGCTGCCGGTGGTGCACGATGCCTCGGTTGCTCAAGCTGCTGTCGGACATGACAAACCTGACTATCCAGAGACATTGGTTCAATGCTGGCATTGAAATGCCTGAAGACCAACAAGAATCCTTAGATCGGTTCCTCGCGCGAGAAGACGACACGTCTACGTACGAAGGTACCGACAAGGATGGCAACCACTACACTCTATCCATCACTCCGTTCGTGTCAGTAAGCATCGCATGCCAGGAAACCAACGAGCAACAAATCCACAGAATCCTCCGCGTCAAACACTTCCCCGAGAAGCTCCTTCTCGGCGCCAGCGGAGAAGGCTTCAGCGACGAACACGCAACGTACCTCGAAACCATGCGACTCGCCTGCGGGCTCAACCGCTCCGACCACCTGGAGACAGACATCTCCGTCTCCCGCGAATCCCTGCACCAAGGCGTCCACATCGCCCTCGTGGAGCACAACACACGAGCACTCGCGACCCTCCTCAAAATAGACGAGTACGTCTTCCGCAGCAACGCAACCGTCGCCGGCGGCCTACGATACAGCATCCCACCCGAACATTTCCGCACGGCTGTCCGAGTCGCACGGAACGACCCCGCTCTGTTCCAAACATTGCTTCGAGCGAGCGCGGAATCTGTCCCGGCGGATGATCCTGAGATTACGGAATGGGCGATGAATCTCGGTGATGCATTTGGTCATTGGTTGCTGGATTTGATGTTGAAGCTGCCGCAGCAGATAGAGACTGCGAATGCGGACCCCGCAGAGGGTGCGGTGTTTTATCTGGGGAGAGCCAATGGGCAGATTGAGCTGGCGAGACGGTATTTGCGGGATGTATTGAACGTGGACGAGCTGCCGAGTTGGATGGAGGAGGCGTCTGTTGACCTGTTCAGCCAGTGGAGGGCTATCGAGACTACGACGGCGTAAAAAGAGCCCGTATTGACCACTTGCTGCAATGCTGTCCGTCAATATCATAATCTCATTATATAAATTACAAGATCTGCCCTCGTTGGTGGGCTTATTTGATTATGTTAATACAGTAGATAACCCTTCACATATTCTTCAAGAGCCGCAGGATCCCATTTACCCTGCCGGCCAGCGTCAGTTGATACCCCGTCTCAACCACACCCTTGCAGAGCTCCCAAGCTCCAGTCCCATTCTGCTTCGCATCCTCCCCCTTTTGGATTGGATAGTCCACCCTGGGTGGTATCCGCGTAGCCATCAACCTGGGGAAGCGGTCTACACAAATAGCCTTGATGTTACTCACGGCACGGAGACCCTCTTCTCCGGCGAACCGACCATATCCTGAACCCTTGACGCCGCCAAACGGCAACTGCACCGCGTAGTAACTGGCAAAGTCATTCACGGACACCATGCCCGCTTTGATCTGAGATACACACGCGGCGACATCCTTCTGGTTATACCCGAACACACTGGCTCCGAGGGCGTACATTGTTGAGTTTGCGATGCTGATAGCGTGGGGCACTGATTCCGCGCGCATGAGGACAAAAACCGGGGCGAAGAGTTCCGTCTGCGCAATTCGCATGGAGGGAGTCACGTCGGCAAGCAGGGTGGGCGTGAAGTAATGGCCGTGGGGGTATCTAGAGTGATTGTATCGTTTGCCGCCGCAGATGAGCCGTGCGCCTTGTCTGACGGCGTCTTCGATGAGAGATTCTAGTCGATCGAAGGATGCCGGGGAGATCATCGCGCCCATGTCTGGGGTGATCGGTTTCTGCTGGGAGTCGTTTGGTTTGGAGTCGAGCAGAACGGAGCCAAGACGGAGGGCTTGAATGCGGGGGGCGACGGTGTCCAGAAGCTTGTCGTATACGCCTGGGAGGGCGATGACGCGTTCGACACCAATGCAGTTTTGCCCGGCGGATTGGAAAACACCGCGCATGAGCACCGAGGCAATGGAGGATACTTCGCTCACGGTCCGCGCGTCGTCCAGGATGACGGCGGGATCCTTCCCGCCCAGCTCCACGGTGACTGGTGTCAATGCCTTGGCTGCGGACTCGCACACTTTGTGCGCGACAGGCCGGGAACCGATGAATGTCAACTGAGAGATATCCGGGTGAGATGTCAGGGTGCCTGCGACATCAGGAAGGCACACGACAGTTTGTACTAGGTCTCGCGAATGGCCGCAGCTCGAAAGAGCGCCTCGGACGATTTCAAGGAAGAACATGGTGCACCATGCGGTCTGCTCGGACGGCTTCACCACGATACCATTTCCAGCGAAGATCGCGCTGATGACCGGGGAGATGAAGTTGTGGAACGGATAGTTCCAGGAGACGCAGGCGGAGACAACGCCCAGAGGCTCGTACGTGACCATGTTCTTCTTGTACATCATCAGGAAATTTGTTGGTCGGGGCTCAGCCGTCAGGGCCTTTTCGCCGTGGTCGATGGTCCATTTCAGCTTCTCCGCGGTGACGAGGATCTCCCCGAACGAGGCATCGACTTTTGTTTTCCCCGAATCCAGGCAGCATGCAGCGACGATCTCATCTTGGTGGTCGAGGACGTATCTGCGGATTTCGAATCGATTGTTAGCTCCAGTTCCTCGCTCGAACCTGTATTCAGGGCTGGCGAACGCACTTGAGCAATGTCCGAAGGACCTTCCTCCTATCGGCAAAGCTAGTCTTAGCCCATTCGACCTGCGCGGTTTTGGAAGCTTGTATCGCTCGATTGACATCGTCTGCGGTGTTCGGCTTGACTCCGTTGCCCAGGACTCGTCCGTCCGCAGGACAGTAACTCATAATCAACTTGTCACTCCATTGCTGTGCAAGTCACAAAGCATTAGCATCGGCCTGTGTCCCATTGATCAATAGGAAACGCGCAGGGGAAGTAAACCTACCCCTCGGACCTGACCTTCAAGCACCTTCTTCTCCTCACCCTGCATCTCCTCCCATTTCTTGCCGGTCCAGTTGGCGCGAACCTCAGCCGGCAGCGGAACATTGAAAGCCACAGCTGCCTCCTTGCTGCTCAAAATGAAAGCGTAGCCCAGGTAGATAGCAACGACGGAGATCGCTGCGACGCCAAGCAGCTGTGCATTGCTCGCTAGGGTGTCGATGAGGGGAGCCAAAGCAGGCGGAACGAGCGAAGCCAGAGTGTCCATCTTGGCAATTGCACTCAATTGATTCCTAGAACCTCTCCTGGAGGGTGTGTCGCTCGTGCCTGGAGGGGGCTTTGTACGAGAGCAAGGCCAGAAGTGGTCCCATCTTTTATCAACAGTTCCGCGGGCTACGCGATCGCACGGACCACCTGAGGATAAGGATGCAAACAAGCAGAAGGTCTATGTTTCTAACTGTAGTCAACATGGCCTCAATTGGATAAGGAAATAGAAATTACAGTTCATTTGCAATTGCAGCTAGTTGTCTCAAGGTATCGAACACGATATATCAAGCCATAGTTATTGTCTCATGCCTTCTGACTGTTTATGAGTGGTCCCACATACCCCGAAATCAAATATATAGCGCAACAAATCTAGCTAACAGAAACGATAACCTCATTCATCACTTTCGCCAGTTTCAGCGCGCGTCTTTCGTCCAGTCCTTTTCTTGCTAACCACAGGTACCTTCGCGTTGCTCTCTTTTCTCTTTCCGGTTCGAGTTACAAGGTGGTCGATCACACACCCATCCTCCCAGCCAGCGGAGGACTGCCCGGTGATCGCTCGGCATCTCGGACAAGTCTTTCCATGGCGAATCAAAAGTTGATGGAGAGAGTATTTCAGGTGATCCGGAATGCGAACCTCGAGATGACTGAAAGCAGTGACCTCGGTAGCTTTATCTGGAGGCACCCAGCCGAGCCACTTGCAGATACGGAAGATATGAGTATCGACCGCAAAGCATGGGCGTTGCAAACAAAACAGAATGACACAGGCGGCCGTTTTGGGACCGATTCCCGGGTACTTGACCAGCTCTGTCATGGCATCTTCCGTGCTGAGTGTATGGAGGTGGTTCAGTGAGAGGAAGTTCTGATCAGCGCACGCTATCTCGTACTCCTTCTCTCCCTCGGTTTTTGCCGTGAGGTCCGAGAGCCCATCGGACTCTCCTTTTACGAGGATGTTCCTGCGCTCTTGGTTCTCCTGGTAGACCATGTCCAGTATTGCCTTGATCTTTTTGCTTTTGATATCTGCAAGACCGCCCCTCTTGATCGCCTCGAAGACATCTTTCAGCGGTGCTTGACGGACGGCATCCCAATTGACACTTCCCTTGCCGATGCCTTCCTCAAGAATACCGAACCTCTGTACCAGACCACTGAATGCCAAAGCGGAATTTCTCCCCGTCGTGGCACCGCTGAGCAGCGTTCGAATGAGTGCGTCTAGCACTGAAGGAACCTCGCCACACCCAGTAACCGTGAGAGAAGGCTCCGGGATCTTAGTAGGAGGGATGATTTCTCCATGAACACTGGAGAGGAGCCTATTCAACTCCTCGCATTCTTCAGGCGTAGGCCGGGCCCATTCAGGAAATGGGGTAGCTCCGGGCGTGAGACCATAAGGATTTTTCTTCTTGTTAATTCTGATTTGTTGTGGTAGTCCCTCCGTAGTTTTGTCGACGGTTTTCTGAAGATCACTTGCAAGTTTGTCGAAATCTTCTTCCTCTTTGATGCCGGGATCCTGCTTGTTGAGTTTAGGATCTGCATTGATACTCCCAAGTGGCTGTGAGACTGAGCCCAGATTGTGTGGAAGGTCGTCATTCACATTAAGACTTGGCAAAGTGGCTTTTGTCTTTCTCTTTTTTGAGGACTTTGGTTGCTCTGAGGGCACTTCTCTCTTCCGACCAGCTGTAGACTTTCTAGTCTTCGGCGAGGCGACTGGAGCGTTCGTGTCGGCCAGCTGCGGCTTGACATCCTGTGCCTTTGCCGCAAGCAAAGCTGCCTCACGGGCTGCTGCGGAACGTGTGACACGGCCGGTCATGATGAGAGTACACGGCAGAATCAATAAGGGCAAGATTGGAAGATGGAATCCATAAACGAGGATGGAAACTTGATCTTTATCGGGCGGTGATAGATGGACAATGGTGCGTTAGTACAAAGAACAGTTCGGTGAGCAGTATCCTCAGATGACTTTTCAACTGAAAGACTACACTTGCAAAAATAATGGTTTAATATCCTGTCATCGTGATTCTTGCTTTCCGGGGCCACATTGTGCAACAAAGACGTGGGAGAGAAACGGTGCCAAGGTTGATGATAGCCTCATCAGATTGTTTGATTCAATATTCGTCATATCACATGATCCGATCGATGATCGCTGATCTAGTTCTATCTATATACATACACCATAAGCCTCATGACATGGGTGCCAAAAGATTTTCATCGTAGATCCATAACTGCATGACCTGGAAGGGAATGCCATCCCCTTGTCCAGTCCGAGCTACGCAATGGAAAGCATCAAACAGAGAGCCGCCCTTGATCTTGCTTTTCTCTATCGCATACAAACTCCAAGACGCCAAAGACAAATGCATTGTTGGTATAGTAATCCATCAGAAGAGGAAACCATAATCATGCATGATCAGCAATGTTATGGATGCTGATATCCATACGATCCTTGACCTTGGGATGTTCCTCTTCGTGCGTCATGGGTTTGTTGCAGCGGTTGAAGCCCACCTGAGGTACTTCGGATTCTCCAGGGTAATTGGCAGGAATGATCTTGCCATGTTGATCAAGCTTAACTCCATTAGCAGCAATCTGGTAGTCCTCTTCATTGGCGAAACCATGAGTGACAGCCTCTTTGGCACGGTCAACAGCCTTGATCTTGCGTCCTTCGCCACGAATCTTCTCGAGATGATCAAAGTACCCGTCATCAATGGGAGTAATGTAGTTGCCGCAAAAGACTCCAACTTCGAAGTTGACAGGTTCGCTCAATCCGTTTTCCTTAGTGATCTCGGCACAGGCACCAATCAAGTCGTCCAGAGTCTGGAAGATGACGCTGTCAGCGCCAATGTGTCTTGCGATACTATTAGCGTCGCGGCCGTGTGCAACGAGCTCGCTCGGCGATGCCAAGTCGATACCGTACACGTGAGCATGTCTGTAAAAAGTATGAGTAATCTGTCATCGCCACAGAAGGGAATTTGATATCGACTTACGTGATCTCAGGCGCGCAACTAGCAAAGTAGACCTTCTTAGCCCCAGCTTCCCTCGCCATGGTGACGATTTCTCTGCTGGTGGTACCGCGCACGATGCTGTCGTCCACCAAGAGGACATTTCGGTCCTTGAACTCGGCTTGCATGGCGTTCAGCTTGCGACGGACACCCTTTTGCCGAGTCTTCTGTTCCGGCATGATGAAGGTACGGAAGACGTATCTGTTCTTGACGAAGCCCTGGCAGTAAGGCTTGTCCAGATAACGAGCAACCGCTGCAGCCGACGTGGTTGACGTTTCAGGGATAGGGATAACGACGTCGATGTCCTTGACAATTTCAGGTCCGAGAACATCGAGGATTCTCGCGGCAAGGCGATCACCCATGCGCTGACGGCTCCGGTAAACGCTGATACCGTCGATGACGGAGTCGGGACGGGCGAAGTAAACATACTCGAAAATATCGGGAGCATATGCCTTCTTCGGCGCCACCTGACAGAAGACCGGCTCTCCACCCTTCTCGATGATAACGGCTTCACCAGGCTGGATATCACGGAAGTTGCCGAATCCAAGCTGGTGTAGGGCAACCGACTCGGAGGCCATCATGTAATCCGTGCCGTGGCCGTCCAGGGAGGGTCTGGAACCAAGAACCAGAGGACGGATACCGTACGAGTCGCGGAATCCGAGGATACCAAACCCTACCATGATTGTCAATTGATGTTTAGGAATTATCGTGAGAAGTATGAATATGCTCACCTGCCAGCATCGCCGTGCAAGCCCAGCCGCCCTGGCATCTCTCGTACATTCTGCTAAGGCTTGCAAAGAGATCTTCCCTGTTCACACGCGCCTTCTTGGTCTCGCTGAGCTCATCGGCAAAGATGTTCAGCATCAGCTCACTATCACTATCGGTGTTGATGTGACGGTGGGCCTCGAGATCCAAGTATCTTTTCAACTCGGGAGCATTGATGAGGTTTCCGTTATGGGCCAGGCAAATACCGTAGGGGCTGTTCACATAGAAGGGTTGAGCCTCGGCATTCGCGCTGCTTCCAGCAGTCGGGTATCTAAGATGTCCAATGCCCATGAAGCCTGGAAGGTCCGCCACTCTCGCACCATCATTGAAAACCTTGGCTGCCATACCGTTGGCCTTCAACTGGAAGAAGCGACCACCTGCCGCACACGTTGCAATACCCGCAGCATCTTGGCCTCGATCTAGTAATTGGAGATTGAAGATTAGTCTCGATCCTCGAAAGGCATTGTGTATCGTCCAGATACTCACGTTGTAGAAGGTAGAGCGCTTCGTGAAGATCGACGGCGGCGGACGACTTGGGGTTCGCCAATATTAAACCGATGATACCACACATCTTGCTGACGAGAGGGTATTCTAGAAGTATTCATGATATCAGCATTGGGCCTGAAAATCAGACTGAATGGCAAGACAAATCAAAATGAAGCAATTTAAAGTCAGATCGGATATTCTCCGCAAGGATGCTTAGGAAGTCTAACATCTATAAAAAAACCGAAATTCATCATAAAAGAGAAGGAACGACATGTATCGAAATTAAGAAAACGTCACGAGTGACACTCACATCTAGAGGCAAAAGTTCTGGCACGCGCACACAGAGCCCGGGGGGGTCGAGAAAAGGACCGGAAATGTCGGCGAAGACAGGGGGGTGGTATTGGAGAACGACTCTCTTATTGAGACATAACAATAGCCACTGGAAAGGTGACTAGAGCCAAGATAATGGTCAAAGCAAAGCCCACGAAGGGAATATTGAATGAACAGATGTCATGGTGAAGGAAGAGTTAGGAGAGAGGGAAAAACTGGGACGAGACGAAGCCCTCATATTCTTTTAATTCCTCAGTGCTGTGGTCCTGGTTCTTTCCCCACCGCTCAGTCAGTGGGAGAGACAGAATTTTTGCGGGTGCCGCTAAACCAAGGACAAATGAAAGGTTAGGCTCGGCACTGCTTCGGAGCCTCAGGCAGTGCCGAGACCGGCGATGACATAAGCTGTCAAATTTGCCCTTCACAAACAGGGCAAACAAACTTCATTTGGCTTCAGTATCAACACACTCTGATGATAGACATATCTTTGTATGATAGATGCAGTTTACTTGGTAAGATGTAGCTCAAGTCAAGTTACTGGTGATCTGTAAATGGAGTATTATTAGTTCATTCTCAATTTCAGTATGAACAGACTCAAGAGCCTCATGACTGCTGGGAATAGCCTTTGATGGACTTTAGTACTTATAACGCTGCTCATTGATCACTGCTCAATGTTTTGCTACCTCTTTGTTGAACAACTCCATAGCTGCATTGCTCCACTCCGTTGCAAACATTTCGACTTGTGTTACTTTCATTCATATAATCTAATCATCATGGTCTCGTCGTATCGTCCAGTTCTCAGATTTTACGCTCCTTATATTCCCATCCTTTCCCGAGTTTCTCTTTTCCAACAAGCGCTAGTTGACTTCGTTTCTACAAACCTTTGGCAATTCAGAATAGCTCAGAGGCCTTCCCCATCATCCTCCAGTTCTACATGCTTTAGTAGAGATGAACCGTCCTACAAATGATTCGCTCCCTTCCCAGGAGCTTCCACAGCCCTCAGAGGCCATATGTATCGACGAAAGTGATGATTCTAGCGTCTGTGACACGGATAGCAACACTGACAGCAGTGTCACGATCGATAACGACCCTGATCGGTCGTTTTTCCTTGACGACGAACAATTTCACCCTGGAGGCAGCCGACGAACCCCAACGCCGTTCCACATAGGACCTCAAACTCACCAAGAAATCATAGACCTCACCTCGGGACCTGAGTTATTGGTCACAGAAGGAGATTACCTCACCGATGAATGCTTTGAGCATCTTCTGCGAGACTGGGGCCGATCTGGACCCGCAGCGGCGCCTCTCCCGGTTCAAGAGGCCTTGGAGTCGGAAAAGCGCCCAATTGACCATGCTTGCGTAGACGGAATCGTTTACAAAGCGGGGCATTCTCTTGAACTTCAGAATGGCCTTTATCTCAGAATCGAAACTGTGCTTCAAGATACTGCTGGAGAGATCTTCTTTCAAGGCCGTCATCTGATCCGAACGACGAATCACAAGGGAACTTATATACCCAAATGGTCCAATGAACTGGTCTGGATCATTAATGAGGTGACAGAAGTCCCATTGAGCTTCGTTAAGCGATTCGTCAACATTCGTTTCACAAGCTTCTGTCATGTTGAGCAAGATCTTCAGAAACGAAATCGGCCAAATGATCTGTTCTGCCGTTTGAAGGAGAACCTTGATTCAGCTCAGGCAGCAGTCGAGTACATGTCATTCCAAGAATCTGATGAAGGCTTTGGAATTGATCCGACGTCTTTACGACAGTCATGGCGAGGCGAAACTCGTCCGTTTGGTAGCGCGGATGCTAATTCCCAACCACAATCTCCAGTCATAGTGTTGGATGCAGACCCTGTCATTGATCTTACCGAGATCGAGAAAGAAAACGCCAGGGTGCAGAAAAAACATCGCAAGTATACGTTTGGCGATGGGTTCTGCGGTGCAGGGGGTGTCTCTTGTGGTGCTTCGAAGGCTGGTCTGCATATCAAGTGGGCATTTGACAAGTCCGAGAATGCCATTACCACGTATCGTCTGAACTTTGCAACTGCGGTGTGTGAAGCATGTGACATCTTCTGTTTCTTGACGAATAAGCCAGAAGATCTAAAAGTGGATGTCAGTCATGGTTCTCCCCCCTGTCAGACATTTTCTCCAGCCCATACGATCAACAGTGTTAATGACGATGATAATTCGGCGTGCATCTTTTCCTGTGCGGACATGATTAAGAAATCGAGGCCAAGAGTGCACACCATGGAAGAGACCAGTGGACTTTTTGACCGACACAAGGAAACCTTCCACAGAGTGATCCAGGATTTTATAGAGATCGGCTACTCTGTTCGTTGGAGAATCCTAAATTGCATGGACTATGGGGTGCCGCAATCACGAAGAAGGCTCATCATTATTGCTTCTGGGTAAGGACCTCGCTTTCGTATTGTTATCCTGTCTGTCGTCTCCTGGCTTTCCAGGTACCCGCTGATATCGTTTCTAGACCAGGCGAAGTGTTGCCACCCTTTCCCAAGCCCACTCACGGGCTGCCCGGATCGGGGCTCTCCGATTATACCACCATCAACCAAATGATAGCGAACATCCCTCCAGATGCCCCGGATCACGATATCCAAGGTGCCAGGAGTCGAGGACTGCGCAATGGAATAAGGGTCCCCTTCGACCCGAACCAGCAGGCAAAAACCGTGACCTGTAGTGGCGGGGAGAATAACTACCATCCGTCTGGCACACGGGGCTTCACAAACCGCGAATTTGCCTGTCTGCAAACGTTTCCTCTAGAATATCGCTTTGGAGCACGAGAAGTTCGGAGGCAAATCGGGAATGCCGTCCCTCCTGCGCTGTCTAAAGCGATTTACCGAGAGATCATCAAGTCGTTGCAGCGTACGGACGAGCAAGAATTCAGAGTTGGGGATTCGTGACGAGGGTAACGGCGTGGGTTTCTTTGATTCGCATTCATCTCTGTAGTAGACTTTAATAGATTTTGTGCCGGTGCAGCTCATACCAAGTGACTGTCTGGAGAGCGGTCAAAGGAAGGAGGTCCTCTGGGATCCATGTCTATACTGGTGACTGGTGTAGTCAATTGATCGCCAATCGGCTGATCCACATGCTCTGTCCATTATATGGGGTTTAAGCTATAGCCGCGGAAATGGAAAAGATGCCGTCCGACCGCGGGGAGCTCCAAGGGATGATTTTGACCATCATCACCGGCGGAGAAGGATCATTCTTCAACGCTCGACTCTCGGTCAAACAGCGATTCAGGTGGTCATCGGGTTATTCAATAGCTCTTCGGTGATAGTGAAAGAATAAAGCTTGTGGTAAAACACGACACCCGCAGGTTTTCCGGTGGAGCTGAGCAACACCATAATCGTGACAGCTGGATGCCGTTGTATGCAACGTAGAAAGACCGAGCAGTTGAGCTCACTACAGATCTGGAGACTTCGAATAAATCAGGATATCATTGCGATTTTCCGACACCGGAGGAAAGTCTGGACAGTATGACCATTAGAGCTCCGTCGACGAAGGATCATCTTCTGGCCATTTTACAGTGTGCATTCGGATAGCCGGGAGTAGCCGCAGGGCAACAAACAGAACCGGCCTCGGTCCAGCGAGAAGTTCAAACTCGCTCAACAATTATCCCTCGCGGTCCCTTTTCTCCTTCTTTTCTCCTCTTCTTTCCTTTCCTCCTCCTCCATTGCTAAGCGACCATCCTTAATTACAACTTCTTCTCCTCTCCTCTCCTCTCCTCCTGTCTCCTGAGTATTGCATCCTCTTTCTTTCCCTTCTCCTCCCATTATGTCTGCCTCGTGTTCGGCGCTGAGACGGCTGACCCACAGGTCTCCCCGCACTTTGCCATCCCGCATCGTCTCCGTCTCCAGGCCCTCCTCCCGCATTGTCGCTCGCAACTCCTTCGCCAAAGCCGTCAACCCTTGCGCTCCCCGAGTTTCACAATTCTCGACAATGACTGCCCTTCAGCACGGTGCTCCCTCTGCTCCGGCAGAGAGGAGCTATGATCCCGAGATCAAGGATATGGCTGATTATGTTCACAACTACAGTGTGAACTCTGATTTGGCGGTATGGTTCCGTTCTTCTCCGTTGCGCCCAAGTCATTTTTTGGCCTCAATATGAAATTTGTCAATCGAGGCGGGGCATTGATTATTCAGTTCGCATCGCTGGAAGGAAGTAGCTCATGCATTGATTTTGATTTAGTATGACACTGCCCGTCTGGTCTTCCTCGACACGCTGGGTTGCGGATTGGAGGCCTTGAGATTCAAAGAATGCGCCAAGCTGTTGGGCCCCGTTGTTGAGGGCACTGTTGTTCCTAACGGTACCCGTGTCCCTGGCACTCCCTACCAACTGGACCCTGTCAATGGTGCCTTCAACATTGGTGCCATGATCCGGTGGCTTGACTACAATGACTGCTGGCTTGCCGCCGAGTGGGGTCACCCCTCCGACAATCTGGGCGGTATTCTCGCTGTCGCTGACTGGATCTCCCGCACCAACCGTGCCGGAGGTAATCTCGGAAATGGCAAGATTGTGAAGGTTAAGGAAGTGCTGGAGGCCATGATCAAGGCCCACGAAATCCAGGGTGTTCTGGCCTTGGAGAATTCGTACAACAGGGTCGGCCTGGACCACGTTGTGCTGGTCAAGGTTGCCACCACTGCTGTGGTTGCTAAGATGCTCGGTCTCAACGAGAAGCAGACCGCTGATGCCATCACCCAGGCTTGGGTGGACGGCCAGAGTCTCCGTACCTACAGACACTCCCCCAATACCATGTCCAGAAAATCATGGGCTGCTGGTGATGCTTGCCAGCGTGCTGTTAACCTTGTCCTAAAGGTCCAGAAGGGCGAGGGCGGTGTTCCCACTGTTCTGTCCGCCCCCGTCTGGGGTTTCTATGACGTTCTGTTCAAGGGCAACAAGTTCAAGTTCCAGCGTCCGTACGGCAGCTACGTCATGGAGAACGTTCTCTTCAAGGTTTCCTACCCAGGTAAGTTTGCGGAAGTAAGAATTAGACGAGTTCACTATTAACCCTTGACAGCCGAGTTCCACTCTCAGACCGCCATTGAGTGCGCGCAGATTATCAACAGGAAGCTGGCAGCTATGGGCAAGAGTGCCAAGGATATCAAGGAGATTACCAACCGGACCCATGAGGCTTGCATCCGGATTATCGACAAGCAGTTCAAGGCTATGGACAACTTTGCGGACCGTGACCACTGTGTTCAGGTATGTTTTCGAATCGAACTCGACCTTGGAAGCTTTGCTGATCTTGATCAAGTACATGGTTGCCACCATGCTGGCCTTCAACCGCCTGACCGCCGAGGACTACGCTGACGGCTCCGAGGCCGCCACCTCGCCTCTGGTTGAGGACCTGCGCAAGCGCATCCGCTGCGTGGAGGACCCCCAGTTCACCCTTGATTACCACGACCCTGCCAAGCGCACTATCCCCAACGCTCTGACCGTTACCCTGAACGACGGCACCGTGCTCGAGGAGGTCGTTGTTGAGGCTCCCCTGGGACACCGCTTCAGACGCGAGGAGGCCAAGCCCGAGATTGTGTCCAAGTACAAGCGCCACCTGGAGGCCCACTTCGACCAGGCCCGTATTGACGAGCTTCTCAAAGTTGGCTTGGACCGTTCTTCTCTGGAGAACTACGATGTTGACAAGTACGTTGACCTCTATGTCAAGGACAAGATGGTCGTCCCTGCTCAATGATTGTGTCAAAATTAGAATTGATTTTAGCATGTTATGTTATATTATACGAAAAGGTTTTCAGTCCTCTACGATAGCACAACAATAGATTTTCTTCTTAGCATATCAGGCCAGATCTAGTAGACATATCTGAACTGCATATTAGCCAGATCAGTGATATCCACCAACTCCGTGGGCTTCGCCGCGTCCTCAACAGGCCCAGCAACCCTATCTCTTCTCCGATTCTCCCACCGCAGGTACAGCCCCAACGCAAGAGCCACCACCACCACAACCACAAAACAGACAATAACCGCCTGGAATCCACTCTGCATCCATCAGCCAGAACCCCTCCATCTATAACCAAAATCACATACCTGATACCTCGGCGCCTCACTCTCAAAAAACAACTGCGGTCCGACAATATTCCCCGCGCAATACATCACGAAATAGATCGCGCCGACAGTCGCCCGCTTACTGAACCCACCGATATTCGAGGCAACCATTGCCAGGCTCAGGGGCATGCTGACTGAGTAGACGCCCATGAGGAGGAGGCCGGCGTACCGGGTCGCGATGGACTCGGTGGCGTAGACGAGAGCGCTGCCTAGGATGCTGTGATCGTCATTATCATTGTTATTGTTAGTTGTGCCGTAATTGGTTAGGGGGTTTACCTGATACAGCCTACTCCGGCGATGACGATGCAGCGGCAGTTTTGGATTTTGGAGGATATGGTGGAGCTATCGTTCGATCAGAGGGTTAGATCTGGGGAGAAGCGGAGGGACTTACGAGAGTAGGACGAAGACGAGAATGACAGCGCCGACGGGCATACCCAGCAGCAAGGTCTTGAAGGTTGAGAAACCAAAGCCGTAGAGGATGAGGCTTGAGAACTGGGGTGTGTTAGCATCTGCGGTGTTCGGGGGTGTGACGAAGGGTATACCGTCGTGAATCCGCCGTTGGGGATATTGAATCCTAGGATCAAGACGGCTAGCAGCCAGGTTTTGGGATCGACGAAGGCCTCGATGATTTGGGCGGTGTCAATCTTATTGCGCTTGTAGCCGGCTTTGTTGGCTTTGAGACGTTCGATGGCGAGGAGCTTTTCTTCGTCTGTGAGGAAGGTGGCTGTGTTGGGCGTGTCGGGAAGACGGAAGAACATGAGGATGCCCCAGAGGAAGGTGATGATGCCGAAGATGATGAAGAGCCACTGTATTATTTGACATTGTGTGTAAGAATGGATTGAGACTTGGAGAGGGTGCGAACATACCTTCCACGACTGCAGACCGGTCTTGATTTGCCAGATTCCCACTGCAACGAGATTCCCTATGATCATCGAGATGGAATTCCCACAGAACCAGATCCCATGTCGGAGTGGTTGCTCAGACGTCCGATACCACAGCGAAGTAATCAGACTGAAACCGCTGGAGACGCTCGCCTCGGTGCATCCCAGGAAAAAACGGGCCACCATGAGCCCGGCGAAATTGGTCGTGGCGGCATGGCAAGCCAGAACGATAGCCCATAACATGCTGTTTATTGTCAGTGCAATCCCTAGAGGACTGGGGAAGTGACGAACAAGTTGCAAGCCAGATACTTCCCCAGCGGGAACTTGACCATGAGAATCGAGGCCGGATATGAGAAGAACAGATAACCAAAGTAGAATATGCTGCCTGACCAGCTATACTCTGATCCCTTGAGGTTGAGATCCGTCCGCAGGCCCATGATGGCTGTGTAGCTGAGGGCTTGTTTATCCAGGAAGGCCATCATGTAGGCAAATGTCATAATAGGGAGGATCCTTGATAACTGTTAGTAACATGGCAGACTGATTGCGTGTCGAACGTACATAATGTCAATCTTTCGGACGAGTCTTTTCTCTGCGGTGGACGAAAGCGCTAAGGACTCCTGAACCTGTTGCAGAGCGCCCTCGTCGAAACTTGCTTGGTCGTCGCCATGCTTGCTGTTTGGTAGTGTCTTCTCGCTTGACATATTTCCCATTTAGAACTGCAATTAGTGTCTCAGCCTTGCAGTCTCGTTTCATTCGGTATACACACATCCCTATTTATATTCAGCAACCTTCGTATCTCTATCCACTACCCCCGCATTTCGAAGATAAAGTTGAGTCCGTGGATATAGAGATAACGGCGCCGATGATTGACACTGCCGGAATAGTGTCATTGGCTGCGTCGGCAAAGCTAGCAGGCCTTGGCAGCTTTGGCGATACAGTATACGAATACAACTAGATAGGAGTTGGCCCAAAAGTGATGAGTCAATTGGATGGAAGAGCCGAGGCTACAAGGTGTCCTAATGTCATTCCCTTATCAGACAGAAACTATGCGGTGGAATCATGTTTCATTCTACTCATACGTCCACTAGTGATTGCTCTAGAGGTATGCTGCCTACATGAGGTCATGCCATGATCTACGCATCTCTTTGAAAGTCCTCCTTCACCTGTGCTGCGAACTCATTGTCCACCAACATCTGACAGGCGACTACTGCCATTCCTGCAGCGCAGTCGAGACATCTCTCGTACGATGCTTGGGATCCGGCTCCGGCTGTAAACTCTGGTGTATGATTGACCCCTTCCGCCGCAATGGTGAACATTCCATGGAATCCGGGTACAGCATATGACACATTTCCTATATTATCATAATTAGTCGTTGGAACGAACAATCTCAGCAAGATTCATACCCATGTCTGTAGAGCCTCCCCCGAGAGTATTTGGCTGGCCGGCGTTGTCATAAACGGTATGGTGACCCATTGCGCGCATCGCAGATAAAAAACTCTGGCAGATGGGACGATTCGTCTTCAAATCGGCATATGAAATTCCCCTGTCCTCATCAGCACGAGGGCACTCCACAAGAACTTAAACACTCACCATTCAAAGTCGACTTTGCAACCTGTAGCCACTGCAGCTGCCTCAAAGCACTTGATCACCTTGTCTGTAAGGACTTTCAGACTTTTGACGGTGTCTGACCGGATGTAGTAGTCCACCGTTGCAGATATGGGAATCACATTCGGCCGGTCGCCCCCATTGACAATGACCCCGTGAATTTTCTGGGAAGGCTTGATCTGCTGCCGCAAGAGGGAGATGTTCACATATGCAGAAACCACAGCATCAAGAGCATTGATTCCTTCCCACGGAGCGGCTGCCGCATGCGCTGGTTTGCCAGTAAAACTCACGCGTACCTTATCATTGGCAAGGAAGCCTCCTGGCACCGTTGTAGCTATACAAAGCAAATCCGGGGCACTGGGGACCATAGGCATGGGGTGAACCATGAGACACGCGTCGACATCTTTATACGCCCCATTGTCCAGCAGGCGCACCTTTCCACCACCCGACTCTTCGGCGGGAGTACCCAGAAGACGTACGGTATATCCGAGCCCCTCGGGGCAGTGGATCTTCATCGCTTCGCAAGTGGCGATGAACGCAGCGATGGAGCTTGTCGCAATGAGGTTGTGCCCACATGCGTGCCCGATATTGGGCAGTGCGTCGTATTCCGCATTGAATGCTACCACGCGACCACCGGCACCATGTTTGTACTCAATTTCTAGAGCCGTGTCCAGGCCATACGCCTTTCTACGCACTTCGTAGCCTTCAAGGGTGTCGAACAGCGCGCAGATATGGTCGTGCGCTTTGTACTCCTCATAAGCTAGTTCCGGATTCGACCAGATCTGGAACGGTTAGCGGACGTTATGGTTTTGATGAAGTCAAACCCACCTTGTTGTTGATATCTTTAAGCTGCGCGTCATGCTTGCGAATGGCATCGCGAACGCTTCCGATGAATTGTTGATGAGATACGGAGAGCTGCATCCTGCTTGTCTGCTTCTTGGCTGTCTTCCTTGATCGTTTCGAAGGCCTCCAAGCCAAGGCTGACTCGGAGGCATTTTATATGCTTGTTCTGCTAAGACGATCAACAGAGCTGCAACCTTCAACGTTCATCTCGGCAACGTGTTGACTTGCCGAATGGGGATTGTCGTGACTCCAAATGTCATAATTGGCTGAGACAATTGCAAATCACGTGTAATTAGCCGATGCAGCCAATCACGAATAGCGACTTGGCATTTCTCCGCATCCTCGCTTCATTGCCGATTTGGGGTGGCTATGTTAACCTCGACGTATCTCTCACTCTCCTCATCTGGTCGCTTCATGCCAATCGTCATGATAAGAGGAGCCATCGGATAATCATACCCCGCCAGCGAACCCCGCTGACGCCCGCGTGTTCGGATTTGAGGGTCAAATTAAAACCAGTCATCGACAAGCAATTTGGCTGTTCAATGATTCAATATGTACAAGGCTGGCCGAAAAGCACGCTCCAAGACTGGTAGGATTATCTGCTTTATAGCCTGTGGGCAATGGCTCATAGAATGCAGGTTGCCGTACGTGTCGGATCCGAAAAGTGAAATGCGACGAGGAGCGGATTATTGTCGACAGCAAGAAGGAACCCCAATGCAGGCGGTGTTCTGTCGCGCGGATCTCCTGCGAATGGAAGGGTGGACCCATCCCTCGTCGGTCAACGACAGGGAATAGAAAGAGTCTGGAGTCAGGGATCCATGCTAGCTCGCATAGCTCGATGAGGAGACTGGCTGACATGCACACTGTCTTGCTTCCTGCTTGCACCCCTGACAGTAGTCTGCAAGCTGCCAATTCAGTTGTCCTCTCGGGATCTGACCGGTCTCGCTTGAACTATCTTCGAGATTCTGCCCTAGTCACTATACTCGGCAAACATTGGCCGTGGTCCACCATCTCCTACACCTACCATAGAGTAGCCGTCAAGGAACCTATGGTGATGAGCATGATCCTCGCCACGACTGCCAGTGAAGTCCATCGAGCACGTCTTCATGACTGCGACAGCACACGTGGGTATTCCCCTACCAGTAATTCGTCCGATATCGATGGCAGGGTACACTACGGCACAGCGTTGTCCAGACTCCGTGAAGCACTGGCCGAAGGCGTGAAGACCCCGTCGAAAGTCGAGGCAGTTTTCATAACGTTGTGGCTGATGATTGATTACGAGAACCGGTTCGGTAGTGGTGCATCTACAATCAACATCCATTTGCGAGGGATTGAAAGCATACTGCACAACCATATCTTACCTCTGCTGAAGTACGAGGACTGTTCGGTCCCTGCAACTACTGCCGAGAGTCCTGAAGCCGCGGGATTGTTATTTGACAATTCCGCTGAGGGCGCGAGCTTGATCGAGAGAGCGGCCAAGAGTCCGGTCGAGTCGGTAGCTGGTCCATCTGACGGTAGGTTGGTTTCTACAGCAGTGCCTCTATTCCTGCTGTGGACCCTCTACTTCTTTACGCCAGGCGCGCTTCTCTTTGGACCTGGGGCTGTACATGAACCAGGGTTTGACAAAGTCAACGATGATCTCTACCGTCTCTTCCGTCTCTTTCTTCATGCAGAAGATGAAAACACGCCCTTGAACCTAGAGAACCTCTATCGTATCAGTAGACAGTCGCCTTCGAAGTTCTGGGGAGAAACCTACCCAGCCAAAGCACAACTAGACGACATGGAAAACTATCCCGGCTTAGCCCTTTACCACAAAAGTCATGTGGTTCAATTCAGGATCACCGAGCTATTTCGGCAAGCAAGAAGCACCTCGTGGAACGAAACACCTTATCAGCAGATTGTTGATGAGATGATCAAGATAGCCAATGTAAGATCGTTCAGCCGCATGCCGCTGCTCAGACTGACATGACCATGCTAGGAGTTCGAAATGCTTCTCTCGTCCGCAAAAGCCGCCCCGTCGTGCGATATCGTGGGAGACGGGCGCCGCGTGATGGAGACAATCTATTGGGCAGCCATCACATACTACAGCACGATTGTATACTTCCACCTCTGCTTTGCCAGGCTTCTCCCAGACAACATGCAGACCATGTTGATGTCGCAAGAAAAGGCCGTTTCCCTAGTTTTAGAGCTATCCCTCAAGCTCCATCGAAGTAGACCGCATCTCATGGTGCGCATCACATGGCCGCTCTTCATGGCCGGCGTGGCTACCACCGACAAGATTTATCAGGATTGGGTATCCATCCGGCTACGAGAGTTGGGACGGTATGGGCAGAACTACAGCCGTGTCAGCCAGCGCTTTGACGAGATTATTCGCGGAAGTGGCCTTTTTGCGTATTCTCAGAAGCAACTTCCATATTACAATGCTGGTTGACCAAATGCAAAGATGGCCAATGTGATTAACTCCTTTCGATCAACAGATGACTTCGAGAAGTTCGAAAACTGGCGATAATCTTGGCAAAAAGTGCCCAGGATATATTCGCCGAATTGACTGCAAGCGGCAGGATGTTGTCCTACCAGAATAGTCTGGGGCACATGACTTGAGATGCGGAGACATTCATATCTGATTTATTTTCAGGTCTCTAGTGCATTTAGAGTTTTGTTGG
The DNA here is from genome assembly GCF_001445615.1 of Aspergillus lentulus. Lineage (NCBI taxonomy): Eukaryota > Fungi > Ascomycota > Eurotiomycetes > Eurotiales > Aspergillaceae > Aspergillus > Aspergillus lentulus. Next base: position 3,148,280 of record NW_028322123.1, read on the forward strand.
ATATGAGTTTTGAACCTTAACTCTTTGGCATCACGATTAGACCAAGTTGAAACGGCATTTCTCCGAATGTCTTAGTGGATGTTGGAGAACTAGGTTGCTTCAGTCCTTCGCCATGGATTGAACTTCGCGAGGAGCCTTCTTGGCGGATGGAAGGCTCAAGAAAACTTCTAGTTGACGGTGCTATAGAGTTTATGGCATTATTCAGTGCCACTTACAACAATACTCATCCAAAGGTCGTCAAATTTACAGGTCGATGCCGACCTTGTCTGCTCTTCCGCCATCATGCCAAGAGAAATTGCTGTTCTGGATAGTGGTTTTACATGACGAGCCAGAGACAAAAGCAAAATAAGCGCTAACCACGGTTCCAAGAAAGTCCAGCCAACTTGGAAGAAAGCAACAAAAGCAAGCCAAAATCTGAATGTCATTCCTCCGGGGCGTACGATGTCTGACATACTGGGCACCTGTACGGACGGTATTCCCACCATGACGCAAGACAGGAGCAATGAAACGCATGACCACAGCGATTGAGAACGAGCAGGGATGCCTCCGCAGGCGGGCCCAGATCAGATGTGCCTTGTGGGTAACGCTCTGGATCCGAGCACGGAAGCGACGATTGCGACGGCGACGAGGGTAGCAGGGTCGAGAGGCAGACGGCACTATGGGAACAAACCCACCGTTACTCATTAATGACCGGTGGGATCACGGATTGACAATGTCTCACTGATGAGAGCAGCCAAGGCCACTAGTGCAGCCCTGTCCCCGCATTGTCTCCAAGGCCAAGAACAAAGGAAGGCCGATAGCCCGAGAGTCTGAAAAGGGGACTTACCACGGTTCTTGCGCGTACCGGCCAAAATCATGGACATTCTTGTTGTTGTTGCTTCTGCTGCACGCAACGATATCGCTCCGCTGCTCTTCCAGCCATCTCTCCACGCCTACCTGTCGCATGCAGCCGGACTCTCGCAGCGCTGCCAGCTCGCGGGCTCTTCTTGCAGCCTCTTTCCTGCGGTGCCGCCACATGATTAAGCTGTGTTCCAAGTTTGTCAGTTGTTACCTCTATAGTCGGATTCCAGCGGTCTGGGCACTCGCAACGAAGCATATAAAAAATCATAGGACATTCCCCAGCGACATTCGAGGACAGGTCGAACTCACATAGGGATCGCACTGATGGCGACGAATAAGACGACTGCTCCCGCAACTACACCTGCGATCTCCCCATTGCTAGCCATAGAAACACTCACTCCGTAGACGAAGAGGGTATAGTCAAAACGAGAACGAGAGAATGAACCAGTCTCCAACAGCCCACGGACGACACGTAATCGGATAAATCGGCTAGTCTCAACAAGCCAGAATATATGCACAGTCTGATCAAAGCGAGCGCCTGTGCGCACAAAACACAATCACTGGTGTGGGGACTGGGGGAGGATATCAGACAGCCATTCAGCAAACCAACACCTACAATGGAGCATAAACACTAGGCAAGATAGTCACAGGCCGTGTTGGGCGTCGGGCTCCGTCTGGCGATGGGGGAACCAGCCTGCATTTAGATAGGGCTGCCACTGGGTCTCAGGCCACCACTTGCTGCCTCTCGCCAAGAACCCCAAGACAATCCAGGCGGGAAATAACCCAAAGGCCGCCAAGGCTCCCGCTCTTGGCACAGTGGTGCCGGTTGCCCCGCGACCGCCTGTCTCAGCCAATCAGGACGCCCAGCCCGAAACGATTGGCCACTTATTCGCCGTGGGACTTGGCGGTTTCTTGGTGTCGCCCGGCCGAAGGTGCTCACGTGGGTGGGATGTCGACCGTGTCTGGTGTCGTGTGCGTCATCGGCCCGGGAGGCGGCAAACGCTCGCGCACCGATCCAAGGAATTCGGCCAAGATTCTGGATCGATTGCCTCTTATGTATGCGATGGGTTGGGGATGTGATTGGTGTGACAGTGTAAACGAGTACGGATTGATAAGGGTGCCAAGATTGGAACCACTGTTCACGTCATGGGGGTGTTCGGGGGTGCCGGTGATGAGTGAGACAGAGAGACTTAAATATGTTGCGATACCCCAGCAAGGAACAGGGAAAGAAAATCTGGTTCTGTAATCTAGGTTTTAGTTTCAAAGTTGATTTTAAGTCGTCGTGTATGGACTCTCACTCGCTTGAAGATACGATATACATGAAGCCTCCTTAAGACAACCTCACTGGAATAGAAATTTTGTTTTAACATGGGTGCGCAGAAGAAGCAATCCTCTGACAACTCTCAGGCTTTGTCTCAGCCTGCTCATGCTCTTCGCTATGAGGATGTTCTTCGTGAGCTGGCCGTCGATCCCGACGAGGGTCTGACATTGGAGGAGGCAAAGCGAAGACTCCAACAGTATGGTCCGAATGAGCTGGAAGGGGGAGAGGGTGTTTCGATGGTCAAGATTGTCATTAGGCAGATTGCAAATGCCATGATTCTGGTTAGTCTCTCCATTTTAAACCGATAGTGACAGACAACTGATGACAACAGGTCCTTATCATCGCCATGGCGGTCAGTTTCGGCATTCAATCCTGGATCGAAGGTGGTGTTATTGGAGCTGTCATTGGTTTGAACATCGTGGTAGGTGTCTATCAAGACTATGCCGCAGAGAAAACGATGGACTCCCTTCGATCGTTGAGTTCTCCCACCGGGACCGTCACGCGTGACGGCAAGACCAATACCATTCCTGCCAACGAGATTGTCCCTGGGGACATGGTTGAACTCAAAGTTGGAGACACGGTTCCTGCAGATCTTCGGTGCGTATGAGTTATTAGACAATATCGTTCCGTTCACTAACTGTTGATAGGCTCGTTGATGCTATGAATTTCGAAACCGACGAGGCCCTCCTGACTGGCGAGTCGCTGCCAGTGCAAAAAGAAGTCGATACAACGTTTGACCCGGACACGGGGCCAGGCGATCGCTTGAACATTGCGTATAGTTCCTCGACGGTGACGAGAGGTCGCGCTCGGGGCGTTGTCATCGGCACCGGGATGCAAACCGAGATTGGAGCCATCGCCGCTGCTCTCCGCGCCAGCGACTCCAGGAAGCGGCCCGTCAAGCGAGGTCCCGAGGGAGAAACCAAGAAGCGATGGTACGTGCAGGCATGGACCCTGACCTGCACCGACGCCGTGGGACGATTCCTGGGAATCAATGTTGGGACACCGCTGCAACGCAAACTCTCCAAACTGGCTTTGGCCCTTTTCGTCATCGCCGTCGTCTTCGCCATCATTGTCATGGGCGTCAATGGGTTCCGCAATGACAAGGAGGTCATCATTTATGCAGTCGCTACGGGCCTTGCAATGATTCCGGCCTGTCTGGTGGTGGTCCTGACCATCACCATGGCGGTTGGCACCAAGCAAATGGTTGAAAGACATGTCATTGTCCGGAAGCTTGATTCCCTTGAAGCCCTGGGCGCTGTGACTAACATTTGCTCAGACAAAACGGGAACCCTCACCCAGGGGCGCATGGTCGCCAAGCGGGCTTGGATTCCCTCTGTTGGCACCTACTCGGTGGGGTCTTCCAATAATCCCTTGAATCCGGAAGAGGGCGACCTGAGCCTGCTGCCTGACCCGCCGGTCAAAGTCGGTCCGGACGCTCAGGGAGAGCCTTCCATGCCGGACGATCTGCTCAGGGACAATCCTCTTCTGGAGCAATACTTGAATGTGGCAGCCATGGCAAACCTGGCCCATGTGCACAAGTCCGAGCACAATGAATGGCAGGCTCGTGGTGAACCGACTGATATTGCGATTCAGGTATTTGCCTCCCGCTTTAACTGGGGACGCGATCGCTGGACCAAAGGCGAGAAGCCTATTTGGCGCCAAAAAGCCGAATATCCGTTTGATTCCACCGTGAAGAAGATGTCCGTCATCTTCAGGAACAGCAACGACGACCGGGAGATGATCTTCACCAAGGGGGCGGTGGAACGGGTCCTCGAGGCTTGCACCACCGTCACCTGGACAGCTGGTTCCGACCCGATCGCCTTGGATGAGAACATCAAGGAGGAAATCTTGCAGAACATGGAAGCTCTCGCAAAGGAGGGCTTGCGGGTTCTCTGCCTTGCCTGCCGGGATAATCACCACCCCGTCAAAGGGGAAGATGTCCCTGCCCGTGAGGAAGTGGAGAAAGATCTCACGTTCTGTGGACTCATCGGTCTGTATGACCCTCCCCGGCCTGAGACTGCAGGCGCTATTGACGAGTGCTATCGCGCTGGGATTTCGGTCCACATGGTCACTGGTGACCACCCCGGTACTGCGCGAGCCATCGCAGCGCAGGTTGGTATCATTCCAGCCAACATGGATAGCCTTGCCAAAGATGTTGCGGACGCCATGGTGATGACGGCCAGTCAGTTTGACAAGTTGACAGAAGAGGAAATTGATGCGTTGCCTACTCTTCCTGCTGTGATTGCTCGGTGCGCTCCCAACACAAAGGTTCGGATGATTGATGCCCTTCATCGTCGGGGTCGGTTTGCTGCAATGACTGGCGATGGAGTCAATGACTCTCCATCCTTGAAGCGTGCAGATGTCGGTATTGCTATGGGACAAGCAGGGTCTGATGTGGCAAAGGACGCCTCGGAACTGGTGTTGACTGATGATAACTTTGCTTCAATCATCAACGGCATTGAGGAGGGTCGTCGTATTTTTGATAATATTCAGAAATTCGTCCTGCATCTTTTGGCGGAAAACGTCGGCCTGGCCCTCACGCTTCTGATCGGTCTCTGTTTCAAAGATGACAATGGGCAATCTGTGTTTCCTATTGCTCCCGTCGAAATTCTATGGATCATCATGATTACCTCCGGTCTCCCGGATATGGGACTGGGTATGGAAATCGCCGCTCCGGATATCATGGACCGTCCTCCTCAAAGCGTAAGTACATCAGTCACTCTTTTGGGGTCATATATACTGACGGCAACAGAAACAAGGTATTTTCACCTGGGAAGTCATAGTCGACACCATCGTCTACGGCGTCTGGATGGCAGCTCTGTGTCTCGCCTCTTTCTCGCTCGTCCTCTTCGGCTGGGGAGATGGCAACCTGGCCTCAGGCTGCAACAGCGACTACAGCCCCGAATGCGACGGTGTGTTCCGCGCCCGAGCCACCACCTTCGTGTGCATGACCTGGTTCGCTCTCTTCCTCGCCTGGGAGATGATCGATATGCGCCGCAGTTTCTTCCGCATGCAGCCCGGTTCCAAGCGCTATTTCACCCAATGGATGTTTGACGTCTGGCGCAACAAGTTTCTGTTCAGCGGCATCATGATTGGATTCGTCACGACCTTCCCTATCCTGTACATCCCTGTGATCAATGACGTTGTTTTCAAACATGTCGGTATCTCCTGGGAGTGGGGTGTGGTGTTTGTCGAAGCGCTTCTTTTCTTCGCTGGCTGCGAGGCTTGGAAGTGGTGCAAGCGCATTTACTTCAGACGGACCAGTCATAAGGAAAGCGGCAGAGATAGGATACTTCGGGACTTCAGTCGATATACCACCATGAGCAGGTCCGAGACCCAAGCAACGAGTGACCTGAACGTGGAAAAATCGATGGTTTAAATCTTACAATAGGCCTGGATAGCAGCAATTGGAGGTCATGGAAGCTACTGTGTGGCCTTGCATGGGTTTAATTGGTAGCCACTGGTTTGCATTGAGCAAAATGTGCATAGTCATGAATAGAAGTAGTGATTTAAACTTTTTCTTTTTTTCCCTCAGTTTTCGCCCTTCTGCAGATTCACTAGTAATTGCCTCTATGATCATGGAACACTCAGGCAGCAGGACTGCCTGCATATATGGGCACGTGGTATATGTGTTTGCTATTACTGCAAAGGGCAGGTACCACCACAACATGGTAACATGTCCCTAAGATCCGAGACCTCAGATTGAAACTCTTCCCCCGAACCCTTTTTCTTCTCTTCTCTCATCGAACAACTTAATCATCTCACTGCAACACCACCATCAGCAAGGGACGCCTTGCCGGCCGGCACGGCCAACTGTCATCGAACCATCATCAGTACCATCATCCGTTCTACCTGAGAGGATCATCAGAACCGCCCATCAGATTACTGCGCATTACAGAAGCTTTCCAAATCAGAATAGATTGCCAGAACTTGATACTCGTCTCAACTACATAACTGCCTCCTACCCCGACCCTTTGCCGCAGGAAAGTATTTCAGCTGACGGAGGACGGATCAGGGCCAACTTCAGGACCGGTCGAGCTACATTATCCCGAGGCGTGGTTACACTCCCCACGAACCTTCCAAAGCGCAGTGAGGTATTTTCTAGCAGAGACAAACAAGCTTACTGCTGTTGAGCCTGAGGCAGCCGACGCATCTGAGGTCCGCCAGCCGTGGCCTAACATCCCAAATGGAAGGTGCCCACAAGCCGACTCCCAACCGACTTTCGAAGGAAAGCGTTCCTTCTTCCAGACAGAACCAAGATAACTTGGATATGTGTTCGGGAGAGGTTAAGTGGACATATTTCTCAAAAGGGTAATGGTACCCTCTGGTCCCCCTCACTCCAGTTGATCTGGTATATCTTTGCAACTATGCAATTGCAATTATCATCATTTCTAAGCTGATTCACTATATCTAGTTTATATAATTTCTGTATATATACTTATCACCTTATCTAATCATACCAGCGATTTAGAGATTTAGGGCATTCACATAGGTGCCTTGAAACTAACTCTCGTCCATAGGGTACCCCATAGTCCTTCACAATCTGAATATATAACCGAGGGCCTACACCACAACCCTTCCGCAACAACACAGGTCAACAACAACAAGATAAAGAATAGGTTAGATAGTACTATTTATATAGCTCTATTAACAGCATAAGTTTATATATTATGCTAGAAATGTTTCCACTACATCTGACATAGTGGTTCTTCAGCGTTTGAGACTCAAGATTCTGGGAAAAAGCGTATATAGAAGGAATAGAATATATAATTTATTACTAATATTTATTTCCAATAACAGGCAAGATGGCCGAGTGGTCTAAGGCGTTACGTTTAGGCCGTAATGGGAAACCGCGTGGGTTCGAATCCCACTCTTGTCATATCTTTTTTTTTCCCCTCTTTTTTTCTTATCATCTCACCTGGGCCTCCCTTGACTGAGCTCCTAGTTGCCATTGACCAATGACAGATGAGCCCTCTTCCGAAGGTGCCGTAGAGCACCCTGATATGCCATCCTCAGTTGCTTGCCCACCACATCTCCAGGAAGAGAGAGACAGCGAGCAGACCGACGGCATACAATTATTGGCATTTGAATAATTCTGAGCATATATCATAGTAAAGCGCAGTTGATCCAGCCTTTCAGTCGGTCAGCCGTCCAGTATGGCTCTCACCCAGACAAGAGAGGGATTGGAAGCCACGCGGTTTCCCATTACGGCCTTGACCTTGGACGCATGCACCGCCTCAGAGAACAAGGAACTGTATCTATTTCAAGCATCAGAAGGACAAGCCCAAGCCCAAGCCCAAGCCCAAGCGGCACAGTCAATTCACAGACGGGGCTAGATTAGACTAGGTAGGGCCACCAGATCCCTGCTAAGCGCCGAACTATGGGGCATACCAGTGACCAACACCTCCCCACTACTGTCACACGAGTCATAACTTGCAGATAGCGCACTTCTAGCCCTGGCGGACCGTTGCACCTGATCTGTTATGGAATGGGCGTCTGCTGGATGTAACCATACAAGCCACTATCTTCCTTGGAATGTTGGTACAAGGCTAACTGCCCAGGCGCTTAAGAATGCCGATGCCTGAATTATCAGTGAGCTGGCATGGCATGATGAGCGATGTGGCTTCACCTTGGCCATGGCAATTCGCTGTTTCATCTCAGTGAGCAGGGTTTCAAACTTGGATGCCTTGGTGCCTTTCCTCATGAGGTTAATGATCCTGGCTCTGGATATTTTCAGACGCATAGCGTGTGTGGCACAGTCGGTGCAGTTCTGCCAGTGGCTGTGTTGCCATGATCGTGAAGCAGGATAGAGTCTGTTGGTTGCTGAAGGTGTATAGGAGAAATGGCATATAAGGCTCGAGATATCTGTGCGGTCATTCTTGTCTTCAAGTCAACAGCACATTTCTCAGAATTGAAATCTCACCTCAGACCCTCGTAATTATTACATTAACAAGCACAATGTCCTACCCCAATCTATCTACGATCCTGGAAGTTTACCCCGAATGCGAGTACAACTGCTACGGGTACGCCCCATCCCAAGGGCGCCGCTGCAGAATGCGAACTAGGAAAGACAACCGAGACAGGGCCTCCTGGCTCCTCAAAGAGGGCACCAGATTCCTCCAGCACGGCCTACCCGTCGACGGTCTGCTCATCGAGCTAGCCCCGCTAGTTCTCTGCACACGCTTCCACAAATACCAGGCAAACGACTTGGTCCGCGACTGGCGGGCTAAGCTGCGGGCGTTCCAGCAGCAGACTCTTCTGGATTCTATGTTGAAATCCCTCCAAGAGCTTGTGGACAGTCGGGCGCGTTCGCTTGCTGCTGGGTCGGCGCGCCAGCGTGTCTCAGGAAGAGGTTTGAGTCCGACACGATTGGAGAGGTCGGCTGCTATTGTAACGGAGGAAGAACCGGCCACTATTGAAAGAGAGGAAGAGGACGAAGAAAGAGGAGATAGGGCGGACGAACCTGAGCCCCAACCTGAACCTCAACCTTCTCCACGCCGGACATCTACCGAGGCTTCGTCGCCAGCTGTCCCCAGTGATGCCAGGGCGCCAACCGTCCCTCAGAGTGAGCCCAGAACAGCCACTCGCAAACCAATTGAGGGAGACTGTGACATCTGCATGTGTCCTCTACGAGGACAAGGCAGTGATGAAGACGGCGAGGGATCAGAAGACAGCGATGATGACAATGATAATGATAATGATGTTTCCAACACTGCGTCCGACAATGAACACGATGACAACGAAGAAGGCAATCTTGACGACCTTGTATATTGCAAAAATCAGTGCGGAAAGAATTACCACAAAGACTGCATTGACGTGTGGCTTGCTACTCAGCGTGCATTTCGAACCCCACGCGGGGATCGTGTCTGCCCGTCCTGCCCCAACTGCCGAGCAGCGTGGTCATCCTGATTTCACCATCTCTGCGGGGAGTCTTGGTGTTTTGTCTATTTACTTTGCGATCCCAGTTCCTTCCTAAGTTATCATTGTAAGAAGTCAGATATTTCCTTGTACAGTTATGCCTGGGATGATCATGAGTACGCAACGGCCTTTTTTCTTTATTTTTTTATTTTATTTTTTAGAAACCATCAATAGGAGCTTGTTCGATCTGCAAATATAGTCGTCTCTATCTTTCATTAAAATCTTGTAGCTGAGCTAAATGGATACATAGATGGCCGTTGTCCAATCGGTGATCCATTCCCACACATTGTTCCTATCTTCGCCTAACAGAACCTTGATCTCTTCTTGTACCTCGGCGTCTACCTCGGCCTCCAGATAAGAGCGTCGACTCAGAATAGCCTCTTACAGTGGACTGAGTCCCTGAAGGATGGCTGGATTCTCGATGTATGTGTCCACTTGCGTCGCTAGGTCTAGAAGACCTAAGGGAACAGGCTCCCTTTCTGAGCGGAGCCGAGCTTCTGAACAGCCTCAGGCACCGCGAACTTGGAGCTCAAAGCCCGTTCGATAGCTCCATTATGACTGGTACTGGGAGGAGAGTTGGTCGGAGCAAAACAGCAGCACCAGTTCTCTGACCAGGCAAGTAATATGCTGGTGAATAATCGTCCGCTCTTGGAGGAAGATTCCCTCTGCCATTATTGATCTATAGTCATCCGCATTGCCTGAGTGTGGTGATAGCAACACGGCCAGCCAGGATCCCACCCCTGTATCAAACTGAAACCCTCTTTGGTCCTGCGGGAAGGCAAGATGTCAGTGTCTGACCAGATAAGGGCCAGCACAAGCCACAGAACCGGATCACTTCCCGCTAGCTGCTGGAAGAGAGAGAACTGATAGCATTTCAGCTGGTGTTTGTGGTAATGCTCGAAGAGTTTCAGCTCAAATGCTGCCCAGTCAGTCGTTGTTAAGCAGATATCCCGAGGACGATCGATCGGTAGATGACTGCAATGCAATGTAGGGTTACCTCCGAGGTAATTCGGTCCGGTAAGGCTGAGTGGAATATGGGAGGGTTGAAAAAACGTAGACCATTGTATAATCCTTGGATATACAATGGATCTTCCATCCGAACGTTCACAGGAAGCCCACTGGATCAATGCCGCGGGGCACTGTGGCAATCTCATCTTCCAGAAGACAGGCTGGATCATCTACGACTTTGACCAAGTCTGGGTGGTCGAACAGCCAGAGATGCTTCTGACCCAGCAACAGAAGGTACATTCCGTGCAGTGGATTCCTCAGGCGAACCGGTGGATTCTATACCGGGCACTTGTCCGCTTTATTAATACTGCGATGGTCTATTAAAGCGGAGCAATGAAGACCACAATTGGTTCTATATCTTCTTTCGAAGATAAAATATCTCGACGATGATCACTTTGTGCATATGGTTCGGAGTATGTTGGTGACAGCAACGTTGGCCGCAAATCTCCTTCGGCTTGAACACGTGCTTCTCTCTCGGTACCAAAACTATCGCGCAGTGGGTATTAGTGGTTGAAGATATTCAGCTCCGTTCCTGATAAGGATGATTGCAGGGTTTATCTCTGAGAGCTAAGACGCAATAATAGGAAGCGTCCAGTAACCTGCCAGTGGCTGCGCCATGCTTTCAAGTTTGACGTTTTTGAAATAGAAGGATCAGCTTCTGTACGGAATTTCAAGCTTGAATGGTACAGTTAGACAGTGAAATTCCAAGAAGAGGGAGACGGAGCAGCAGAAGAAGATATATACTCACATGCCCGAGAAATCAATAGCTTGACATATCATTCATGATCCCGATTCTGTTCACTGTATACCAAAATCAAGTCTGTCAGTAATATCTGGTACAGTAATCGATATCCTGATGTATCAACAGCAAGAGAGTTGGAGGAAGGAGCAAGCAGGAGATCCAGGAGTGCTGGAAGACGTTTACTGAAGCAGATCTGCTGTTCTGATATAATGAAGTGAATATATCTAAATATCTATTCACTGTTTCATCCATATGAGACTGCGAATGCAATATATTTGGAGTAATGTCTTACTTTTAGGCCCTAGTGAATGCATCTAAGAATATATTCACCGTGGCCATTCTATGAATCGGTGGATGTAGTAGATGCTTGTAATGTCTTATCTTCGTGTCCTTTTCTTCAACTTCTGGACTGGAAAGGTGCCATAGCACGAACATGATTTATCGCCAGTAGTTCTAGAGCAACCCGTGGAACAGAATCATCACTGTATGGCGAATGAACTATTTTGGATGTGTACGAAAAAGACATACAAGCTTGATATCATTGATCATTCATGATAGTAGGTCTACGAGCTAGCTGCGGCCGGCGCAGCAGATACACTATCGTGGGCAGCAGGGGCAGGGGCAGGGGGAGCCTCGACGGCAGGTTGCGTGGAGCCCTCCTTCTCAAAGCTCCGCATGGGATAGAATCCCCAGCGCTCAAACATCTCGCGGTCCTCGTCCCAGCCGTTGCAATCGGTCGTCAGCATCTTCTCGCCGGTGAAGACGGCGTTGGCACCGGCCATGAAGCAGGCGACCTGCTGTTCCTCCGACAACGAGATGCGGCCCGCGGCGAGACGGACGATGGTGGCCGGCAGGACGATACGAGCGGTGGCAATGGTGCGCAGCAGCTTGTCAAAGGGGATCATCTTGCGGTCGCCGAGCGGGGTGCCCTTGATGGGAACGAGGGCGTTGACGGGGAACGATTCGGGGTGAGAGGGCAGGTTGGCGACGGTATGGATGAGGCCGATGCGGTCGGAGTCGGCCTCGCCGAGGCCCAGGATGCCGCCGGAGCAGACATTGATGCCGGCGTCGCGGACGTGCGACAGAGTCTGCAGGCGCTCGTCGTAGGAGCGGGTTGTGATGATGGAGGGGTAGAACTCGCGCGAGGTGTCGAGGTTGTGGTTGTAGGCAGTCAAGCCGGCGTCCTTGAGCTCCTTGGCCTGGTTCTCGTCGATCATGCCGAGGGTCACGCAGACCTCCATGCCCATCGCGCGCACGCCCGAGACCATCTCCTTGATGTTTTTGAGACTTGTCTTGCGGCCGCGCATGTCGCGCCAGGCGGCGCCCATGCAGAACCGGGTGCTGCCGTTGTCCTTGGCGATGCGGGCGGCCTTGAGTACGTCGTCGACGGGGCTCATCTTGGTGGCTTTGAGGCCGGTGCTGTACCGGGAGGACTGTGCGCAGTACGAGCAGTCTTCGCTGCAGCCGCCGGTCTTGATGTTCATCAGCGTACACATCTGGATGGCGGCGGGGTCATGGAAGCGACGGTGGACGGCGGCCTGTCAGAAGTCAGTATGCATTGAAAATAATGAGGAGAGGATGACCTACCGCAGCATAAGTCAATTGGCTCAGAGGAGTCTCATAGATCTGCTGGACCTCTTCCCGAGACCAGTTGGTGCGCGGGGCTGTGGCGGCGGTTGCTTCTTGGAGGGCGGGAGGGATGCGGTTGGCTGTGAGTGAGGCAGCACTGGGAGGAGCTTGGACTGTGCCATAGGATCTCCTCAGAAGGGCCCTGTGCAGGGACCGCGATAGAGATAGCGACATGGTGTGTGTCTGTGGTGTGGTGTGTGATGGTGAAGAAGGGATAGGAAATGACACAAAGGGAGAGCGATAATAATCGTCAATACGGAGGCTAATTGATTAGACTAGCATCTGGACCGAACCTCGGGAGTGTGGACAAGGATGAGAGGGGCACTACACGTAGTTGGGAGGGAGGATGTGTCTATCTTAGTGCTTCACCGGAATGACACGATCAGACGGAGAAGGGAAGACGAAGAGTGTGGGGAGGGGTTGGAGAAAAAGGATCCAATAAGGTTCCCGCTAATTGGCATCAACAAAATGCAGAGAATCCGGAAAGTCAATTGATTAATCTTGCAAAGTAACAATTGTAGGTACGAAATTGGATTATGAAATAGATGAGTCACTATTCTCCGGAATTGTACAGTTCTTGTTGACCCCAACCGCATCCATCGATGGTTGAATACAAAGCGGGGATACAGAACTGATGATGTATCCTGGTCCACAGTGCAATTCAATACTACATCCGTTGATTCTCTCATATTTTTCTTTGACATTATCGTAACAGAAATGCAAAATGTTTGATGATGTAGATCCTCCAGCGTTGAGCGTCTTACCCCTCCGTTCGTAGTCTCGTTCCTGATTCTGGCGGGAAAAGGCTCCGCTGTGCCTGACCGAGTTTCTGGATAGACCAATTGGACCGACTGGTCGGACAACCGGAACTGGCAGTTATCTTTTGACTGATGCAAATCAATTTCATAATATCTTAGCATATTCCATACTGAGAATTGATTGGTAATTGACATTTCTGTCGGGCCGTTCGGTGAAGGGATCGCCAGAGCAAGAGAATCTGCAGGTTTCCAGCTCATATTCCTGGTTCGAAATTAGCTGGTTACGATTCTAGAATCCATGGTCTGCGAATTCGGACCTTTGTTTCCCGCGGATCGACTCTTATCTACATCTACGGAGTTGGATTAAATTTCGTCATTCGTCACTTAATCTATTTGTCGATGCATTAGAGCAACGCCGACCGGAGCAGCCTCTCCAACCCTCGCACAGTTTCGGGTTTCGAGGTGACGCTCGACATGAGATAGAGCACATTTCCTAGCACTCTCGAATGAACGTTAAACTGTGGCCCGCCCGCAGATAATCTCTGCTGCAGACCCTTGGCTGCGGTGGAGGTATAGCCTGGAGTAGTGGAGACGACGTCACATGTTAGCGGCTAGAATCGGTCGAAATCATCTTCATGCAAGAGATGGCTGTAAAGTACGAATCAACAGGAGTAGACTTACCTCCGCCTTGGGCGTCTCTCAGTGAAATACTGAGTACGGTGCCGAGAGCGAAAACGCTCTCGACCGACTCGGCGTATGACAGGTCACGCAGCAGATCGTGGGACCACACCGACCAGACCTCCGGGGAATTATCTTCCCCAGATATATCGACTGCTTTCCAGTCATCGCGGTACGCATTCCATGACCCACTGCTTTCCATCTTCGTCATGGTTCGCAGGGAATCCACTGCGACCGTGCAGCCGACGGCGTGTGCGGTATAACTGTGTCCGTGCAACAGGGCGTCGCTCTTTTCGGGGCTGGAGAATGCTTGGAAAATCTCCTCGCTCGCAAGCGTGGTGCAAAGAGGTAGAAGACCACCTGTCAGGAGTTTTGCGTTCACGGCGATATCGGGGTGGACATTCAGGAAGGAGGCCGCAGTCTTGCGTCCGAGACGGTAGAGTCCGGTAAAGACTTCGTCGAAGATGATCGGGAGACCTGACCAGGATGTTGCCGATCCTAGGCTGTTTGTATCTGTCGCGTTGTCCGCGAAGAGCTCTGGATGACTGCGGACCACGTCGGCTAGGCATCGTTGGAATAGAGGATCGCAGAAGAGCATTCCGCCGGCTCCGAGTATGATAGGCTCCATGATGAGGGAACCAAACTTCATTCCTTGCCTGTGGACCAGATCTTCGATCGTAGTGCGCATGAACTCTCTGTAGCGTTGTCCCGCTTCCGATTTGACGCGGGTCTCCAGATCAAATACCGAGTTCAACGAAGAAAAGTCGAGATCCTCGCCCAAGGAGTTTCGCAGCTCTTTAGGAATCTCAACCTTCCAAGTCCCTTGGGACATTTTCACCAAGGGAAAATCGAACCAGTAGCCGCGACCGCGGTACCACTCGACCTTCTGGTTATACGTCGACGGTTCCGAGCAATCCATGACCCCGATCGTGTCACCATGATAGCTTCCCTTGAGGCCAAGGATACTGATCTGTTCCTTGCTGGCATCCCAACCGTAGCGATGGCATGCCGCACGAAGACCCATCTTCACAGCCACTTCCATCCCCGTGCTTCCATTGTCGGTGTAGAAGACCTTCTGAAGCCGAGGGTTTCCGAGAGTGTCTTTCAAGAGCTCTGCGAGTGATAGCGCGGGCTCGTGAACGTTACCGGCAAACATGACATGTCCATATCGTCCAGCTGCGTACGCAGCCGACAAGGCCAGCTCCGGGTTGCCATGACCAAGACCTTGAGTCCACCACGACGCTGAGCCGTCAAACGTTGGTTGCAAGCTACCCTGATCCGCGCTGCCGCCAGACTCAAACGTTTGGAAATAATCGTCATGTGCAGAGTCGATCACAGTGATATCCTTGGCTGTCATGCCCTGGTGCTGCGTAAAGGGGTACCATATCGTGTCATGGGCCCGGCTAGCCATTGACTCTAGCCGATCGATTCTCTCGCCATTTCTCACCGCCAGCTCATCCAACAGACTTTGGATGTCTGATTCCTGCGCGACTTGCTGATAGTAGCCTGCCATGGCCTCCTCGTCCTGCGCCAGGGAGGCGGCATCCTGCGACTGAGGGCGTTTGGGGGGTTGTGGCAGTGGTACAAGGGGAATACTCTTATTGCGGAAGTAATCGCCCAAGTACTCATGGTTCTTGTAGTAATCATCGCGGAACAGGAGCACCGAATTGACATCGTAGCCGCGAAGCAGTAATGATTCGTAGGCCGAAATGGAAGACGAGATACCCCCAAGTCGCGAATCTGCCACAAGAACCACCGGCAAACGAAGGGGCCGGTAAAGATCTGCCTGCGAGTTACCATTCGGCCCAGGCGAATGAACTCCACCGGCGGTCTCGACGAGAGCGAAACTGACCCCAGTGCGAGCCCATTCGGAGAGTGTCTTGTGCACGGAAGCGAGGATATCATCGTCCCGAGGGATCTATCTTATCAGCTTGTTTCGGAGCAGCGATTGCTGGTCAAAACTTACAACAAAGTTCTTCTGTTGAGCAGCGATATGCGGGCTCACCGGCTCATCGAATTCATACAGACATTTGGTCAATGTACCGGCCGCATGACGTTGGATGTGTCTGTCATCGGCCTCGTCCAATGGCCCTGTAGAGACTGGTTTCAGGAATGCCGCCTGTTCGGCCTTGCGACGTTGTACCGCATTACATAGAATAGTAGACACAATCGTTTTGCCTACGTCCGTGTTGGCGCCGTAGACTTGGTGGGCACGCAGAGTGCGCCACAAGGCCGCTCGAACCGGAGGCATCAGATAGTCAGCCTGTGTTGTGACTTGTACACCGATATCTCACTATTCAAGGTAGAGACGTGAGTGATATCGACGATAGCCGCATAGCCGACTATAAGCAGGGCAATCTAATCTCGGTGAATCATCTTTCCAAGGACCCATAATAATACTCGGCTGTTTATAACTTATTCCTGGGTTGGCCGAGGCATCCATCAGGCGCTAAGGCTAATCCGGGTTCCCTGGCAGCCCACTAGGCACAAAGGCAGCAAGGCACCAAGGAATGTCCCACCAATCCCAAACATTTCCTGCTGTTGGGGACCAACAGTTGGTCCTGGTCCCTGGCAGTTACAGTTTGTTTGTCCACACTAGTGCTGGCTTTCTTGAAGCAATGACCACAATCTAATATTATTTTATTTTCTATTACTATTACTATTACTATTACTATTATGATTATAATTATCATATGTGTCAGTGTCACACTGTCACAAGGCATGAATCCTGAAAGTACCTACCCGGTCCACAGACGCTGATAATCACCAATTCCCGGCTCCACTCCGGTGAGTTCGATCCGGACGGTCATGTCTTTATTTCCTTAGTCTATCTATCTACCCCAGATCAGCTGTCCCTTGTGTCACTGTGCGACTACGTTTTTGGATGATCTGTTAGTGACAAGTCTACCATAGTCTGTTCTAATGGATAGTTCCCCTCCCATGTCCCTCCGGGAGTCACTGCGCCAAGCACTCCTTCGCAGAGAAGCCAAGTCATCTCGTCGACGGTTGACTGTGCTACCTCAATCCTCAGTAGATTTCTCCTCAAATGATTTTCTATCGCTGTCGACATCTCCAGTCTTCCGAGACCGCTTTCTAGACCTCATCCAACAAGCTCCCCCGCTGTATCCATTCGCCAGCGGAGGGTCACGTCTATTGGACGGCAACTCAACCTACGCAGAGGAACTCGAAAATTTCATTGCAGACTTCCACAGCGCTCCCAGCGGACTCTTATTCAACTCCGGCTTCGACGCCAACGTCGGTGTCTTCTCCTGCATTCCCCAGCCAGGAGACCTGATCGTGTACGATGAACTCGTCCATGCAAGCGCGCGCGAGGGCATGCGGCTATCGAGGGCCGGCAAGCGGGTGCCGTTCTCGCACAGCTCCCCCAGCAGCCTGGATGAAGTCCTCCAGTCACATATCGCCGCCGACCCTCTGATCCAAACGGGCTCGCGCAACGTCTTTATCGCCATCGAGTCAATCTACAGCATGGACGGCGACGTTGCGCCTATCCAGGACTTTATCCGGGTGGTTGATCGACTCCTCCCCCGAGGCAATGGCTACTTTATTGTCGATGAGGCGCACGCTACAGGAGTGTTTGGGCCCCGCGGTGCGGGCGTTATCCAGGGCCTAGGCGTCGAGAAGCGCATGTTTATCCGGGTGCATACGTTCGGCAAAGCGCTTGCAAGTCACGGTGGTGAGTCGTCTTCATTTCCTCCGATCTACGTGGTAGGCTAACTGGATAGCCATTGTGCTCTGTTGCCCCGACACAAGAGACTACCTGATCAACTACGCGCGAAGCCTGATCTACACCACCGCCATGGGCTTCCCCTTCCTTGCGTCCATACGCGCTGCCTACGAGCTCCTCGCAGAGGGAGAGACGGAGCAGCATCAGACCAAACTGCAGCAGCTGGTCGCGTACTTCCGGGACCGGCTTGCGGAATTGGACGCCTGGGACCCGGCCGCCTTCCAGGTGGATCATTTCCCGACTTCGCCCATCTTCTCCGTGCGTAGCCGCTTCCCGCGCCAGTTGGCCGCGGCGTGTCAGCAAAAGGGGTTTGTGGTCCGCGCTATTATGGCGCCTACTGTTCCTGCGGGGAGAGAGCGGGTGAGGGTTTGTCTTCATGCTGGGAATACGGTGGAGGAAATTGATGGGTTGGTTGATACGTTTAAGGTTTGGTTGAGCCAGACGACGGAGAAGAAGGTTGCTAGGTTATGACATGATGAATATAACTAGCCAGTATAAAAAATGCAGTATTAGAGACTAAGGCAACTAAAGAGGACCCGGTCCCTATAGATGTGGATAGAGCTGCTGATGCTCTGGTTTCTATTATAAGTGTAGGGCTAAGTATGGCTATCAGTCCTTCTAATATAGCACCCAGAACTATTGTCATAGTAGATATAGAAGATATGACCACTAGCTTGATGGTAGTTACATGAGGGGATGGGGCAACTTAAGTTTTTCTGCATCTTCATGTTCACTGTCTGATGATAAATCTGAAAGTTCCTCTATTATAACTTCACCCTTGATGCTTATGTATCAATCTAGCTAGCTATCAAGGCTGCATTTATTTAACATAGCTGACACATATGTCAACCCTGGCATGTCGTGCGCTCGCGTCCCATAGAACTTGAGCATCATGAGGCTAACAACAAAGCAATTGTTCCTCATGGATTTATGGCCCTCTAGTTGGCCGGTACCGGGTTCGCAAGAAATGAGCAGAAAGACTCTTCATTTGGGATAAGGTATGGTTCCTACGTGAAAGCGTCAGAGATTGACGGACATTTAATTGAGCAGGGATACCAACAAGATGATGTTGAGCTTTGGGCTGAGACTTTGCCAGCATTCGTGATGACCACCAAGATATGAAGATGGCCATGATTTTGTATTCCGTGGATTTATAGACCGTTTATCCTGGACTACCACAATGACGTTGTTGCAGGTGTATTTTTCCAAGAACTGCATTTATAAAGTGTTATATCTGTGCTGCCTCAGGACACAATGGACATGATGCAAGGTGCGGTTTGGATAGAGATCGGGTGTAGTTACCGACGTAGCATAATATTATTTCAAGTACCGACTAGCTGCTTCACAAGACGTTTAGATTCCATACCCATAATAGTCAACTCTGCTGCGAACGCGAGGTAGGCAACATGCCTGTATACCGCGTCACCTGCTGCTACTTCTTCCTCGATCTGGACTCCATCATCACAACAACCATCACACCAACACAGACTCTCTCTGGTTGTCGCTGTCAATCAAAGCAATGGCTGTAAGTACAATTTACAATGCACAGCATACTTACTGAAGAAGATAGTCCTGCAGCTCGTGCTACAAGCCCACCTGTCCCGGTGCCGAGAGCTGCCAGACGCTGTACGAGATCTCGGACTTGGTCGTGGCTTACGCGCAGGTGAGTCTTCTCGCTCAGTTTGCATGATCTACAGTCAGGATACTGATGGATACTGATGCATGATGATATAGCAGTCCGAGATGATCTCTCCTCCAGTCAATGCTCCGACCCCCGCTCCTCCCACCCAGATCCCTACCGAGCAAGCTCCGGCTGACGCAAGCGACAGCGACAACGATGGCAAGATAAACTGGAAGAAGAAGCTGGCCATTGAAGCGACTGAGTGCGTTTTCCGTGGCGTCCATCTCTCTGCTCCGCCCTTCCCGTTTAGACAACGCTGGGATGTACGTGCCCGTCACGAGATAGGCGAGCGAAAGAACAGGGGCAGAAAGCGCAAGAGAAGAGAGTATGAGGAATACGACGATGAGGAGTACAAGTACTTTGATAACGAAGACTTTCAGAGGATGTACGAGTCCATTGCTGCTACTCTTGCTACTGTTGCTGCGGCGCATACCAGTGCTCAGCCCACGAAGCGGCGGAAGAAGGCGATGAAAAAGAAGAAGCAGGGTCGTGTTGGTAATGATGTTGCTGGTCCTGGTGCTGCTGGCAGCTCAGCTTGAAAAACGATACTGAAGAGTGGTGTATGAGTGAATGATTGATGGAATATGATCTATCATAAGGAATGACCAGTGCCATTGAGATTACTTCCCCGCATTCTTGTTCTTCAGACAAGTCTGGCTAAATGCTTTTGCCAGAGAATCACCAATGAGATTGATGGTTATCATCCCTTACCGGCCTAGTATGTTATGTGTCCGTCAGAGCCGAACCAGTAAACTGACTCGCGAGACCGACAAGTTAAAGCCAGATGCGGAGAAGTCGAGGATGAACCGAGGAATAGACCGACAACTCGGCAACGGCAATAGCTGTCTCAATTATCAGACAGCATTCACTGCTTGCTTTCTTTTTGATATTTTGCTTTGATACTGATTACACGACTATTACTGAATCTGATCTAACACTACTTGCACGATGAGTCTAGGTACGTCTACATGTCCTGACATCCAGAGCGTCACTAATGGAATACTGTAGGCGTAGCAGCAGCCGCAGTAGCAGGAGGTGCTACGCTGGCGGCGTATCTGAACGCCAAGTTCCACATCACCAAAGACATCTCGACTTTGTACGTCGCATGGAAAAGTACTCGTTCCTTTGAACAAGCTGGTATGGTGCCTCCACTCGTACCTGCAAAATCACGCTGACGAGAACAGCCGCCAAGGGTCTTGCAAATGTCTGGTTTGTATTCCTGGAAACAGCAAAGATGTACCCGGATATGGTGTGCATGTGGACACGAGAGGGAGTCTATACCTATCGGGACGTCCAGAACCTTGCCTGCCAGTATGCGCACTACTTTTTGGCCAAAGGGGTCAAGCAAGGAGATCTGGTGGCCTTTTATCTGCAGAACCGGGCCGAATTCATGATCGCATGGCTTGCTCTCTGCAGTATTGGATGTGCGCCCGCTGCGATCAACTACAATCTTACCGGGGATGCGTTGGTGCATTGTCTCAAGATCAGCGGAGCCAAGCTTGTTCTGGTGGATGACGATGAAGCATGTCGCGCGCGGATCGAGGATAGCAGAGCAGTGATCGAAGGCCGGCTCGGCATGGAACTTACCTACCTAGACCACTCGTTCGCCTCGCAAGTATCCGCTTTTCCCACCACCAAGCCACCCAAGGAGCTCGCACAGAACATGTCGGGCGAGCATCCGGCCATCCTACTGTACACGTCCGGCACCACCGGCATGCCCAAGGGCTGCGCATTCACCATGGCACGACTGTACAGCACGCTGGCTCTGCGCCGCGGATCGATGGAGGACACCGACGGTCCCGGCGGGGACATCTGGTACAGCTGCATGCCCTTGTACCACGGCACGTCCGCCGTCGCCATGATGGTCTGCCTCACCACAGGTGTCAGCATTGCCCTAGGCAAGAAGTTCAGCGTACGCAACTTCTGGCGCGATATCCGAGACTCTCACGCCACGATCTTCGTGTACGTTGGCGAAGTCGCGCGGTATCTGCTGGCGGCGCCGCCCTCGCCGGACGACCGCAACCACAACGTCCGCTGCATGTACGGCAACGGCCTGCGACCGGACATTTGGGAGAAATTCCGGGAACGGTTCGGGATCAGTGCCGTGGGCGAGTTCTTCAACAGCACCGAGGGACTTTTCGGGCTGTTCAATCTCAACAAGGGCCCGTTTACGGCGGGGAGTGTCGGCCACCACGGACTGCTCATGCGAGCTGTCATGCACAACACCTTTGTGCCTGTGGCGATCGATCCCACCACCGGCGATGTCCTGCGTGATCCCAAGACGGGGTTTGCCATCCGGGCCCCATACGACAAAGGCGGCGAGATCATCGTCAATGTCCCCAACGAGCAAGCATTCCAAGGCTACTGGCGCAACGAAAGTGCCACGTCCAAGAAATTTCTGCGCGACGTCTTCAAAAAGGGGGACCTGTGGTACCGCTCCGGCGATGCGCTGCGCCGCCAGAGCGACGGCCGGTGGTACTTTCTCGATCGACTAGGCGATACCTTTCGATGGAAATCCGAGAATGTGTAAGCTGTCCCTTCTACCCTCAGAAGTAAAAGTCAAAACACTAATGGACGCAGTGCAACCGCCGAGGTGGCCGAAATCCTAGGCCAATACCCCGGCATCCAAGAAGCCAACGTCTACGGCGTCCTCGTCCCCAACCACGAGGGCCGCGCCGGCTGCGCAGCGCTCCAGCTCAGCCCGGAGTCGCGAGACTCATTCAACTTTCGCGGTCTGGCGGCGTTTGCACGCGCAAGACTGCCCAGGTACGCTGTTCCGGTGTTTCTGCGGATCGTGGAGACGTCGGCGCATATCCACAACCACAAGCAAAACAAGGTGCCCTTGCGTGAGGAGGGCGTCGACCCGGCTAAGATTGGGAGTAAGGCGCCTGAGGGGCGGGATGATAAGTTTTATTGGCTTCCGCCGGGGGCGGAGGGATATGTTGAGTTTGGGAAGAGGGAGTGGGAGACGCTGGTGGGAGGTGCTCGTTTGTAGGGATGGGTCTGGATCTGGATCTGGATCTGGATACTGGATAGAAGTATCACGTATGCAGAATAATATACATTGTTATGAAGATAAGTAGTGGATTGGGTAGCTGTGCATCAAGGGATGAATATGCATATTACTTCGCATGGAATGGAGATGCCGAGGAGAGTCGATAACTAATAATAATGGAAAGCTATCAGTGAGACAAAACCCCTCAACTATATTCAAGGAACAGTTTCGGCTGATTAGTCTACGGAGTAATACTCAAGAATCTCCACCGACTAATGGATTAGCATCGGATTAACTCCTGTCCAGCCCACGCGGTGGCTTCTAGCGTCGGATGCTACAAGTTAGTGACTGGTTGACGGATGCTGAGGGAATGAACTAATAAATCAAGAGATCCCTCGTCTGTCGTCCATCCTTGTCGACTGCCTCCAGAAGACTACAGGTGATGAAGATGTTCACCACTACGAACGTCTGGTCGGTTCTGACCGGCCTCTTGGCTTTGTCTTCTACGGCATCTGCCTCCAACACCTCCCAAACAAACTGTCGATGCTTCCCTGGAGAAGCATGCTGGCCGTCCTCAAAGGTCTGGTCTGCTTTCAACCAGACGATTGACGGTCGACTGGTTGCTACGATCCCACTGGGAACTCCCTGCCATGCGCCCAACTATGATGCTGCTACATGCGAGGCTCTAAAGGCACAATGGCAGCTTCCGGAGCTACAGTACGTAATGTGGTCTTTTTCTTTATGAGCTGGAACTGATAAAGCAGCTATGAATCGTCCTCGTCGATCATGGCCCCCTTCTTCACCAATGGCACTTGCGACCCGTTCCACCCCGTCTCCAAGCCGTGCACGCTGGGCAACTACGTTGTCTACGCGGTCAACGTGAGCAAACCTGAGCATATCTCCAAGGCCATGCAGTTCGCCACGAAACACAACATCCGCGTCGTCGTCCGCAACACCGGCCACGACTACAACGGCAAGTCCACCGGGGCCGGCGCCCTGGGGATCTGGACGCACCACCTCAAGGACATCGAGATCAAGGACTGGTCCGACACGCACTACAAGGGCAAGGCGATCAAGCTGGGTGCCGGCGTGCAAGGCATCGAGGCGTACCGGGCCGCCGACGCGCAGGGACTCGAGGTCGTCGGCGGCGAGTGTCCGACCGTCGGTCTGGCGGGCGGCTACACCCAGGGCGGCGGGCACTCGGCGCTGGCGTCGCGGCACGGACTGGCGGCTGATCAGGTTCTCGAGTGGGAGGTGATTGACGGGCAGGGCAACTTCATCGTGGCCAACCGCGACAACGAGTACGCGGACCTCTACTGGGCGCTGAGCGGTGGCGGCGGCGGCACGTACGGGGTGGTCTGGTCGATGACGTCCAAGGCACATGCTGGGACGCCGGCCTCGGGGCTGAACTTGACCTTTACCAATGCCGGCATCTCGCAGGATACGTTCTACGAGGCGGTGGCGCTGTATCATTCGACGCTGCCGGCGATCGTCGACGCCGGCGCCATGAGCGTCTGGTACTTTACCAACACCAGCTTCTCTATCTCGCCCCTGACGGGGCCGAATATTCCCGTGGCCAAGCTGCAGGAGCTGGTGAAGCCGTTCACGGACGGGCTGACCAAGCTGGGGATCAAGTATACCACCTATTCGGCGCAGTTCGACAGCTATCTGGCGGAATTCGAGGCCATGCAGAGCCCCATCGAGGTCGGCATCGCGCAGTACGGCGGCTGGCTGATCCCGCGGTCCATCGTGCAGACCAACAACGCCGATCTGACGGCTGCATACCGGGCCATCACGTCCGACGGGGCGACCTTCATCGGTGTGGGAGTCAACGTCTCGACCGCGGTCACCGGCGACGTCTACAACGCGGTACTGCCGGCGTGGCGCGACACGCTGATCGACACCGTCATCACAACCCCCTGGAACTGGACCGCTCCGACGGCCGATATGATCGCGCTGCAGCACAAGATGACGGACGAGTACATTCCCCGGCTGGAGGCGTTGGCGCCGCAGTCAGGGGCGTATCTCAACGAGGCGGATTTCCGGCAGCCCGATTTCAAGACGGCGTTTTATGGAAAAAATTATCAGAAGCTGCGGGCCGTCAAGGCCAAGTATGATCCGAAGAGCATGTTTTATGGGACTACGGCGGTGGGATCGGACGAGTGGACCGTCACGTCGAATGGACACTTGTGCAAGGCGAAGCCATAGCCAGTGTACGGCAGTCAAATAGTGTATATATGTTAAGTAGATAACCTCTCTAGACTCTTCAGCAAAGAAGTACGTAACGCGAGGAACGTGATCGGAATTTGGTGCATCACTAGCTGCCCTATTACAATTAGAAGACTATTAGCTCGCTTAGAGTAGGTAGAGTTCTCACTTGATTCACTTCATCAGGTGATCAGATTGAGCTAACCTAAGATACTTGGCATCAATAATAGATCAATAGCACGAGGAAGTCTATCTATATCCATGCTGCAGTTGCGTTCATCAAGCTGAAACTGTATCATCCTCTACCGAGATTAAGGCATGAGTGTAAACGAGCGCCAATTATCGATCCACATATTAGATAGCAGGGGAACCTGGCAACCTGGACAGAGTAGATGATTCTCTCCCGGGTGGGCTTCCTTTACTGGCCAGCGACAATATAATCCTGCAACCCACCGCGGGATCAGTGGCCCAATGAACACTGACCAAGAGACTTAGTTGGGCCTAGTTTGGGGGCCACAACAGGGATGTTCCCGGTGGCCCGAGCTTAATAAATGAATCTCCTGCCTTTTTTGCTTCCGCGATTCCCGTGTTTTCGTTTGTTTCTAGGTTGTTCTCAAGCGAGTTGCCTGTTTGGTCTTGTGCCTAGTCCCTTACTGCAGAGTACATGCATGTTGCTGACTGCAATAACTGAGGTACTAAGGTACTAAGGAGTATGGATGTCGACGGCATATCTTTGAGTGACCCTGACAAGATTGCAGGCAAGATAACATGAACCATGGTTTCATCAGCTTGGGGCTGAAGATCAGCAGTTCTTCTCCACTTATGCTACTATAACATGCCTGTACAGGATACATGGGCAAAGACAAAGGGATTATTGTTTGTCGGGCTGAAATAATGGGAAAGGAATCTACTACGGCCTGACTGTCTCTGTGATTCGTACTCCGTAGACTAAACTGAGACAGTCTCGGTCTTTCGGTCTATCTGCCAGGTGGAGTGGATGATCCATCGGAGAAATGGCTGGGAAAGGCTCGTCTTCCATTGTTCCACCGCGTGTTCCTTGATCCTGCGCTGATCTTCCTCACTATTAGTAAGTTCTATTCCCAGTCCAGCAGGGGATAAGCAGAGACGAAGAATCAGAGAAGAGGTGGAGATCTGTTCAGATCCAGTGGATATCCTCACTCTGAATATCGATCTGAATCCCACACACTTAATTGCGCCTAAATAAGTATTCGAGCAAAGTAGAAAATAGTCACATCCAGTTCGTGCACGTCTGTTGTGGTCAATAGCTTCATATCTCCATAATCAATCGAAGCACCTGGTGAAATGCTTCCCTAGCATACCTAAACCATGGGTTGGGTGTACAATCTCAAAACCCCCGATCCTCACAGCCAGGTCCCCCGCGTCATTGCCATCTGTCTGGTTTTCCCCATTGTCGCCTTTCTCGCCGTCCTTTTGCGACTCTATGTGCGCATCCACACCAAGCGCGCCGGATGGGTCGATGATTATGCCGCACTCTTCAGTTCTATTCTGGCCATTGCCTATGGCGCGATAGCCATTGCTCGTCAGTTGCCTGTACCACTGGAGTTGCAAGGCTAAGATGCTAACTGGCATAGAATCCCGATGGGGTCTTGGACTAAATGCCAAATACTTTCCCAAGGAGAATGTCGTGCCGTTCAGTAGGGTCCGTTGCCTGACCTTGATCTGAAAATCAGTATTGACTGACTACAGGTTCAATATGCCGGCGGCCCCGTCTACACGCTGGCTCTGCTAGGCTTCAAAGTCTCGCTGTTAGCCTCGTATCTCCGTATCGGCGGGTTCGTCAAGGCCTACCGCATCGTCATCATCGCCGTCATCGTCGCATGCGTCTGTAACCAGTTGGCTTTTACGTTTGTGTTGTGTTTTGCCTGTCGTCCGATAGCTAGGCAGTGGGATATGTCTATTCAAGGCAGCTGCATCGATACCGTGGCATCTTACTACGGTATGTCCTCCCGTCAGGCTGTGCCATGCCAGACTAACACCATACAGCACTCGCAGGTATGACTCTCACAGCAACAACCCAAGCGAAGCTAAAAAGACTAGGAACAAGTCTCGCCTTCGACTGCATCATCATCGCCCTCCCCCTCCCCGTCCTGATAACCCTCCGCCTCCACCGCCGCCAGAAAGCTGCCCTCGTCGCCGTCTTCGCCCTCGGCTTCTTCGTCACCATCATCCAAATCATCCGCATTTTCACAATCAAGAACCTCAAAACGTATACAGATAGCCAGCCTATCGTCCTTTGGTCTGTCATTGAGATTAGTCTTGGCGTAAGCACCCTCCCTTCCTCACGCAATCATCGCACGCTACGCTTCACTCCCCTGCCTACATTCACCAGCTAGTCGCTCGCTACGCTCGCTAATAACGATCTAGGTCATAATCTCCTGCATCCCAACCTACGGCCCCCTCTTCCATTCGCTCAGTCTAACCTCCTCCACCCACCGCCGCCGCCACGCGAACGGCTACCGATCCCAATCCTACCGCCTGACTTCGCCCTCGAATCGAACCCCCGGCGGAGGTTATATCCATGGCTCCGGCTCCCGTCCTTTCGATAGTAGTATCCCCGCCACGACAACTATCATGTCTACAGCCGCTGAGCGGGATAAGGTCTCCTCGGACGGGGACTCGGAGGAGCGGATCCTGGCGGCTTGTCCCCATATAAACGGAAATACAAATTCGCATTCGCGGGGCCAGGGGAGCGGAAGTGAGACGACGCTGGCGGAGTTGAAGGGGTTGAGTGAGACGGGGATTCATACGATGACGGAGGTGAGGGTTGAGAGTCATAGTGTGAAGGGCTGCGGGGTGGACTAGTGATTGATGCGTTTGTTGATACCCATGTATATGTATATGTCTGTAATTCGAACAAGTATAGAACTACCTTACACTTTTGATCAGCTAATGACGGTAATCTATCATTGATCTACATCTAGTGCTACGAAACGAAAACGAAAATGAAATACAACAGTTGATATCACAGGCAATACAATCAGGTCATTTGGTCATTACTTTTTCAAGCCCAGCAGGTTGATACTCTTGGGTCGCTCGATGGGCAAGCCCAGGGCCCGATCCCAGATGAGCTGTACCAATGGTCCCAAGGCACGGCTGACGCCAAAGGTGACGGTGTAGTATAGAGGCTGCTGGAAGCCGTAGTGGTAGAAGAGGACACCGGAGGCGGCGTCCACGTTCGGGTGGGGGTTCTTCGTCTATCGTCACATTAGTATATCGCAGGGAAAGTATCTCCAGAGAGGAAATTACCTTTCCGTGTTCGGTCAACACAGTAGGCGCAATCTCCGAGTTCTTCTTGACGAGCTGGAACACAGGATTGGCCAGGACGTCCGGCCGGGTGGCGGCAAAGTCCATGAGCGCCTGGAAGCGCGGGTCGGGCTTGCGCAGGACGCCGTGGCCATACCCAGGGACGACACGTCCCGACTTGAGCGTATCCCAGAGGTAGTTGCGCACGTCATCGTCAGTAAACTTGGTGCCGATCTTGTCCTGCATGGCCAGAATCCAGCGCAGGACCTCCTGCGCGGCGAGTCCGTGCAGCGGGCCGGCGAGACCCAGCAGACCCGCACTGTAGCTGAGGAAAGGGTCGCTGAGCGCGCTGCCGACCAGGTGGGTGGCGTGCGCAGAGACGTTGCCTCCCTCGTGGTCGCCGTGCAGGGCTAGGTAGAGACGCAGCAGGTCGTGGAAGTCCTGGTTCTCCTTGCCGCCTTTGCCCAGGAGCTCGGCGAAGTTGTACGACCAGTCCTGGCTGGCGTCCAGGGCCTGGGTGCCGACCTGGTCGACCTCGTCCGGGCGGAAGACCAGCGCCGCGACTCGTGGGATCTTGGCGAGCAGCGAGATGCTGTCGTCAAAGGTGGGCTCCCAGTAGTCGGCCTTGTTGAGGCCCTTTTCGTAGGCCTTGGCGAACTTGGACTCGGTGTTGAGGGCCGCCACGGCAATGGACAGCTGGGTCATGGGGTGCATGGAGCGAGGGAAGGACTTGATCAGGTCCAAAATGTGCTGCGGCAGATGTGACTGCTCGGCCAGCTCACGCGAGAATGCGCGGACTTGGTTGGTCGAGGGGACCTGGCCCGTCAAGAGCAGCCAGAACATGGCCTCGGGGAGCATCTCGGTGCCTGACGGACCCTTGGGGAGTTCCTTTTGGCAGTCCTTGATGGTCTTGCCGTGGAACCGGATGCCTTCTTCAGGATCCAGTACCGAACCCTCCCAGAGCATGGACTTGAGACCGCGCATGCCACCAATGACGTTGGCGACCTTGACCTCACCAATCACCTCATCGCTACGTTCCTTGACCTGCTTGAACAGCTCGCGTTTGGCGGGGATTACTGCCTTCAGAGCGGTCTTGAGATCTGGCTCGGCCGTTGAGTATCTGCGGGTATTGAGAGCCAAGCGGACAGTCTAGAGAGGATGACAGGGTAAGTTTCTGTATGCGACTGTTGATAGGTTGGATGAGCCTACCTGAGCCAGCTTGGATGCATGGCGTGTTGATCTCATTGTCATGGCCATTTTGATGGAGAGGATATCAAGGGATGTGAGTTATGATGCGGGGACAATGAGAAGAGAGCGAAGATTAAAGCCCTGTGAAAGACGGAGGAAAAGAGCATAGCTCGGCATCTCCGGTTGACCGCGGAGGTAGGCAGTGGACAGACAGCTGACGGCAGGGGGAAGTCAGTCAAAACCGAGGCAACAAGCGGCTGCATGCGGAGTTGCGGTCGGCGGATCAGCAGTCGACGAGACAATTGGCATTACCGGTGTTGCATGGCCGATGTTCGGTCCAGCGGTGATTCAAGGGATGCGGATGTAGTAATTGATCTTAGAATAACTATGATGAAGATCTATTCACTAGATTCTCGATGGGTTTATCCATTTTGTTATTGACCTACAGTGGCTGTTCATACAACGGTCGGTTATCACATGAGGGGTTCGGGTATTCGTGGGTCTGGGGTAGTCAATCACTTCATGTTTACTGACTCTACCACATTCGAAATCTATCTTGCAATAGACTGCTAGAAAGAAGAGCCGTCGACATTAAATAAGAAACACAAATTGTAAACCCCCTACTACACGTATGCTGTCAGGCACATGATTATTATTGACTGCTGTTGCCATGCGGGGAGTCCCGATTAGGAAAGGCCAAGACCGGGGTAGTTCATACCTGAGGCATCCAGGACTCAAGTCAGGCACCAACTTGGCACACAGCCTTACTGTGGCGTAGAGTCCCCAGCCACACGCCACATGATACGAGACTAGCAAATCACCGTCCGCATGTGCTGGCGGTGAGCTCTGATTGGCCATTACCCCCTGATCGCCTCAGGCAGAAATTTTCGACCGCTGGAGACGAATTTTTTCTTATTGATAAAGCGAGATAGTGGAGACCCCTCCATCATCCAGCATCAGCCTTGACTTTTCAACTCTTCCATTTCTCTTCTTTGTTGTTTGTTTTCTTTCTTCTCATATACCCTAGACTTTTGTCTTTTTTCTTAGACGATCTGTCCTCGGGGGAAGGACGTTAATTTCATCCACCAGCTAAATCGTCTTATATACCCTCCCCTAATCGTTCGTTTCCCCGCCGTCGCCTCGAACGAACATAAAACCTGTCGGCCTGACATCGACAGACTCAAAAGCACACTTTTTTGACACTCTCCACTCCTCTCTTCAAGTCTCATGATAATGCCTCACTCCGAGATGTCCGCACCTATCGCCGTCTCGAAAACTCCCTCGGGAGTGCCTCCTACCGTCGAGGAGGTTTCCTCGCTTACAAACACAATCTTCACGGCTGAGACCTCGCAACAGTCTCTCGATGCTGCTTACGGCCTGACCAACCTTCTCATTCAGAGCGTCGGAGCGTTTGGTCTTCAAAGATACAACATCCTCCCTGAGATCAAAAAGGCTGCGACCGATAAGAAGAGCGGCGCCCGCCGTGAGAGCGCCATGTTGATTATCGGTGCCTTGTTCGAGCGCTTTCCTCGCGAGCACCCCCTCAGCGAAGTCGTCTTCCTTCTCCAGGATGGCGGTGTCTTGAACCTTGCTCTCGACGCTTTGGCTGACAAGGGCGCCGTCGTGCGCGATGCTGCTCAGTACGCCATCGATGCGCTCTTCGATTGCTTGAAACCGGAGTCGCTCGTCAACGCTCTCATCCCCGCCCTCTCGGCCTATCTCAACAAGAGCTCCGGTAAATGGCAGGGGTTCGTCGGTGCCTACGCCCTTTTGGAAAAGATGGCCGTCAAGGCGCAGATTGGTACTGGAACCATGGATGAAGAGCGCCAGAAGGATCTTCTGCGCAGCGCCATGGGCAAGACCCTCAAGGAGCTGATTCCCCTGGTTGAGTCCGGGATGCACGATCTCAAGAACGAAGTGGCCAAGCAGGCCAGCAAGACCATGACCGCTCTGACTACTCTGCTGGATAACGACGATGTCGCTCCTCGCATTCCCTTGCTTATCAAGACCATGGAGCAGCCGTCCGAACAGACTTTGCAGAACGCTATCCATGCCCTGTCTCAGACTACCTTTGTCGCCATCGTTACCTCCCCCGTCCTCGCCCTTTTGACCCCTCTGCTCGAACGTTCCCTGAATGCGCCCACCACGCCCCAGGAGACCCTGCGCCGCACTGTAGTGGTTGTGGAGAACTTGACCAAATTGGTCCATGACCCGGCAGAAGCACGCACCTTCTTGCCCAAACTCAAGCCCGGTGTCCAGGCAGTCAAGGATCGCGCCTCGCTGCCTGAAGTCAGAGAACTCGCCACCCGCGCCATGAATGTCATCGACAAAGCTATGAGTGACAGCAGCCTGGCGGCCGGCTCCGTCGCGAAGACGACCGCTGAAGATGTTCTCGCGGTACTCGAGGCCAAGATAAAGGAGAACGGTGGCCTTGCAGTGCCCAGCGAGCACACCCTCTTCGAGCTCGGCAAGAGCTACATCGCTGAGATGGTTCGTGAGGATGTCAATGCCAGAATGCACGACCGCATTCCTGCCTGTGTTGGCCCTTATCTTCGTGGTTTCCTCCAGGATGACAAGCACGAGGCTGTCGCCTCGGCCGTGCAGGAGCACTTCATCGAGGAAGACCACCGCAAGTTCGGCAAGCCCGTTCCTGACGACCCCAACGAGGTTGAGATTGTCAACGCCAACTTCTCCCTCGCTTACGGAGGAATGCTTCTCCTTTCTCACACGAACCTTCGTCTTCTCAAGGGCCACCGCTACGGTCTCTGTGGTCGGAACGGTGCCGGCAAGTCTACCCTCATGCGCAGTATTGCCAATGAGAAACTAGAGGGATTCCCTACTCAGGATGTTGTCCGCACCTGCTTCGTCGAGCACAATCAGGGCGAAGACGCGGATCTGAGCATCATCGAATATGTGTCCAAAGATCCCAAGATTGCCGAAGCCGGACAAGAGCACATTAGCCGTGTCCTCCTGGAATTCGGCTTTACCGATGGCCCCGAGGGAAGACAGAACCAGCGTGTCGGCTCCCTCTCTGGTGGTTGGAAGATGAAGCTGGCTCTGGCCCGTGCTATGCTCATGAAGGCCGATGTGTTGCTTCTGGACGAACCTACTAACCATCTCGATGTTGCCAACGTCAAGTGGCTGCAGGAGTATCTCAAGAAGCACACTGACATCACCAGTCTTATTGTCAGTCACGACTCTGGATTCTTGGACGAGGTCTGCACCGACATCTACCACTACGAAGGAAAGAAGCTGGTCCACTACAAGGGCAACCTCGCCGCTTTTGTCAAGCAGAAGCCCGAAGCCAAGAGCTACTACACCCTGTCCTCCAGCATGGTGCAGTTCAAGTTCCCTCCCCCCGGTATCCTTTCCGGCATCAAGTCCAACACCCGCTCGATCCTTCGTATGACCAACTGCTCTTATACCTACCCCGGCGCTAGCAAGCCGTCTCTAGTTGATGCTTCCCTCTCGCTGTCACTGTCGTCTCGCGTCGCCATCATTGGTGGTAACGGTGCTGGTAAGTCGACTTTCATCAAGATGTTGACAGGCGAGACGATTCCGCAGACCGGAAAAGTCGAGAAGCACCCCAACCTTCGTATCGGATACATCAAGCAGCACGCTTTGGAGCACGTTGAAATGCATCTCGAGAAGACTCCCAGCCAATACCTGCAATGGCGTTACGCCAACGGAGACGACCGCGAAGTCTTCCTCAAGCAGACTCGTATTCTAACTGAGCAGGACAAGGCGCAGATGGAGAAGCCGGTCGACCTTGGCGATGGCCGGGGACCTCGCCGCATCGAAGCCATCATGGGTCGTCAGAAGTGGAAGAAGACCTTCCAGTACGAAATCAAATGGGTCGGCCTTCTTCCCAAGCACAACACCATGATCTCGCGTGAAACCTTGGTCGAGCTTGGCTTTTTCAAGCTGGTCCAAGAGTTTGACGATCATGAAGCCTCCCGTGAGGGTCTCGGTTTCCGAGTCCTTGAACCCAAGACGATCTCGAAACACTTTGAGGATATCGGCCTGGACCCCGAGATCGCCAACCACAACCAGATCTCCGGTCTCTCCGGTGGTCAAAAGGTCAAGGTCGTCTTGGCCGGTGCTATGTGGAACAACCCGCACTTGCTGGTGCTGGACGAGCCGACCAACTTCTTGGACCGTGACTCTCTGGGTGGTCTGGCGGTGGCCATCCGTGACTTCAAGGGAGGTGTTGTCATGATTTCCCACAACGAGGAGTTCGTGGGTGCCCTGTGCCCCGAGCAGTTGCACATCGCCGATGGTCGCATTGTCGCCCGGACCAACAATGCCGTGGCTCTCGACCGCTTCGAGGACAGCGCCGCCAGTTCTCCTCAGCCCGGCAGCACCGTCGCCAACTCGGCTGCTACCAGCGCCGCTCCCTCGGCCGTCAACTCTGGCGCCGAAGATCAAGGCGAACTGAAGTTCAAGGCCAGAAAGAAGAAGAAGATGACTCGTGCTCAACTGAAGGAGCGCGAGGCGCGCCGTAGATTGCGTCACCTCGAATGGTATGTTCCTCCTTATCATTTGACTTTTTGACTTTCTGCAGACTGCTAACTCGACATAGGTTGCAATCTCCCAAGGGTACTCCCAAGCCCCCCGACACCGACGACGAAGCTGAATAGACCTTTTGCTTTTCCTTCTAAAAGTGCATCTTTCTACTGCATATGAGCGTTACGATTTCAACTTGGCATATCTTCCTATAGACGGTCTGGTGTTATTATGTTTTGAATAATACATGTCAGTACATAGAGAACATGACTTCTTGCCTACGTTTCATCTCTGTTTCTATCTCTATATTGTAAACTCGTACATAAACTTGCTCGTCTCGCGTTTTGTAAAAGTTTCCGAACCCCCCGGTAAGGGGCTGTAAAGAAGGAGAAGGGGGGGAAACGCGGTCTATTGGTGTCATCAATGACCATGCTGCTTGGATTAGACTTGCTCCGATGACATCTACACTTCATTGATGATAGCGATGCTAATAGAAGACGTCAAAAGTTTTTGATTTTTGCACCATTCTGAATCCAAGTTTACTGTCTACTTACACACGTCAGTATGTCAAGGTGTGCCCAGAACTTGTTCCATTGCATTAATGCAATGCAACCAAGCCTACAACTACAGACAATAATGATAGATGACAATGGGATCGCCGCAAGCGGGAGACAGCTATGATTTTTAGATTATTAATTGACATATTTCACCTCCTATAGATATACTCTACCATTTAGATTGGTAAATTAACAAGTGTAAGCAGCCACCAGGCCTCCCTTGTTCATTGACTTTGACCATGAAGAGGAAAGGTACCGCATGCGGAATACCCATATACCTTGGTGACGAAGACCTCATGTCAGAGTATGAACATTTACCAAAGGGAGGGAGAGTGATACTGGTGAATTGCCACACAACTCAAGTATGGAGGGAAGATATTCACTCCTAGTAAGGTCTGGCATATAAAGCTAGCTGTTCGCTCACCACAACTTCAACTAACCCTATTGATTATTCTCCCTGAGAAACCTCACTTTTATTTAAGGTACACTTTCCCCTGACAAGCTCCAGGGTGTTGGAAACAACGATTCTTAGTTGCTAATTTCTCAACAGTTTGAGATTCTATCTACTTCTCAACTGAAAAGTGAGCAACCTCCTTCTAAACCCCTTTTAAGCTAAGTAGTACAAATGCTCACTTGTATAATTGAGCAGTCACTATGTACCCTGCCGATCCCGCTCTGGGCAGTGCTGGTGGTGCGAGTGGTGGTGGAGAGGCGCTCCCCAAGTAAGGGGGCGTCGCGAATGGATGATGTTAATGCTGGAGGGATTTGAGAATATAACAGAGTGATGTGCTTGGCCTCAGGACAGGTTTTTTCCCTAGTATATGAAGTGAGGTGGCCGCTGGGTTTTCCCTGTTCTATAAATGCAAATGCAGAGGCTGGATATTGTTGGCAATAGTACATTAATTCCACCAGGTGCCAAGTATCATGCTGTAAGCTGGGTTCTGACATGCCAGTTACGGTTCAGCTCCTGTTCCAATGAGGGTTCAGAAAGAAAGCAGAAGTATAAATATTTGCGCTGGTATTGCATCCAGCTGTAAGACATCTTATCTTTGACTGTCTTTGCCGCGGATGAGCGTGTTGATAGAAATATGAACTATATATAGATCTGTTCAAGTACCTGACACTTGACCAATACATCCTTCTCTGGACTGTCTTAACTCCGTAAGGTGGCTCATATAAAAGTAAACCAGTCCTCTCGTAATTTTTGGCTATCTCTCCTGACTATTGAAGCCGATCATTTCTTATGCTGCAAAGGAGGTTGGATGCCCTGTCATTGTTATGCCATATTAGGCAATCCGTCAACTTCCCAGCACTCAGCATTTTGGCCATCTGTTTATCATGACAATAATCTCCCGCATGGTTTTCCTACATATCAAAGGCGTGGCATTGGAATCGAATGAAAAAGATCGCCAGCAGTGCGTAATGCATCTCCAATACAGGAGACGCAGCTCTCTTCTGATTGGCTGAATAGCTGTCGCCCCGTTCCACGTCGGCTCTGTTATTTCCTCCATCGGCATTGCTCCTGTCAGTTACTTGTCTATTGGTATCTTCGCACTCTTTCATTTTTCTCAGTCTGTAAAGACATCTCTCTAATCAATGCCATCCCTACCCTAACCCGGCATGGCTCCCCCTGATTCCACCCACGGCGGAAACTTCAGGGACCATCTCAAAACCAACGACCGGAGCTCGACATCCAAGGGCAAACAACGCTACGCACCCCTCCACGAAGCCATCCCCGAGGAAATCTCCTCATTCCGCTCCCCCTCCGAATACGCCCATGCCGATACCGACTCGGACTCCGATCTCGAGAAATCAGGCTCCTATAAGCTCCGCCCGGTCGACCGCTACGGCTCCCACCATTCGTCCGCATTCGTCCCCGTCATCCGCGATGATGGCGGCGTCGAGACGTACCTCGATAGCATTACAGAAGCAGAGCAGGAGCTCCTCTCCGCGTCGAAGCAGTATGATCTCGTCGACTCCGACGACTCGGACGATTTCGACTCCGACGAGGAGACCACACTCAGATACAAGTTGAAGGATAGACTGAAGCGGCGGCGCGCGAGGCTCCAGGCGTGGACGCCGGTCAAGTACGCGAGGATCTGGTGGCGGACGCTGGTCGCTGTCATTGTTACGTTGGCGGTGGTGGTCTGGGGGTTCTTGAGTTTTGCAATGTCGCATAGGGAGGAGCCGAAGGTTTGGGTGAGTGCTGTAGCAAAGCATCCTTTTTCGTGAGGCTGGGGGGCTGATTGTTGATTGCTAGCCGATGGTACCGTCTGATTCGTGGTTTCCATCACCGAGGGGAGGGACGCTGAAGCATTGGGAGGAGAGTTATAAAAAGGCGCAGAGCTTGGTCCGGAATATGACTCTTATCGAAAAGGTCAACATCACAACTGGGATTGGCTGGCAGATGGGAATGTGTGTTGGAAACACTGGTACGTATGGTGACTGTGACCATGGGATTCATGCTGATTGTTCAGGCCCGGCGGATATTGTTAAATTCCCCTCGCTGTGCTTACAGGACGGTCCTCAAGGACTACGCTTTTCTGACCATGTGTCTGCCTTTCCGGCGGGTATCACAACGGGATCTACGTGGAATCGAGAGCTCATGCGTGAGCGCGGCGTCGCCATGGGACGGGAGGCCCGGTTGAAAGGGGTGAATGTCCTCCTGGGTCCGTCGATGGGCCCCTTGGGAATGATGCCTGCGGGAGGGCGCAACTGGGAAGGATTCGGCTCTGATCCTGTTCTTCAAGGTGTGGCTGCGGCGGAAACTATCCGGGGTATTCAGAGCAACGGAGTCATGGCGACGGCGAAGCATTTTGCGATGAATGAGCAGGAACATTTCCGGCAGCCCTTTGAGTGGGGGATTCCCACCGCTTTATCATCCAACGTCGGTGACCGTGCCCTGCACGAAGTCTTTGCGTGGCCATTTGCCGAGAGTATCCGAGCCGACGTGGCTAGCGTGATGTGCTCTTATCAAATGGTGAACAATAGCCACGCCTGCGAGAATAGCAAACTGTTGAATGGGATCCTCAAGGATGAACTGGGGTTTCAAGGGTTCGTGCAGTCCGACTGGCTGGCCCAGCGGTCTGGCATCAACAGCGCCCTAGGCGGCCTCGACATGAGCATGCCGGGAGACGGCCTGCATTGGGTGGACGGCAAGTCACTTTGGGGCAGTGAACTGACTAGAGCAGTGCTCAACACATCTGTTCCTATGGAGCGACTCAACGACATGGTCACTCGAATTGTGGCTGCGTGGTATCATTTGGGGCAGGATGCCTGGGAACGTCCGCCACCGGAAGGCAACGGCGGCCCTAATTTTTCGTCTTGGACCAACGATGAGGTTGGGTGGCTGCATACGGGAAGCAACGACGAGTCCTACGCTGTGGTAAACCGCTACGTTGATGCCCAGGGCACCGGGCCGGAGGCGCATAGCATCATTGCGAGAAAGGTTGCGGCGGAAGGGACAGTGCTGCTGAAGAATGTAGATCATACACTTCCGCTATCGCGCAACGCATCGAGTCCATCCGGTGGCATTCTCCGCGTTGGTATCTATGGTGACGACGCCGGACCGGCATCGGGCCCGAATGCTTGCCCTGACAGGGGATGCAACCAGGGCACCCTGGCGACCGGCTGGGGCAGCGGGACCGTGGAGTTTCCGTACCTTGTCAGCCCTATTGAAGCGTTGGAATCGGCATGGTCGGGGGAAATCGAGAGCACCGCGTACCTGCGCAACGCCGTCATGCCAGCCGACGCGGTCGACAAAGATCTGTGCCTTGTCTTTGTGAATGCAGACTCAGGGGAGGGGTATATTTCCGCAGGCGGAATTCACGGCGACCGAAACGATCTCTTTCTGCAGAAAGGAGGCGATACACTAGTCCGTAGCGTGGCGGACAACTGCGGTGGCGGACAGGGGAAGACCGTGGTTGTCATTCACGCGGTCGGTCCGGTCGTGATGGAGTCGTGGATCGACCTCCCCGGCGTGCATGCGGTCCTGTTGGCCAACCTGCCCGGCCAGGAGAGCGGAAATGCATTGATGGACGTGCTGTTTGGTGATGTAGATGCAAGTGGACGATTGCCGTACACAATCGGGAAGAGTCTGGAGGACTATGGGCCTGGTGCGCAGGTCTTATACGAGCCCAATGCACCGGTGCCCCAAGTGGACTTTTTGGACGCTCTGTACATCGATTATCGGCATTTTGACCGGCATAACATCACGCCGCGCTTCGAATTCGGGTTCGGTTTGTCGTACACCACGTTTGAACTGTCCGATCTCAGCATCAGCCCGCTGCAGAGCAAATCGCGGTCTCCACCCCCACGGCCTGCAGACGCCGTGGCTCCACCCGTGTACGATACCGACCTTCCGGATCCTGCGTCAGCGTTATTCCCGGCTGGTTTCCAGCCAGTCTTCAAGTACATCTATCCCTACCTTTCAAATCTTGATGGAACGGCGCCGCACAACTATTCATTCTATCCCAAAGGTTACAACGAGACACAAAGTCCATCGCCGGCCGGCGGTGGAGCAGGTGGCCATCCCGCGCTATACGAGGAGATGGTAAACATAAAGTTCCAGGTGAGCAATACTGGAGATCGCAAAGGACAGGAGGTCGTCCAGGTCTATGTATCCTTCCCATCCGATGTGACAGAGGAGGGCGACTGGGTGGAGGTGGACTCTGACGCAGATACGACCGGGGAGAAACAGAGGGAGCGGGTGAAAATCGAGTTTCCTGAGCGGGTTCTGCGGAACTTCACCAAGATCGAGCTGGAGCCTAGTGAGCGACGTGAGGTGCAGATGACGCTCAGCCGGAAGGATCTGAGCTACTGGAGCACGCGCGAGCAGAACTGGGTGATGCCTGAGGGCAAATTCCAGGTCTGGGTGGGACGGAGTTCTCGCGATCTGCCACTGATGGGGGAGTATTGAGTTTGCCTTGTTGTATAGACTAATTCTTGTACATAGATGTGGGACATAATAATAGATCAAGCAATGCCACAGCAGGCATCATTCGACAAATATAGAATTTATTCCAAGCAATCAGACCGACTTTTGTCGCCATGAGCGTCCAGAGTGGCCCGAAGTGGATCTGTGGCTGCGCCGAATCTTCCAGCTCGACGAGAGTTTTCGGCAGCAACAGGCTATGGACTGGACCCTGAGGGGCTATTACTGACTGTCGGCCAATGACAGGAGCAGCAGAACGTGAAGCTATTCCATTTGACCAGAAAGGTACTCAACCCGAGACACGGAGTGGAGCACCCGTCGATCATCGGCATCATCGGCCATGTCATTGCTGGATCAATTTTTCTGTTCCGTACGGGATCTCTTGCGAAGAAACCTGATCATCAGCCGTGTAAGAGAATGAACAAGGGTACGGCAACGACGTAACATGATCAGCTGTCCCTCTGTTTCAAGGGTATTAACCGTCGGAGCCAGCTGTAGAAATCGAGACGGAGACCGACCCGGGATCGTCAGGGCCAAGTGGAGATGGGCGCTCGAGATGCCACATGGGGCAAGGGCTTTGGTCTTTCGTGAAAGAAATAGATAAGGGATGATGAAAATGAAGGGTCGCTGATCAGATCTGGTTTTTCGTCTGTTAGTGCTAGCACAGCAAGTATTTAAACCCTTCCTCTCCATACCTCATTCATCACCCAATCTTACCATCACTGTACAGCTACACTGCAATCACATCTACGAGCACATCTACATCTAAAAGCAAAATGAAGATCCCAGCTCTTTTCTCGCTCCTCACCCTGGCCTCTGCCGTCAGCATCCCCGTCCGCAACAATGGCCACAGCCAGAGCTACCGCACCAGCAACAGCACCAGCAAATTCTCCGTCATGTCCGCTCGCTCCGGCTCGCCCGTCCACTTGCTTCCATTAAATGCTGCCCACGGCAGCTTCTGGCTCGGCGAGTCCCCCTCCACCTTCTGCCCTGAGTCCGTCGAGAAGGTCGGCGGCTGCCCTCCCGGCACAACCACCCGGTTCGCCAGCGAGACCGCCTTGGTACGTCCATTTCCTCATCTGCGACTGTTCTAATATACTAACAAACACAGGACGTCGCCGTCCCAGGCGGCCAGCGCATCTACGTCGACCCCCGTGGCGCCCTGCGCTTCACCACCGCTCACTCGGGCTACATCCCCCAAGGCTCCTCCACCGGTCCCTTCGTCCACACCACCGGCACGCCCTTCGGCCACTTCGCCTACCAGGGCCAGGGCGCCAGCGGCTTCGTCGCTTGCCCCAAGAGCAATGGCACCGCCACGCACTGGCAGGTGTATGCCTCAGTTGCGAACGTGACCAGCGGTGCGGAATGTCTCGGTTTCGATGCTTTGGCCGTGCCTTCGAATGATACTCGGGCTGCCGCTTGGGAGTATATCTAAATCTGTGGTACGACATGAGTACATGAGTGGATTGAATTTGTGTATGTTAGACTAGCATAGCTTGACCCAAGTGGGAAGCAAGTGGAATTAGTGGTCGTCGTTGGAATAGAGTCGACTCACTGGACTATGACCGTTGCTCCTGTTTGCATATGAAGAAAAGAGTTGTACGATCTCGTCACTGTCTTCGTAAGCGTAGCTCTAGATCTCGGATCGAGCTTTGCTCCTAAAGTCGTTGTCTGCCTGACGTAGTAGATAAACAGCTATGCACCTTGTGTCCTTGTTATATACTCTAACCTCTAGCTCGCCGAGGCTACTATTATTTGTACCATTGTTAGCTGACATCGGGCTGCACACCATCCTATATATATATATATACATATGTGCGGATACCATCATCGTCCTCGACCACGGAGCTTCCCAATGTCTCAAGTCGTATTTATCAGCTCGCTTCTTTATTTCAGGAAAATATAGGTCTACGACAGAAATAAAAGGAGGAAGAGGAAGTAAGTTCCGTGGTAACCTGCCAGCCACCGCGCCGTACGTCGCCTCTCGATGGGTTCGTCCATCTACTACCTCTCTAGAGTGGATTCTATCCTCGCTATCTGTATTTCCCATATTTACCAAGTGCGGCCTCTACAGCGTTGAGTAAGGAAGGGACTGGAGGATAGATGACATCCACTTCGATCAGTCATGACAGACCTTGAAAAGAGTGAATTCTGAGCGTTGAGGGCAGGAATTGATGTTGGACTTGGACGCCTCGGAGAGATTATATTATTTAGACGACAGATCATGTGCATTTTAGGAATAATGGTGTTATTGGGTTTGTGTCTTATTCAATGAATATTTGGCAAGCCTTGACCTTTGAGCTCACAAGTCTTCTCACAGGTTAACTACACCTCTAGAAGTGTCGAGTACTTATATGTTGGATTTCAGTCTATTAGGGTTCTCCGTCGCAACGCCTGTGGAAATTTCCCTACTGGGTATAGAGTCAGTTGCTACGTCTACGAGCCTACATATTGCATGTAAATATTGGAATGTCTGTCGATGAACTCATTCAATTGCCGCAATCCAAGTGCATCATAGCAGCCAAACAAGTCCACAATACCAAACCAGTAACTCACAGCAACTCAAGCAGCTTCAACTAATCAATTGCAACAATCAAGGAAACGTACCTATCAACCAATCTCCCAATCCCCTCATCCTCATCCTTATGCTTCTCAACCAACCTGCCACTGTCAGCAACCACAGCCAAAACCTACCGAAACCCAAGCGCAGGCTTACACCCCGCCTGCCCATCACTCGTAGCCATATACCTCTCAATCCGCCTCTGCATATCATTAACCGCCATATCCATCAGCACCTGCCCATCCAAAACATCAGCCCCGCAATCAAAATCATACCAGATGCCTCCCGCGAATGTGCGGTCCCAGTTCGGTGTCAGCGTCGCCTGTCCGCGCGCAACGCACTCGATCATGGCGCCGAGGAGGGCGTAGCTGTTGTTGAAGAGGCCGGTGATAGGGCAGAAGATCCACCAGGTGCGTTGGCCCGGTAGGTTTTGGCGGTATCCTGTTTCGTAGGTTAGGCAGTCGTCGACTGGTATGAGATGGGGGGCGGAGGGGTCGCGGTAGTCTGTTGGGGATTGGTTGGACATTCTCTTTGGTATTGTTCTTGGGGCTGTTCTTACCCTGGTACTTGGTTGACGGAGTATAACTGGGAACGAGGGGATCAAGAAGTCGTGGAGGTTTGGGATTGGAGTTCTAGGTTGCGTTTCAAATGGGGAGAGCAGAGAAGAGAAGAGCAGAGTATCCGAAGGATAATGGTGATGAAGAAAAAAGTCCATCTTGACCAGATTTCTCTCGAAATTTATATCCATTGCGAGCAGAGAAATGAGACACCATCCGTCGATATCAGACATCAGTTCGGTACATCACGACAAGGCGGCGATGTCTTGTAGAGAAGAGAGACATCTAACTTGAAGGATGAAGATAGATGTTGTAGACATCAACCAAGATACATTAGAGACACGAATGGAATATGCCAGGGAAACTGCGTGAGAGATGTCTTACCACAATTTGAGAGACATCATGTCAAGATATGGTCTTGAGCCGATTCCAGCGAGGGAACATCCCGAGGTTCTCTGGACAAAGAAAGATATGATGAATAGCCAAAACGAGACATGCACAATGGCATTGTGATACAAAGAATTTCGATTTGTGACTTGTTGAGATGACCAATGGAAAATTCCTTCATCGTTGTCTTGGACATAAGACGAGAGATATCACGTCTGATAGCTAGTGAAGTGGATTTCTTCTTTCTGTCTGTCAGCCTGCACGATATCTAGCACAAATATGCAGAACAGATACTGCTTCTCACTCTAGCCATACCATTGAAGCGAAAACCCTTTTGTCCAAGTATAGACGTGACAAAGAACTCATCTACTCGGGAGAACTATGTCTAATACTTCTGTCTACATCTACAAGACAACTTTGAAGATTATGAAGATTACTGACAATGTATTGATGCTAAATGTACAGTACAGGGGAATCATCAATCATCAATCTGGCACCAACACGCTCACAGTTCAAAGGCTACAATTTCGACGCAGTACCGGGGGTGGAAATCTCATTGTACAGCAGACTGGTAAGGAAGTCCGCATAATCCTCACCCGTCACCTGACCGGCAAAGTAACGGGCCGCCAGCTGGTACTTGTTGCCCTTGGGGGCCTTGGCGGCCAGGCTGTCGGCCTGCTCCTGAAGCAGACGCAGAGCGTAGGCCTTGTCGATCTTCTTGCCATCGGAGCTGGTGACCTGGTGGTGCACCCACTGCCAGAGCTGAGACCGGGACACTTCGGCGGTAGCGGCATCCTCCTACTCTAAGTTAGCAAAGATGAAGGTGAAACTAAAGTGTGACCAAATATACCATCAGGTAGTTGATCGGGATGCAGCCGACACCGCGGAGCCAGCCCTCCATGTAGGAAAGACCAATGTTCAAATTCTTGCGGATACCATCTTCGGTGATCTTGCCAGGAACATTGGTGTTGAGCAGATCGTTGGCGGTGATGTTGACGTCCTCCCGGCGGACGAACAGCTGGTTAGGAGTAGGCATGTACTTGTTGAAGACCTCGGAGGCAATGGCGGCGAGAGCGGGGTGGGCAACCCAGGTACCGTCGTGGCCGGCGCGAACCTCACGCAGCTTGTCGGCGCGCACGTTCTCCATGGCCTTGTCGTTGGCGGCGGCGTTGTCCTTGATGGGGATCTGAGCGGCCATACCACCCTGCGATTGTCAGCTTTTCTCGGTTGATCAGGCAGACCGAAACTTACCATAGCGTGAACACCACGGCGGTGGCAGGTCTTGATAAGCAGCTTCACATAGGCATCCATGAAAGGCACGGTCATGGTGACGTCGGAGCGGTCGGGAAGGACAAAGTTGGGATGCTTGCGGAACTTCTTGATGAAGGAGAAGATGTAATCCCAGCGGCCGCAGTTGAGACCAGAGCTGTGGTCACGCAGTTCATAGATAATCTGCGCATGTTAGTAGACGGTACCAAAGCTAGCTGTAGAGTATCCTTGACTCACCTCATCCATCTCAAAAGCAGCAGTAATGGTCTCAATCAGGACAGTAGCACGGATGGTCCCCCGGGGAATGCCAATGTAGTCCTGAGCAAGGTTGAAGACGTCATTCCAGAGTCTGGCCTCGAGGTGGGACTCCATCTTGGGGAGGTAGAAGTAAGGACCGCGGCCGCGAGCGACCAGCTCCTTGGCGTTGTGGAAGAAGTAGAGACCGAAATCGAACAAACTGCCAGAGATAGGCTCGCCATCGACGGTGAAGTGCTTCTCATCAAGGTGCCAGCCTCGAGCACGGGCGATCAGGGTGGGAAGGGTGCGGTCTGTGCGGAGCTTGTACTCCTTGTTTCCTTGCTTGAAATCAACCTGACGGCGGATAGCATCGTACAAGTTGACTTGGCCGTTGATCATGTTCGACCAGGTAGGGGCACTCGAATCTATGCCAGTCAGTTTGTCTTATGCAACCGAATCCAAGTAACTCACCCTCGAAATCCGCCATGTATGTCCAGACATCCGCATTCAGAGCATTGATGACCATCTTGCGGTCCGTGGGACCAGTGATCTCCACGCGACGGTCAACCAGACCGGGAGCGGGAGGAGCGCCCTTCCAGGCGTCATTTTCACGAATGTGCTT
The DNA here is from genome assembly GCF_001445615.1 of Aspergillus lentulus. Lineage (NCBI taxonomy): Eukaryota > Fungi > Ascomycota > Eurotiomycetes > Eurotiales > Aspergillaceae > Aspergillus > Aspergillus lentulus. The sequence goes on from NW_028322123.1 coordinate 3,192,904, forward strand.
GGTCTCGGGGAGGAAGTCAGGCAGATGACCCTTGTCGATCTCGGCCTGGCGATCGATACGGCGCTGCAGGAGGGCTTTCCGGGTAGGGTTGAAGGTGCGGTGGAGGATGGCGAGGAAAGCGCAAGCTTCCTTGGTGAGGATCTTGCGATGCTCGTTGTTCACGGCGCCCAGGATGGCGACATCCTTGAGCTGTACTTCGATTTGGCTCATGTTGATATTGTCTTTTGCAATGATCAATGCCTAAGGATGATGTGATGGATGAAGAAAAGTCACCCAAGATAAAGTTCAAGAAGAAGAACAAAAGAATCAAAGCCCGGCGCAGCGCCTAGACGACAATATATAGAAGGATCGCATGCATAGTTCCTTCGGGAGCACGAACGGAGACTACGTCAGAACGATGAACAACCGCGGCCCATTGGAAGTTTGGACCAACCATGGGCGAAGAACGGAGACCTTGGAGGACTCCCATTTCCATTCCAGTCATCCAGCTGTAATCGGTAAGTTATTCTCATGGTAATGGGGAAGTGTTCTTCAGGGAAACTGTGGAAAACATCCTATCACTGATGGGCAGCAGCCAGTCATCGTGCATAACCAGCCCTGGATGAGCGGAAGTTGACTGTTTCGGAGACAATCACATGACTTTCCCGCGGTCATCTCTCACACTAAGCCCGGTCAGGAAGATAAATTACCAGTTATCTTACTAGGGCGTATTGATCTTTCGGCCGACTCCCCGCGTCCTGCCTGAGGTGTCTTACACTTCCCCTCACCCGGGGGCCGCCGCAGACCGATCGATATCGGCAGGGGTTGTTATCATCCACTGCTAATACTATTACTATATAATCACGCATTCAGGATCAATTGCTCGCTTGGTGTATTATGAATGAATGAACTTCTCGGCCGTTTCGGTGCACTGGTTAATTATTGAATACGGCTAGTCTGACTGAAGGTATCAACTCAGATCAAAATAGATCAACCGAGGGATTCGTCCGCATGCCCGAGATCTCCCTGGCCTTGAAGCCGCGGTCCAACGCAGGATGATCTAGGCCTGAACCCTGCAGCTGCGTTTCGGCCTGTCGCTGCCTCAGGCTCTGTCCGACTTGTCCCGATGGAGTCATCCTTCCATCAGGACGACTGCTATCAATACCACAATCAACACCAACATTTACAAATATTTTTAACAATTCCATATCGAGTATTCAATTTATTGTGACTGAATACTGATTATCATATTGTTCTGCTATACCTAGCGAATGTCGACATTGCGATCGTGCGTGTTGGCATGCGGCATGTGAAGATGGTTGACCGCATGTGATATCCTGTAGCGAGAACAGAAGCTCTAGCTTCCGGGCCCCATTCCGATTTGATATACGCTCGGAAGCAAACGGGGTATCTGTTTCAGACTGACGATAAGAGACAAATAGATGATCTATCACGCTTTACTTCATAGTCTCTGCATAGTGACAATCAATGCACAACACTCGCTGAGACATCAAATCGACGATACAGCATGATCAAGGTAAACAGACAATCAGGGTATATACAACAGCCGTTGGACCGTAGGACTCGTTAGACCGTTTCGATGTACCGCCGCACCTCCCTGTCAACAGCGTTAGCATAATCCCTGTCGTCATGCATGCGGAGAACACAAACCAATCAGTCACCGCTTCCTCCCACAGGTGCACCTCATGTTCTCGCGTCCCCCCAAAGTGATTCACGAATTTATCGCCGAATACCTCTCGTGCAACGCTGTCCTTGCGCATGAATGCAACCGTCGCTTCCTTCAATGTTTTGGCTAGTCGGACGCCCTGATCGCTGGCACCACCCATGTCCTCGCCCTTGGACAGAGGCGGGACAGGGATTTCCAGCTTCTTCTCGACACCGCGCCAACCCAACGCGACAATAGCGGCTAGGACAAAGTGAGGGTTCGCGTCTGCACCGGGCACGCGCACCTCGAACCGAGTTGCTTTCGCGCTGGCTGTGGGCGGGGTGATCAGCCGGATGGAAGCGGCCCGGTGCTCCAGACCCCAGGATACGGTGACCGGGGCCCAGAAGTTCTCCACCAGCCGCTTATATGAGTTGATCGTCGGTGCAAACAGAGGCATGATATCCGGTAAGCCAGTCAGAATACCTGCCAAGAAGTGTCTTCCCAGATCGGAGAGGTGCGCGACGTCTGGATAGGGCGGGGATGGGTCAGGTGTCGGGCGGAGAAAAGCATTCTTTCCATCTTCCGTAACCAGCGAGATATGCATGTGTCCGCTGTTGCCGGGTAGACCTTCGCGTGGTTTTGCCATGAATGCCGGCGTGATGCCATGTTTCGCGCCGATGGACTTGACCACGTATCTGAAAGGTCAGCAGTCGCCAAAGCTTCGTATGCACCGACCGATTGACTCACTTGAATAACCCGGCCTTGTCTGCCATCTCCTTGGCTTCACCGAATTGTAATGCCTGAACGTGTCAGCCATGCACTGCCCATCAGCCAGGGACACTCACTGCCTCAAATACACCGGGCCCGCTCTCCGTGTGCCATCCCTCAATCTCGCAGTTGAACTGCTCGCATGCGTCGAATATGCCGTAGTAGTAATCCTGATTGTGTATGGGACGAGTAAGACTGTATCCAAACATACCCTCCGTCAGCGCAGGCAACGCTTCGACAGGGTTCTTCTGGAGAAAGGCGGCGGTTGCGGAGGCATTCCGTTCGGGTGTGGGGTAGTCGCCTGGTGCGCGGAATTGATAGAACTCATACTCCGCTGAAATAAATCAGTTAGCTTTTCAAAGTCATGGGGATCAAGCAGAGAATCAACCTACCCCCGGCCATAGCACGGTATCCCGCTGCCTCCACCTTACTGAGCGCCGTCTTCAGCAACCCCCGCGGACAAGCACAAACAGGTTCCTTAGTATCCGGATCGAAAAAGCTGACAAGAAAGAAGGGGACATCGTTCTCCCAGGGGATTCGGCGAAAGCTGCTCAGATCAGGCACCGCGACGAGATCCTGGTATCCATTCTCCTTGTTACTGATCGCCAGCTCTTTAAAATATGTCCGGTCGTGCATGTCCCAACCAAAGATCACCGAGCAGAATCCGAATCCCTCAGCCGCGATGGAGAGGAATTTCTTCTTGGAGATGAGCTTGCCGCGCAGCTGGCCGTCCACGTCGACACCTGCCAGCTTGACCTTGGTGTCATTTTGGAGTATCTCGGCGACGTTCTCGAGGGTCACTTTGCAGGAGGATGTGGACGCGGACATGGTAATTGACAGGAGTTCCTGGGACGGTAAGTTGAGTTCTGTAAACGACAGTATGGACAGGGAATGAGCTCACTCACGTGGTGGCAGGGGGTGGGAGATGCGGAAGATACGGGGCCGTGTCGAGTGTGGAGAGCCTTAGAGCCTAGGTGCCTTATCGGAGCTTATCGACGGTCTGTTGGCCACATTGGTCCGATTGCATATTCAAGACAGGGGTAGGAGTCGATGTAGATAAGCGATCATGATAGTTGCTATCGAAGTACAGAATAGTAGTTTCCTGCCTAGATGATTGAAGAGATAAATAGAAGATGTCTTTAGTCCTTGGTCTATATGCTTGCATACGAGCATCCGATTATCGCCAGCTGTTATCATCACCGGCCATCCGCCGATTAGATAATTCGATCCACATGCCCCGCGTCGGAGCTGTGTCACAGCATCCCTCCTGCTGGCTCGTCGACTCCTGACCGTCTTTTCCTCGAGAGTGTCTTGAGTGCTCAATTGCTGCCGTCCGTTGTCTGTCCTTTGCCGGTCTTTCCCAAGTCTCATAGTAAGACCTTTTGCCTTTCACACGCCCCTGTCATATACATCAATTACCCCACACTACGAAGCCTCCGTTACTGATCTAGCTTCACAGACGAAATGGCTTCTCAAGGAAGACTCCAAGGCAAGAATGCCATTATCACCGGTGCCGCAGGGTAAGACATCATTCAATCACTCAATTGACATACTGATTGATCCCCCGCAGTGGCATCGGTCTCGAAACTAGTATCCTCTTCGCTCGCGAAGGCGCCAACGTCCTGATGGCCGATATCTCGGCACCCGCTCTCGAGAAAGCCCTCGCCAAAGTGAAAGAAGTTGTCCCCAACGCGCCCCGAGTCGAAACAATCAAGTGCGATGTCTCCAAGGAATCTGAAGTGCAGGCCATGGTCGAGTCCCAGGATAGCTGGGGTGGAACCGACGTGATGTTCAACAACGCGGGGATCATGCACGCCGACGACGCCGATGCGGTCGATACACCAGAGAAGATCTGGGATCTGACACAGAACATTAACGTCAAGGGTGTCTGGTTTGGCTGCAAGCATGCGGTTCTGAGTCTGCGCCGTCACAAGAAGAACAGGGGTAGCATTATCAACACGGCGAGTGTGGTTGCCCTGGTGGGAAGCGCAACGCCTCAGCTGGCCTACACAGCCAGCAAGGGTGCTGTTCTCGCTTTGACTCGGGAGTTGGCTATTGTCCATGCTCGTGAGGGTTTCCGGTTCAATGCTCTCTGCCCTGCTCCGCTCAAGTAAGTCGTTTCGTCGCTAGAGAGCGAGAACGTGCTAACCGCGTCGCAGCACTCCTCTTCTGCAAGACTGGCTGGGTGATGATCAGCCCAAGCGTCACCGCCGCGAGGTCCACTTCCCCACGGGACGCTTCGGCGAGGCCATTGAGCAGGCGCATGCGGTCGTGTTCCTTGCCAGCGACGAGAGCAGTTTCGTCAATGGAAGCGATTTTGTTGTAGATGGAGGCATGACCAAGGTATGACTTCTACTCCATGGCTTAGACAACCATGCTGACAATAACAGGCATACGTTACCCCTGAAGGCCCCGCGACTGCTGCTCCTAAGAACCTTGGCCATTGATTCTCTCGAGTAGCTATCAGTTCACATACCATCGAATATACCATTGAGCCTAATCAGCATTCCTGTTGCAACCTGAGGTCCGCCAGAAGTAGTATATACCCAATTCATAAGGCAAATAACTCCAAACTGCTACAGCCATGTCTTCTATCACCAATCTCCTGTATCACCACTCGCAGGCCGCAAAAAAGGATCCTCAAAGTTGACTCTCAGCGTATCCCAAGCAACAACAGCCACCCCCTCCTCACAACCATGAATACTGACGCGTGATCCTTGAGGAGAACCATCCCTCTGCGCTCAGTTCTTAATGACAACCCTGCGCGGCGTCCGACTCACCCCAGCAATGAAAACCTCTCGCACCTGTCCATCCGACTGACCGAACCACCACTCCTTGTGCAGCCGCAACCGACCAACAAAATTCGGTCTCAATAACGTAGTTCAGCCATCTGCGTCGCACTCGCAGTGCCTGCCTCGCCACGTACGAAGCATTCGGCTCTTTGGCATACAGCTCATCTTCCACCGTCGCTGAGCCTGTCGGACGAGTTCCCTGCGAAGACCCAATTTGGGCCTCGTACGCCCAATAAAGTCTGCAAAGTAACTCGTTGCAATTTCCAGTGGGAGCTTGGGTCGGTTGATGATAGTTTGCGTGCGTCTGCGTTGTAGAACATGCGTAGGGGCTCTCGGTCGCCGCCTGCACGTGGGGTCGATGATAAGTTTGGCGATGGCGTCTGGGGGCTCGTAGGAGAGGATGACTGGCGGTTTGGTCGAGTTGGCGGTCGAATGAGAACGACGGTAAGAATGAGATTCTAACTGTGGTGATGTTAGGGTTTGCATGGGATCTTCTGATGTGCTTTAGGCGGATTTGGAAACTGGAGATATTTGTACTGCTGCTTATCGTATGTTGACGCCGTCCTTAATTGTGTGATAATGAGACGATACTTTATTTGAAATTCTGAAATCTGTTATATGCTTCTATCAAAAACTGGCATCGGTCCAACGTTTCAGTGAACATGAACTGGTCGATTTCGATTTACTGACAAGCAATACTATGTATGTTCGATTACATGGACTCTCTATGGCTCCTCACGCAGTCGCTCCGGTCTCCTTGCCTGAAATACCATTCCTCGATCTGATCTGATTGAGCATTCTACACGGAGGCCCTGTATATGGACTATTATCGCAGTTGAATTATCCGTCTTCTGATGGCATATAGAGTTTGGCGGCAGGCTTGCCCCATGGGAACTTGCCTACGTCGTCGTCTGGGATCCCCTTTTGCAATACATTCATGTTTAACGCCACGACAAGAATTCGACGAGCTCCAGTCCAAGCATCAAGCTCATTAGACCAAGCCACGTCCTAAACTGGTAACTGCTGCCTATTCATTCTGTGTATACCATAGCCATCTTCGGGCAGACTTTCTGAGGCCAGTCAACAATTGCAAACTTGACGATTTCCTCATCTGCTCTAGGTAAGGCGCTCCATCGATGGACCAGCTTGGGTCAACAAGTTTGACCTTCTGCTCGTGAGTCTCTGGCTCCATAATGTGACCCTGTTGGTTAGACGAGACCGCATAGATCCCAAGCAGCAATTGATCTCCAGGCCCCTTGGGAGTCACCCTTGGCTGGAACTCTGATACTGATTGCTTCCGGCGTGCAGCCATCTCCCTCCGCGACACTGACTTTGGAATGCCCCGGTGTCATACGCGCCTTTATGCGCTCGACGTCCCTCTGCGCCCTGAACTCCGCTAGCCACGTATCGATCAGCGCGCTTGGACAAAGAATCAATGTCGGGCGATGCATGTGCGGAATCTCTCTCCACACCTTGCCATTGAAGGCGTGGCGACGACGCTTGGAAGGATTTGAGGTGTGCGAACCGGAACGGTTCCGCTTATGACCGCGACGAGGGACAATAGGCGAACTACCGCGGACAGCCTAGCGAGTGAGGCATACCACAGCACGGGGATCGTTGTGGTCGTTTTGCCTGTCCCACACGCATCGGCCAGGGTGTCCCCGTCACTTGCCACGGCTTCAGCTGTGAAGGCCGAGGTCGTCCAAGTCCTTGATGCCCAGACGGCTGGCTGGCTGGCCAAGCATGCGTCAGAGACAATCCTCCGCAGCTTGCTGGATAACCTCGGCCGCTGCGTCGTCAGCTCATCTCCTGAAGATTTGTTAAACGCGCTGCCAGGACCATTGGCTTCAGCAGATCGTGAAGCTGTGCCACTAACTGGGGGAGGACGTCCAAATGATTACTTTCTCCCCGTGTATCAAACCAGGTATCTGAGTATCGCAAGCATAGCCCGCAATTTGGGCGAGCCTCCTAGAAGAAATTCGAGCGGGAGAGTTCATCTGGGCTTTTCCATCTTGGCTTCAAAAAAGTGCTGCAGTGCCTTTCTATCGACTAGGCCTTGACGATGTTATTGCATTCGATCCAGCCCTTCGATACTAAGTATGAATAACTGTTAGCAATCATAGTACTCTCGCGTACAGGGGGGAAGCGAAAGTTACCAACCTGCTTTATCGATGGTGCTATCCAATATATGTGAATGAACTGTTGCAGCTCGTCCGTCGGGCCCTTTCAATCTGAGCTATGGTTTCTAGCTTGTCTACGTCCAGAGGCAGAACATCCCCTGGACTAGCGCCAGGTCTGACCGACTGGCCAAAAAACACCCGCCGTGTTGGGCGTATTGCCTGAGTGTCCGGTGCTACTCCTTGTGGAATCGGGCCATGATGAAAGACAATAAGGCACTAAGCATGGTAATGCCAGCAGCCGAATATGTCATAAAGGAGCAGGACTTGCTTGCAGGGACGCGCCTAGACAGACGGAAACTGATCGCCATTTCCCGGCGCGGCCAGTGTCTTATGGTGCTTGACATCTTGCGCGTTTGGCATTGTAGAAGAAGCGCAAGGTTTGATAGTCCACTTGGCAGTAGTAGAGCAGGACTCAGTCCAAGGGACGTCCCGCGGTGGTTTGTATATGATATCGAGAGATATATCAGCGCCGATGATGTATGCAGTTTCCCAATGTGCAGATGTAGGAGTTTAGATTCCACATCTCAAAGAAAACACAGAAGACGGACGTGACGGCGAGTCCTGGTGTCCATTTCATTCTTTGCTGCCCGATCAGCCTTTCTTTCATTCATCTCCTTTCAAAGATTTCTTTCGACCGGGCTTTTTCTGGGCCTTTCCTTCTGCGAGGTGGAGCGATGTCTCATCTTCTTCGCAGGCTTGTTGACTTCGCCATTGTCCTTCTTGGCCGAGGTGCTCTTCTTGAACTGTATAAACCACATCATTAGTATCCATACTTCGGTAGCTGATCAAGATATAACTTCGTCTTTGGTAGACTTACCTTAAGGGTAGCGAGAAGACACAAAATACTGGTTAGAACTGCATAGTTCTTCTCGTCTTTGCAAGTTGGAACGCTGTATGCGCACTGTATTACCTTCGTTAAGCATTGATCTCAGAGAGTCCACAAGATTACTTACTACAGGCATATCTCGCCCTCGAGGTCGAAACGAAGTCCCAACAAGATAAGGCAGGGGCTTTGCCGCCATTCCTAAACAACCTAACCAACACCACTGTTAGTATGTCAATAGAGCAGGAAGCTATCCAAGTACAGCTTCACTCTATGAGTGTCAGACGCGGTACTTACAAAGGACGACGCAAAGGGATGTAAACCACCATCGTCGCTAAGTTTGACCACCTGGAGAGCCACCTGCCCACAAACTGGGAATGTAGAGATCCAGATCCCTATCAACGCGGAGATGCAGTGAGTCAGCTACCGCGAGTGGATTTTACGGCTCTCGGTGTGTGCTCATGCGAGTCTCCAGCCTGAACTCATGGAGAGCATTTCTCAGCGTCATCCCGTTGCAGAGATTGTTGATGTTTTCGGGGTTCATCCCTCCTGTTTTGGTGGAGATCATGATGCCAGTGGATGTGTAGCCCAACCAGTCACTATGAAAGATGTTCCTGAGAATATATCCAGAAGTCGATGTATGGGTTGAAGAAGAGATGACTGAGCCGGGCAGTAAGAGGGAAGCTTAAGGACTAAATATTCACATGATATCATTTTATTCACTATCATTCACTACCAGAAGCAAATGAAACAGCTATAGCTCATTCTCATTCACCCTCTTCCCTGAAATGAATAAAGCAGTGAATCTACAGCTCAACACTACTCATAGGCCACCCATTAATCGCGTTATACGCCTCCAAGGGCGTAGTCCCATGCAGCACCTCGTAATGCCTCCTCTCCCCACAAGCCTTCTGCCCCTGCAACGTAACACACTTCCCCTGCAGCAGCGCAGCAACATGCTCTCCGACTTCTTTCCCCTCGTACCAAGCCCCATGCGCGAATCCAAAATACGCTGAAGAGGTCGCCTCACCGGCAAACCACAGCCGCTGTACATTCGCTCTCAGATTCTGATGGATCTCCAGCGTCGTACCAACCGGCCAGTTAGAGTAGCTGCCGTACGCCCAGGGCTCTTCCGACCAGCGCGGGTAGAAGAACGCTTTCGGCTCGGGAACCTGTTTGTCAGGGAACATCTGTCGAAGGACATCGAGGATCTCAGCTTGGGTCTCAGCATCGGATTGCCTCTCCACCCGATAGGCTTCTGCATCCACGACTGTCACGAACAGGATATTCGACCCGGGAAGGAAACCCTCCATCGACAGAGACTGGAACACGGGAAAGTACCCTCTTGTCGTCGGCGACGCATACAAAAAGAACTGTGTATCGTTCGGCCAGAACATCTCCTCGAACTGCATAAAGATCTTGGTATACGTGCCCATGGTGTACTTGTGGATGGCGGTTTGTTTCCACCCGGGTAGTGCAGGACGGAAATTGACTGCGTCGTTCTGCAGAACACCCAGGGAGAACGTGCAGATGGCGTACGCGGCTTCCACACAGCTACCGTCGCTGTTGCGGATCGTGACGCCTTTGTCGGAGTACTCGATCTCCGTGACTTGTGTCTGCAGCCGGACGCGAGGATCCATCCTCGGATCGCCATTCTCGCTATAGAGGAATGTGGCGGCCTCGCCGTTGATGATGGCGCTGTAGCCGCGCGGATCGATGACCAGCTCGTTCCGTGCTCCGAATTGTTGAAAGGTAATATTCTCGGCGGCGAGGCCGAAGACCAACGAGCTGGTATCGGGTGTTTGGGCGGATTCCCAGTCTACAACTAGATCAGTTTTATCGATCTCGAGTGAGGGAGAGTCGCACCCCAATTCCACCATTCCACTGCTTGCGCTGCCGAATCATCTTTCCGTGGTCGCCATCCGGCCAGTGCGAGGCCAGTCCGCGCGGTCTGATCCTGCAGGTTCTCGGTCATGATGCGTCCTGCTTCTTTGGAGGCGGTGCGGTAGGCCTCGGCATATTCGCGCAGGAGATGTCGGTAGTCGATGAAGCCGGTTTCGTTGTAGGTACGTATCGAGCTGTAGTTGGAATGTGTGACTGTCAAGTTGTGTTTTCTGGCCTGGGGCTGTCAATATGTGCCGTGGATCAGAGGAGAGACGCACAAGTTGCCAAATAGGGTTCTCTGACCATGTTAGCACGAAGGGATGTTGGTTTGGACATAACATACCTCTCACACCAATTCCAACTCCATGTACCTATTCCAGTCAACTCCGTCTACGCATAAAGTTCTAAGGCGCATACCCAGTTCGCCCCCAGCTCAACCACATACGGATTCCCATTCTCATCTTCTCCAAACTCCTCATGCCTCAATCTACCGCCAAGTCGATCTCTATACTCGAGGATAAGAAAATCATCAATGGACGCATTTGCCAGCGCTTGCTGTTTCGGTCAGTCGCTTTCATCTCATATCGAAATATAGTACTTACAGCTGCGGTAATCCCTGTTACTCCTCCTCCTCTTCTACCGTCAGCACTGCTGATATACCAGAATAAACACTTACAAGATAGCCACTGTAGTCCTTGTACACCTCCCATCATCCCTCAGAGGCACCTGCTGCGCCACATATCCCTCACAATTCCGCAGTATCCAACCCGCTACAAAAGGAAGTATGTATCTCAACCGCATCTTCAACAACACTCAACAGTTCGGTAGAAAGACAGAAAACCACATCCAGACCCCCGCCATACTTATCTTATCCCCCCAGTTGCAAAAGAAAGCAATTCAGAATGAGGCGTATAACGGACCACTGACACCTCTTTGTACCACTTCCGGGCACATGATCGACGGGCGGGATATCTTGTGATCGAATCAAACGATGCCTTGGCATGTAAGGCTTATCGGGGCGACTGGGGACTGTCCACGAGGAATGAGAGGACGGACGAAGCAGGTAAGTCCAGGCGGAATGATCATGATTGTAAGAAGTTATTGGCTGGTTTGTTAAGGATTCGAAACTGAGGTGCGAGTTTCTTGGTGCTGCCGGAGAAGCAAGGGAGTCAACTCTACGCGGGATGAACTTGACGAGTGGTCTTGTTTGAAATTATCAGATGATCAGATGGAGGTCTGTCTAGTATCCTCGTGATTGTTTCAGTTTTACTATGCCCGAAGGTATATACCGCGCAACGTCTTAAAGCTATTGACAGTGTATAGGCCGTTTGCCAATATCCCTATGCCAATATCCCTAGGAACAGTACGATAGTCTGTTATTGGACTTGCAGGGGAAAGAAAGGCCCTAGATCAAGCCAAGAGGTCACTCTGCCCTAATGTTGTCCATTGCAGAAGCAAGTCGTCCACCGCGTCAACTGTTTTCCTGACTTCTTCTGTCTTCGTAGCAGGAACTGTGATAGCATCAACCTCGAACATGTATCTCTCCGATGGCGTTATCTCGCTCCTGGGAGGAGCCTGTTGTTGCTGAGCCTGTTGTTGCTGAGCAATGTGGTTGATCTGCCTCCCGATTGCTCTGGTATTCGACTGGCCTTCCGACGGAGCACGAACAGAAGCCATGTTGGAACCGATACGGGGACGGACGTGCTCAGTAGTTCCTTCGTAGTCGCAGAAAGCTCTGCCACGTGCACGATACGCATTGATTCTTTCA